>NC_141912.1:46119545-46432045 GCF_057802395.1 Ceratotherium simum simum
GCCAGAGCTGAGCAATGATAAGGCGGGTCTTACCAGGTAGGGAACTGGTTGGGATTGGGCAGTTTATGACACAGTAGCTTTGGATTGGTGGGCACAGCAAGGTAAGGTCTTGAAGCAAATATTGTTGAGCAAGCTATTGGTCTTGATAAGTAAGGATAATAAGGAAGTATTTTCTGGAGCAAGTAGCAGGTTATTTTTGTCAAGTCCCTGTGCCAAACAATAACTTGTTCTGTGCCAAACAATAACTTGGAAACAGGAAAATATGCTTTGCCCATAATTGTTTATCATAGGGACGGGAAAGAACATTAGTTTCAGTTCTCAATAATAGCTCTCCTTTTGTTAAAAAAAATTCTTCATATTTATATTTCTATCTCACTAGAAAAAGTCTAGGAAGATGATTATTTACAAATTAAAGGTGGTTATCTCTGAGTGGAAGGATTACAGGTATTCTTTAATCTCTTCTTTTTTGCCTATCTGTATTTTTTACATTTTCTCTAATGAGCATATATTCAGAAAAAAAGATACATTTATAAACTCATATTTAGCCAGATAATTCCAGGACTATAGTATCCAGAGTCACCCTCACCTCAAAAGCTTCTAATCCATTTCTAAAAATAACACCCAATCTAGGCAGAATTTTGTGGCCAACTTGGGGAACTGTCTAATCGTTACCTAATCACAACCACACAATCCGATAAGCACCAGGCTGCTTTTCATCTTTTCAGACAGACAGATAAATGCTGCACAGCCTATTTTAGAAGGATCCATTCTTCAGAAGTATACTGGAAGCATATTTAACTAACGCAGACACCCGTTTCTCCCCTCCACTCTCTGGCATCACTCCATTTTCAGAATTATGGTGCAGTGGGTGTCAGGGACTCCAGGGAAATGAAGAGTGAGATCTGAGGTGAGCCCAGAAGTAGAGAATACTGTCTCGTGACCTCTCCAATCAACGACTGATGAATATTTGTGAGCATCTAATATTTGCTGAGAGCTAGATAAGGGGAGGCATGGCACAAAAACTGGATAACTTACACTCCATCCCTTAAAGGAACCTAGTTTTTAATGGAGAAAAGCATGGTGACAGGCGATTAACACACAGGAACAATTCCAGATAGATACAGATGGCTTGCAACCAGGCCCTGCTCCACAGGTGGACTAGTACTTGATTCTGTGCTGGTCTCTATTACGATATGAGTATTATGAATCTTGTGTGATCTAGACTCCAAGTCCTAAATAAATCTGGAGATAAGAAGGTTTGGGATGTTGAGATGTTCTAGTGAAAGGAGGTTAAACTCAAACTTTTTTGATTTCCATACTTTTTATTGAAAATCTTTCCAAAATTTGAGTCTGTTTTACTTTCTACATAAATAACTGCAGCTTAATGAACCAAATTGCAGGGCCCCAGGGTCATTTTCATTACATATAGATGTAGATTTCATTCAATGTAGACTAGAAAGTAGGACACTAACATGGATGTGAATTGATTCCAAGATAGCTTGAAATTTACTTTGAAAGGAAAAAACCCCCACAAATTCCTAATATCTATATATTGGGACCACAGTGAGACCTTCCAATAGATTGAAGGTTCTAATTGGTTGAAATGTCATTCCACTTGAAAAATCCTTTATTATCAATAAGTACCTCAATAAGTACCTGATCTCATCATCTCATGACAAGAGGCCTTAGTAACCCCCTTGAGGATACTGAGGCCCAGAAAGGGGCCTTGCTCAAGTTCACGTAGTAACTTGGTGATGGACCTAGGATTAGAATTCTCTTATCCTTGTTTTCAATCCTGAACTTTCTACCTCTCCAGTCTGATACTCCAGGCCTTTTCCTACAAGGTAAAACTTACTGGGGACTCTGGGGATCTAAGCTACTAGATAAATAAAAGAGACACAGCTCACAACACCTTTGAGCATAATGAGGTGCTCTCATTTCCAAGCCCAGTTTTTGGAAGCTGCTCTCGAATAGGACTCAGTTCTCCTCAATGCCAGACACAGGCATTGCCACTCATACGTTCCTTGGTTTCATCATAGCACAATTACGGAAACCAAGATGCAGAGAGATGAAGTCTCCCATGTTCCCAGCCCTCGGTCAGCCTATAGAGCAGACCCTTTGCATTCAAACAATGGAAACACGGAACATTTCATGGGTGAGCAATCTGATGATCTAACTGGCTATTAAAAACAACAACAGACTTGGCTAATATACCACTTAAGATGCCTTGGCCACTCGTAATAATAAACAAGCAAACAAAAAGACACCCTCAAACAATTTAGGATGTATTACAGAACAGGAAATGCAGAGTTAGGATCTGTGGGAGATCAGAATTGGCCACCCCAAAATGAGTCTCTAGCTTGAGGATTATTTTGAGCTCGTTACTTTTAAAAACTGCAGACATAGGAAAAGCTCTGAAAACCAAATAAAAGTAGAAATCCTTTGGAAGAGACATTTACATTTGTAAGGGAAATCTCCATTTGTAAAGGTATCTCCCTCTCTGTACCAGGAAGAGGGGGGATGACCTTATCTCTAGAAACTCCTATCAATGCGGAAGGCAGGTGAGGACTTAAATCTGCACAATAACCTTACTCTTGTTTACTGTGCTTTTCTGGTAATCTCCCGTAAGTGACTCCCCCCACTCCCAATATCCTCCTTTGTCTTTAGCTGAAGGTAGTATTTAAGATGAGAGCCTCTGCCATTCTGGTCAGTTGCTCAGTTTTCCTGAGTCTCTCCCATGTACACATATTATAAAGCTTTGTTTGATTTTCTCCTGTTATTCTGTCTCTTGTCAATTTAATTCATAGCTCAGCCAGAAGGACCCAGAGTGGGTAGAGAGTTTGTCTTCCTCCCCTACAAACCATTTACAGGGTTTGCTGATTCAGTAGCTCAGTGGTCCCATCAAGGAGCCAGGCTCTCTGCATTCTTGCTGCATTTTGCAATGTATTGCCTTTGCCCTGAAGTTTGCACCTCATGGGTTCCAGGGGGTAGAAGCACGTCCAGGCCTCAAACCCACATCCAGAGGCAGCACCAGAGGCAGTGACTTAAGGAGTCACTTTCTTAAGAACACAGGGATCTTTTTTTAGAAGTTCCTGAGCAAATCTCCCCTCATAATCCTGGGTGGAACTTGGTCGAGAGCTCTCTGAAACCTACCACAGCCGGGACGATGGGCTCAGCCGTTTGTGATTCACCCCTTGAACTGGGGTTGGAACCACTTTCACCTGAGTTATGTGAGGGTGGCGGGGAATGGTAGGTGGGGAGGGAGGGAGGGAGTGGGTGGAGAGTAGGGAGGAGTGGGGAGGTAGACTCCTGACCCAATCAGAACTCCGCCAGAGGAAGATGCGGGTGGTCGGAATGGAGGGATGACCATCAACAGCGCCTGCTACACCTGCTCTGAGCAACAGGCTGCCTCTCCCCCAGGACTCAGAATTCTGAGTCAAGTGTTTTGTCCCTTCCAATGTAATGAGATGTTCTGGTAGAGCATGGAGGACACAGGGGACTGGGAAGACCTTTGTACCTTTTAGCAATGTGAATGCTCACAGAGGTCCTTGTCAGGTGTTATGTTGACCTCAGGTAAAACTTATTGAGGACTCTGGGGACCTTAATCCAGAGTTAGTGATGTGGTGCTAAGGGAGGGAATTTCAGGCCAGGCATACTGATAGAGCTAAGCCACCAAGGGCCAAGAGAGAGCACTGGGTGCAGGTAGACCAGTATTTTAAGGTATTCCTTAAATCACACCTGCACTGTCACTGTTGGCCTCTCCCTAGGAATCACTATATAGATAGGAAACTGAAAAGAGAACATGAAGGAGAATCGGTGTATTTTTTTACCTAGCCCAGGTACCATGATAGAATTTAGCCTTGCTAACATAAAAATCAGTTTGGGATGTCTGGGTCACAAGCTTTTTGCTTTTCCTTCTCTTCTTTTTCCTCTTTTTCTTTTAATTTGCTTTTGATTTTTAAGAGAATCAATGTATTTTATTTTATAATGGGAAAACAGAATAATCTTTATTTGGAAAAAAAGAAGTATTTCACACTTATTTAAAACAGCATAGGAAATCCCCACCTCAAATAAGAAATCTGATGATCACTTTTGTAATATTTGAAAATAAACCAACTTTATTTGAATCAGTAAATACCAATCAAGACTGGGAAACAAATTTATAACTGGTTTAGTCATGTGAAAACACTCAGCAATATCTTCATTAAAAGGCAATTTACATTTATTAAGGCTTGAAAGCAAGTCCTGTTATTTTATCACCACAGTAAAGGTCTTGAGAAAATCAAGTAACCATCATTTGGAGTGTCTTTATAAAATGAAATGTTTGTTCTTTTATAAAAGCTAGGCATCTTTTGCTAAATTAGTTAACTTCCCAGCTTATAAAATGGAACAACCAGGTAGTCAGCAAAAGACAAATTCAAACATCAACTGGATATTTTATATTTTAAATAAATGCATAGTCAATATTGTGAAATCTCTAACTATACATAGAATACTTTAGATAATTGGATCCTTAAAACTATGTTATGTCAAAAAACAGATTACTTTTATAGAAACACAGATTAGCCCAAACCCTATATGAGGCAATATTTTATTTCATTTTTGGTTGAGGAGGGGAGCACTGGATCTATTTCCTTAAGTAATATTAAATAAAATCATACACACTTTGGATCATACTTAATTATGAAATATCCTGAAACTAAGCTGAGAGAAGAATATTGACAAAGGGAGAGGAGCATGCATTCATGAGGAGGGCACATGTTGTTTGGTTTGAATGCTAAAGAGCATTGGATAGAAGACAACTGGCCTTGTGTGCAAAAAGGGCCCCAAGGCCAATGATGTGACCACATTTCCCTAATATCAGAACCGGGATGCTTCACAGGCACACTTCTGTCTCTAATGCTTAAGATTCATACAATGTCATACAAAAAAATAAGGAAGTGATCCTTTGGGAATCATTGAACTTAGCTTTAACCATGAGTTAATGCTTCATCTTTCTAATAAGGGGAACGCCAGCATTTTGATTTGCTCTGCTATTGAAATGGCTCCTGGCCAGTGGGAATAGGGATAAGTCATAGAAGTACCCAGTGGATATCTGCTGTCACTAGACCAGTTTAATTTTAGACACAGACTTACTGGTTTCTCACAATGGAAAACTCTAACTAGATAGCCCTGTACCTTCCTGACTCTACCTCCCTTTTACTTCCATTTGTCCAGGTCTTGCTGATTCCTGGGACTCACATCTTCGGGGTCTATTTTAGGCGGTGATCCATTTTGTGACAATTCTAAGATGCTTGGTATTGTCTGTCTGTAGAATGGCCAATGCGCACAGGTGTTGTGAAGAGGTTTTGTTGTTTCATTTGACAACTGCTAGAAAACGTAGCCCAGGAAACATCACTCTTGACGTAATCTTTCTCTAATGAAAAACCAAGATCCTTGCTGGCTCCACCAGCAGGAGAAATGAAGACTGAGGACAGTGGCATTTCCTGGGAAGCTGAAACTAGTCTGAGATTGTGTGGCCAAATAAACTGATTGAGTGTATTTTTCACTTTTCAACTCATTAGTTTGGTGCCAGGGAGCCATATCCCTTGTTCAAAATAAGATAGTCACACTCATGCCTGTGATTCTGAATTGTCAGGCATTTGACTTCCTTTGTCAAGAGATGAGGCACACAATAGAAGGATATGCTCTAGAACGATCCAGATTTTACTTCTCCAGCTCATCTTTTACAGCTATTAAAATCTTATCCAATACCTTCTTCTGAGCCAAGCTGAGAGGTAGGCAGTACTGAATAGAGGAGTAAATTCAACGCAGTCACTCTGAATTTGATTCTTCCTTCTGCCTCTGCCTCCCACTACACTACCTCACAAAAAATAGTGACATGAAAGTCAGAGGAGAGAAATAAATCCAAAATAAAATAGGATCTCCACCCAAATAAATCCCCTTTCAGTGCCACTGAAATGCTTTCTGAGTCATCAATATTCACTCAAGACCAATGTCAAGGGGTCTTAAAACTCTGGAGTGTGGGGTCCAAACTGCAAACCTTCAATACTCCATGCGTTGGTTCTGGGGACACCTCAGGACCTCACCACACTGTTGCTGGGAAATGAGTTGCTGTGTATGTGACAAGGTTATGGCCAAAAGCCAGGGAGCCTGAAGGACCTGGAGAAAAATCTCTTTTGAAAAAAATTCAGAAGGTAATATTATTGTTATCTAAAAATACTCTGATAAATCTGGTCGTCAGACATTAAAGCTCTAAGTCGATAGTCAGTGGCATTATATGATAACCTACAGTTGAAATGAAAAGATATTCTCAAAAGAAGTACCCGGAAGTGCCTTCTATTTGTAACTCCACCTTCTCTTTTAAATGCTTACAGCCGATCATATAAGTGCCTCCTCCAGTGCCATAATATTGTTATTTATGTAAAACTAACTCAACCACAGAAGGAACATCTAGAAACAACAATATTGATTTGGTTTGGCTTGTTTGTTTTTAAAGACTGTTTTTAAAGACTCGCTAATTGCTGAATTCTGAATATCAAATCAGAGTCCTTAGTATCCAGTAACTTCTCTAGGGGAGCCACTCCCCGGGCGTCCTTTTGTTTTCTGTGTCACACTGGCATGCGACACGGAAGTGCTTCAAGAACACTACCCTGTGGGTCTCGAGAAAGTGAACTGCCTCTTAGGTCATCGCGCTTGTGCTGTTAGATTCAGGGAAGGACTTCCCAGGAGGACAACAGGACTTTACACTAATCAAAAGGCCTTTGGGATCATTCAAGTTTTCATCTCCCAGGAGGCCACTTTGGGGCCTTTCACTACAGAAAAAGGACTGTTTCCTCACCAGCTCTCCTTTTTAAACATCTCCAGAGACTAAGTTTCCAGGGAGTCAACGGAAAGGTTTCTTTAGAAGTGGAAATGAATCAACTCCTTCTGCCTTTGCAAAGCTCTCGGGCTTATAAAATGTTCTGAGAAATTTCCTCTCCCTCAATGGGCTACAGGAGACCTCTGCTTCCTCCTTCTGCTCTGATCAATGGGTCACTTTTTTTATTCAGAGATCCCAGGAGGCAGGTAGGTCTGGAGAGTGCCGGGGTTAGAATTTGTTGATGTTTCTATGGAAAGGACCGTGCTGTCCTGCCCTCGCTGAGCAATGAGCCAAGTCCTGGGGCTTTCCGGCACTTGGGAGCCTCACCCTGGAGCAGCACGCAACACAGAAGGAAGGATTGTTGAAGGTGAGGGTCTATGGCTGTGGCGGGTGGATTTTCTCATAGGGCGTTCACTGGGAGAGGGGGCCGATGATTAGTTCATTTTTCTTAGTTTCCTCTGCACAGGTCCCCATGCTCCAGTGGGGTAAGCTTTTAAGGAGGTGAAACTCAAGGAGAAAGTCTAAGGAGTGAAATACTAGCTAAAAAAAGTTCCCTTGTTTTCATCTGGCAGTTGAGTCAGATGGTAGGAAAATGAACCTAGATGGGCGTATATTTTTCTTTGAGTTCTAACCACATGGTTTCCCAGTCAGAAAGGCCCATGGACTTTCTTCCTAAGGTCTTCCATGATCATGCCACCTCCTAAATGGATCTCTTGCCCATCAGAGGCTGCAGCTGAATCAGCCATGAGTGGCTGTCCGAGAGCACCCAGCTAGCAGACCTGCATCCAGAAACAACTTAAAGAGACTGGAAAGTCATTTTTGGCCAATTCTTGCATTTTTGCTATAAGGTTGGTAGTTACATGACATCAGCAGTTCAAGACTTAGTTAGATCATGACAGAAAAGACCTGTCTTAAAGATTCCCAGGGAACATTGAGCCTCATAAAGAACTTCTTTATCTTCACTCATCCCTCCACCTCCCCCCATCTGCTTTCTCACAGACCAAAATTCACTCACAGGTAAATATAGTCAAACCCAGGCAGGTAATCTCCAATGAAATAGCTACCCTAAGCGAGCACACTTCGTGGCTGGTAGGCCCCTGTGGGCCTTTTGGCATCGACATTGCTCCCCTCCCCTCCCTTCCCAGTCACCCCACTTTGAATCGCATGCCAATTTCCTTTCCTGGCAAGGCCTGGACAGCATAGAAACGGAGGTCATCATCAGCCAGGTGCGCCACGGCATCGCAGCCTTCATGGCACTGCAGCAAACTGAGACCGTGTCTGAGTGGTTTGCCAATCTGGCCTTCAGTGCCCAAGGGGACCGGAGTGTCAGAAATTAGTGAGTGACTGAAGGTGTGCCTGCCAGACGCCAAAGTCCACAGGCTGCTCCGTCTTCTCCGTTCACTCTCTCTGTCGCCCCCAACAGCAGTGGATCTCTGTCTAGTAAGAACTAAGATGGCATTTGTCCTGGGCCGTGGAGTTACTGACAGAGAGGAGGGTGGAAGAGGACACGGTGTTGCAGGTTCCTAACACATCTGAGATAGTTTGACATTGGCAGAAGGGACCAGCGACAATCCCATATCTGGATTCTCCAACACTGAGCCCCCGAATACGCTGAACCCAGACCAGGCCCAAAGGCTGCGAGCTTGACTATTTCTATCATTTCTGCTTGCAGATTCCTGCATAATCAGGTGGGGTTGGCGCTGACATTCATAAAAGACAGCAACCTGGAGTTTCGATGATGCCAGCAAGATGTGACCTGATGAAAACAAATGTTTCCCGAGGCGATGCGGAAGAGGAGCCTGTGAAGCCGGAGTCCTTCGGGGGAAGGTGAGTTCTTCTGCAGCGGGGGCGGGGCAAGACGGCCGACTCAGGATCGGCTGAGGCGCTTGGCGACGTCGGCGTAGGCCAACTCGATCTCTTTGTCTGCTGCACAGGTGTTGGTGAACTCGTCCCTGGCATAGGCGTTCTTGAGGTACCGCCAAAGGCCTGTCATCTCAGCCGGGAAGTCGTAGTTGCGGTATTTCTTGGCCACGATCTACGACAGAGGTGACAGAACAGAGAGGGTGTGAAGGCATGAAGCAAATCATTGAGAAGGTGTTAGTGGCCTGACCCAGGGTGTGTACACAGCAGGAAAACCCTCCATGCGTCACACGGGCCATCAGCATAATGTCTGTAATGCAAGGTGGCAATGCTGCTTTCTTTTTCTTTTCTTTTCTATTTCTTAAACAAATACAATTTGCCCTTTGACCAAGTGATTCTGCTTCCAGGGATTTTTTTCTGAGGAAATAATCATGGATGTACACAAAGATTTAGCTACACATATATGATCACAGGACTATTCGGAATAGCAAAAAATGGTATGTGACACATATATCCAACACTACGTGAATGGATAAACACATTATCATACATAAACATAAAGGCATACTGGGGAACCACTAAAAACGATGCTGCAGAGGAAATTCCTGTGATCTTGAAAACTCTTCAAGATAGAGCATTAGATTTAATGTGCAGTATAACGCATCTGGAGAAATACATATGCTGACTAGACGTACGTATACCAATATCTTACCAGCGGTTATGTCTGACTGATAGAATCATAGACAATTTTTTTTCTTTTTTCCCTTATCCACTTTGTTTTCCGTAAGCATCCTTATTTACAGAAAGGGATGCAAAGCATAAAAAGTTAAGTTAGATGTTGGCACGTACATGTAGGTTCAGGGTATGATGTGGGAGTGAACAAATAGTGATTTCTATTCTCTCTGTAGTTTGCCACACTTGGGGGCTGTGGACTTGGGCGTTCTGGGGAAATGGCGTTTGTGTCGAGAGAAACAGTAGTGTAGTGGTCAAAAGCATGGCTTTCAATTGCAACTGACTAGATCTGAAATCCTGACTCTACTACTTAACAACTGTGTGACCTTGGACTAGTTGCTTAACCTCTCTGAGCCCCAATTTCTTTATCTCTAAAATGGAGGTAATAATATGACCTACCTTGGAGTAATAAATTAGTTAATACACATATAATATTTAGAGGGGTGGCTGGTTTGTACTAAGTGCTCAAGAAACATTACCTATTATTATAATTCATTGAGACCCACATTTGCCCATTTGCATGCATTCCTTCATAGGTATGGGGCAGGGTGGGCTCTTGACTAAGGTCTTTTTAGCCAGGGAGGGCTTCAAAGACGTGTGACCTGTGCAGTCACATGGGGCCTCGACCTCAGAAAGGTCCTGCTCTTGAGTTAATGCTCTGCCATCAACATCCGGAAATTCTGAATACTCTTTTCACAGGGGCCTCTGTATTTTCCCTGTGCACTAGGCCCTGCACATTAGCTAGTCTTGCCTCTAGACCTTGGGGACCAGGGTGGGGATCGCAAAAAGTAGCCTGTCTCCTGAAGCACTGACTTCTGACTCCTTCCCTTGCTTTCTTTTCAGAGAGGTCTCCAGACCGCTGGCCCTGGGCTCCTCCGACTCAGGGAACCTCCCAGAGCAGCCTCTCTGGGCTTTCATCCTCATTCAGGGGCCAGTGATGTGTGGGGTTCCCTGGAAAGTGGTGCTGAGTGACGGACCACGATGATCTATTGCATGAGAAGCTCGGTCTCATAGACGCACCACATCGCCAAGGAGGATGCATTTCGCCCTCCATCCTCCTCCATCAGTTCTGAACTTCTGTTATAACGCTAAGCTCCATTCTACTCAGAATCGCAGTTACTGCCCAGTATCCTTTCCCTCTTCCTTCGCTTGTGAGCAGTAGAAGGACAGGAACGGCAGCTTCTTCGTCTCTGTACCCCTCGATGATCCCAGTCATGCCGTTGACAAGGGTGGTGACAACAGCAAACATCTATTTACTATGGGCTCTGCCCCAGCACTGCTTTAAGTGCTTTGCAAACTACTTAAATCTCTAAATAACTCCGTAAGGAAGAGTGAGTTATAGTCCCATTTTACACATGAGAAAAGCAAGGCAAAGAGAGAGGTTAAATAAGTAGGGATTCGATAACAGCTGTATTTAGTCTTTACCACCCTCAGTTATCCTATCAGACAAAGTGCATCCAGTGTCAAATGTAATAACATCATTTAATTTTAAAGACTGATGATCCCTGGCAATGAGCAAACGGAAGCCACAGAGTTGTAGTGGCTTACACAATGTGACACAGGAAAATAATTAATTCAACCAATATCTATTGAGTAATCGCTAATGTTTACTACAGTCCTGGCTTCCTAATCCACAGTTCTTTCCACTTTGCTGCTCAGCCATATGTAAATGATAAATGAACAGCTCTACTCAGAACCCCTCCTGTGCCAGTGATTTAGCTATCGTTGCTTATTTCCAAATCTACCCTCATATTTGTTTTTTTGTGACGCTGGGCCTGGGACTGTGCAAACCACACCTCTGTTTTGCCAGCCACTCCCTATTAGGCTCCGCCAAGAGGGGGCGCGAGAGAGAGCCTGCAGGGCTGGAGGAGGGAGGAGGCACATGCCCCTTCCTGTCCACTTCCTCTTCCTGCCAGAGTCTCCTTTGCTCCAGTAAGAGCAGGGGACTTCAGTTTGCCTTTTGCCAAGACTGGCAGAACCAATGTCATCACACCAGCTCAGAGAGGCCAGCACGCAACAGTGACCTTGCTGCAGATGTTGGGTCCCAGCCCCAAGGGCCCCCATCTGAACATGGGCCCCAGCAGCAGTTAAGCAGCACTCCACCTCGGAGGTCCGAGGTTCAGCTCTGCGGGGCCGCTCATCTAGTTTCTAAGTTTTGACAATTCCACCCTCTTCCCTTTGCCCCCCTGCCCTAAGGGTAGTAACTGCTCCTGAAAGTGGAACCTCTGTTCTTCAGTACTTAGTACTTCTTTATATAAATTCTCTCCATTAAAATAACTGGTTTGATGTGGTCACCAGCAGAGCCACCCCCACAATGTTCTGTCCACCTTCGCTGTGGCTAATAGGCAAAGGTGATGGAAACAGAGTCGGTTAGCAGAGCACTCGCCACAAGCAAACGCTGGGGCCTATGCCCACTGTCAGTTGTCCCTGGTCTCCCTCTGTTGACTGCAAGGTGAAGGTCCCTTGGGTTTGCCCAAGAGCCTTCGAGAAGAGGCCGTCTTGGCTATTGAGCAAATCCAGGCAGGAGTGGTGATTAAAAAAGTAGCTTCAAGTCTCTCCATGCTAGAATCTATTATCAAATTTTTAAAGGATATAAAATGAGCCTTAAAACAGCAGAAACACAATTTATGAATATATATTTGTGTTTATATCTCCCTTCCAGTTCGCTTTAGAGGCTGAACAGGTCACTGTGCTAGGTGAGGGTTCCAGTGGCGGCTAGAAAGGCTCACCGTGCCCCTTCCTGCTCGGATCTGTGCACCCTGAGCCTTGGCCACAGAGCCTGTTTTTGCTCACAGTTGGCTTGACTCGGGCAGATGAGAACTAGAAGGGAGCCAGACAATGAAAGTTCAAACCAGGCTCTCAGTGAGTGCCCGGGCCTGAGCAACTCAGCTTCAACGGATGAAGATGAATCTGAAAGAGAGCCAGGAGAGAGACAGAGAGCAAAAGAGCAAGGATGTGCACACAAAGCCGTGACGTTTGCAGGAACTTCCATGCTCATGTTCTGAATTCACTCTTTCATATGAAAACAGTTAGCTCCCACAGCCCAGATTAAGTTTTGGCGTCGGATGCCAAACTGAAGGCTTGACTTGGCTTCCCCTTGGCTCTTTCTGCACTGCAGAAGTTTGCCAGGTCTCTGGGATCTGATAAGCTGGATCAGCAGAAATCCAAGGAGACAGGAGGTGAGGCCCAGCCCTTGTCCGCTCGCAGGCCATCCTCCTTCTGATCCTCAGCTTCTCCCAGTGAACAACTCTCTGAACTTCATCCAAGGACAGGAGCGTAACTTAGTCATCTAGGACTGGGAAGAACTGGAGGAATCATAGGATGAGCCCCTGGCCTGGGAGATCCATTTGTTTACCTTCTTCAATAAGCGATTTTTGAGTGGGTCGTCAACCCATGTTTGTGAGAAGAAAGAAGGAGGGAAAGAAGAGAGGATAAAGAAGCAAGAAGGAGTATAATCCACGTCTTGTAGGCATAAGAAAAGTGAATTCCAAAAAGATTGAATGACCTGCCCCAGCTCATGCTGCTAGTTGGTGGCAGATATAGGACTACAACTTGGATCTCCTGACTTCCAGAAGGACAGTCTTTCCATTACGTCTCTCTGACACAGTGTGACTGAACTAGAATCGTATCGTCCCTAATGGTGACCCTTGTTCCTCAGGAAAAGAGAATGAAGGATGTTTCAGGGGTGCATTGGGGCGTGCACTAACTAACAACTTCAAAGAGTTATAGCTTGGCTGGACCTATAAGTGACCAATGGCTTGGCCTCAAACCCAAAGTGTCTTCATATTAATAGGTTGTATTTGCCCAGCCCGTCAGCACTGGCATGCGTGATTCCCTCCCAGTCTTCAGCTCTGACCGAGGCCCATGGGAACACCAGTGTATGCACAGCTAAGATTTCAGCTCAAGCTGGTGGGTGCTCTGATTGGAGGGAAGCCTGTATTTCTAGCCTAGGACTTCAGCTGAAAAAGATAGGCAGATATTCAACTGATAAATGATTGAACCTGATTCTTCTCAGTGAAGGGTCGAAAGAAACTGGGTATCATAGAGACGCAAGCTAGGTGATCAAATGGTCACTCAATTAGCATTTATTAAAGGGCCACCATGTACCCACCATCATGCTTGGAGAAGTCCCTATCCTCACAGAGCTTATTGTCCGACTGAGATAATAGATACAAACAAGCAAAAGTAAGGCAATCTAACTCTCCAGTCCCACTGTATTTTTCTCTAGGCTGGTGAGGGGGCAGGAAAGGGTGTGAGAAGAAGTGTTAGTTTAGAGGAGTTTTAGTTTAGAGGAGTTTGGGAGATACAACTGCTGTCTCCAAATGAGATGAAAGAGAGCAGCCCTATTCCGTGTTGCTCCAGAGAACAAAGGGTAGCAGGGTAGCACCGAGGTCCATTTGGGCTCAGTATAAGGAGAATGTTTTGTTAATCAGAGCTGTCCAAAATGACAGGGCTGGCTCGTTAGGCAGAGGGCTCTTCATCACCAGAAATGTGCAGTCACCACGGCACAGAAGCCTGTCACAGACACACAGAAAGTGGCCCAGTTTGGGGTGGGAGATTGTTTTGGATGACCCTGGAATTCCCTTCTTTCCAGCTCTCAGATCCTAAGATTTGTAAAGGAAAGGATTACACTGTATGTCAACGATGGTCAGTAAGCGCAATGATAGCAAGAAAATGACGTCACCTCTTGCAGCCTCCAGCTCTTCAACTGACAGTTGAGGAAGGTGGTGCCTGCCCTAGGGAGTGGCTGGAAGGTATGAGAAGGTGGGTCTGCACACAAAGCAAATGTGCATATGAGGGCACACTTAATAGAGAGGTTGGGGTGTGGCCAGTGAGAACCTACAGGAAGAGGCCTTTGGAGTGCTATGACTGTATCTAACCACGTATGATACAACAATAGCAACCACTATACATTGAGCCCTTACAATATGTCAGGCACTTGCACGCCATCTTACTCTCCCAGCAACCCTAGGAGTGAGCAATATATGCCTATCTTACAGGTGAAAGCTGAACCTCAGAGACTCTATACAGCCAGCACGCAGTGGAGGCTACTTTGGTCCCTATTGGTGTGACTTCAGAGCCTGGCCTCTTGGTCAGCAGGTGGCACAGTCCTTGACTCATCCACACAGGTGACCCTGGCCTGAGATGGTGCTGGGTCTGGCGAGCACCCGTGGGTAGAGATCTCTCACCTTGACCACATGGAGCTTGGGCAATAGATTGCAGTCGGCCAGGGTCAGCTCGTCCCCATCCAGGAACTTGCGCCGGGACCCCTTGTCATGGTCCCCGCGAGTGTTGGCGTCGATCTCCTCTGGCAGAGGGGTGTTCAGGTAGTCATCAAGCTTCTTCAGTGCCTTGGTCAGGCCTCTCTCAAGGGCTGGCATGGAACAGCAAAAGAAGTGTCTTTAGTCAACCTTCTTGCCACTGGATACAGCCACAGGGTCCTCAGAGTAAAGTAGCTTATCCCGAATCCTGTCCCCCTCATCACACTGCCAGCCCCCCACCCAGTACAGACTACCTGGCAGCCACGAACACAGTCAGTAGAAGAGTTCAAATGGCCTGAAAAAGCAGACCTTAACCAAACAATAAACACTAGCTAATCCTTTTTCTGAAAAAAAAAATATAAATATAGCAACGCAACCATTAGGATATATATCAAAGCTTTTATAGTGCTTATCTCCAGCAGATGCAATAATAATAGTCATCTTTCACTTTCTTTTTTGCTTATCTACATTTTGCCAATATTCCATAATTACCCCATATAATAATTTTGTAGAAAGAAAGGACTATTAAATAAGTAAATAACAACTGCCTAGAAGTCCTAGGACAGAGATATGCACCAGATTTTGTGGAAGCATTAACTAACCCAATCTGCGAAGTGGCAGGGACAAGACTTCAGGAGGACACGACACAGGAAAGTGAGTGGCCCTGTTTGGTGTTGCCCTTAGAAAACCAATGGGTATCAGAGGGGCATCCTTGAGTTTAATCCAGAGACGTTTGTTCTAAAAATCAGAGCTGTCTCAAATGGAAGGGCCAGTGCACCAGGCGGTGGGCTCCCCCAGGAATGTGCAATCTCAACTGCATGGAAAGCTATCATGGATACAGCTCCAAGAATATATATCCAGAGAAAGATAATGTGGCAGAAGACTTTTCCATTCTCGTCCCAATAACTGTCTATCCAATAATTCATTGAGGCACAAGAGCAGAACAAAATGCTCAAAAGAACAACTGCTGAAAGTCACTCACTCAGAGTCATTCCACCCAGAATCGCAGAGTCCATTCCAGTCACAGAACATGAACACAGAAACCGTCCACCTGGGCTTGGAGGGCAGAGGAGGAGGAGATGCTGGCCGGGTCATTAGCCACTGCACCTGTGTCATCAGCTGCATCCCCAACAGCTGTTTTTCCCAGACTCTGGCTTGGGGCGCGACACTGAGATAATGGGAATCAGTCCTGGGGTTAATTCCAGCAGAAAAAGGGGGATTCTGCCCCAGAGTACAGTATAGACGACTGTACTCTGGTTCAGATTTTCCCCAATGTGCCTCCTGTTAGCCATTCCTCACATCACCCGCGTTTGTCTTTTCATAGAAGGCCTTTTGTTTGAGACAATGAAATGACACCAGCCCAAGATAAATCAATTGAACGCTTACTGGAATGTTTGGAAACAGGCTGGAGGTTGGACATAGTTTCTCAATACTTCCTTCTCCCTGGTGTGGCATTTGAACTTGTACTTCATCATCTGCTTTGTGTTTTCAGTTTGAGAGAATAGACTGAGCAGGGCTGGGAAAAATGCTTGTATTCCCCTTAGTAATTGTCTAGACTGGGACGGAATTGCAAGCCTATTCAACGGCAACAGCAGAGGGTGGGTACGAAACAATACTTATTATGCTCCTATTCCCACCGAGGCACTTGGGATTTATATGGAGTTTGTGCGCTTCCTCAAATCCCTCTACCCCCTTCAGTTATGGAGATTATGACAAAATCTTGATTATAATGGAGAGAGGAAAAGTCAAATAGAGTGCCTGTTGAAACCTGACGGACTAATATCATCCAAAGGAAAGACATATATGATGGGAAATGAGATGCTGCGGGTTCTAATTCCAAATGCCCCTTGGAGACCTGGGCGGGCCACTGCACAAGTCTGTGCCAAGTTACCCAGTCTGGGAACTAGCATAAAATTTAGTAAAAGAGGCCTAGAACAGCCACTGAAGCTCCTTGGGAGGATAGTTCTGGATAAGCGTCAACGATCTCTCTAGTGATCTCTGGAGACGGAACGATCAAGTTTGCCAACAGGCATGGTCGTTGCCTTATGTCATACTTGCAACACACCATGTTACATACCAAGTCGGCATGTTCTGAGGATGTCCTTTCTGTGTCGGTCTCATCACTCCGTTTGTGTATTTTTGATCAGGAATGTGAAGGTCGCAGTTGGTGATAATCATAGCAGAGAGAAGAGGAGCCAAGGGCAGGGAAGGGGCCACGGGGCCTGGAGCTAACTCTGTGTTTAAATTTTGACTTTTCTCAGGGTAGATTTACTGCAACGCTGCTGAGATTTAAGCTTCAAGTTCCCCTAATGGCATGGGCCCCTTCCAAGGCCTTGAACTTGAGTTTTAAAATTCCTTATTCGTATTTATTGCGTTGGCTTCAGACCCCACAAATCCCGGAAACGTCCCTAATCCCAGCACTTACTAAGTGGGACCTTGGGCAAGTTCCTCAGTTTCACTAAGCTTCAGTCTTCTCCTCTCAGCTATGGGACTAAGGATCCCTACCCTCATACGGCCATTGTGAGGATTAACTCAGGTTATGCAGGTACAGTGCCTCCCACAGCGCCTGGCCCATACTAGGGCATCAATCAATGCTATCTATTGCTATTGCATTTCCAAATGTGGCGGTCATCCTGCTCTCTGTCCCTCACCCCATACCCTTGGTCAGTATATTCCTCAAAAATCCAAGGTGTGGCAGAGAATGAGAGATTCTAAGGAGCTCCAATTCCGAGGCCCAGTCTCTAGAGGAGGAAATTAACAGCCTGGAGCTTTGCTTCTCTTCTTGATTTAATGTACAGACACAGCCCTATCCCTTATGCTCCCTTGGGATCCTTCTCAGTGACGAGCTGTGTTGAGAGGCACGGCCAGAGGGAAATAGACACAATACACCTGTGTGCTAACACACTGTCATATTATCGAATAACAAATGCCAGCACCAATACATTCTCTGCCAATTCTTTTCCCTCCTATCTGCCAACTCATTCCTCTGACCCTGGCTCAATCTGGCATACATAGAATTTAATTATCTCTTTTGGCCGACGGCACCCAGGTCATGAAAACATTGGTGTCGAACTTTCTGCTCTGGTAAGAGTGAGGGGGATGTGAAAGAAACCAGAATGACAAGAAGATGTTAATTTCTTCAGTGGTCGCATCTGAAACCCTCCTTCCAAAAGACTTCGTCTGAGTAGCAGGACGGGGTAACCCTCAGATCACAGCAAGGAAGCCTGAGACCAGGGGACCCAGAGACACAGGATCACTAACATCCCAGGCTCTTGATGGATACCCAGGCCTTTCCCTGCTTTCTTCCTCTCTCCACTCCACCCTTCCCATAAAGATTTATTCCGTACCACACACAAATGCGCTGGGTAAAATATGGGATGAGGAAACAAGGGGAATAGTTCATAAATATTCTCAGCCATATGCAAACAATCTCAAATTTATTTTTCTCTTTTTTAAGGAGGAAAAAAAAATCCACCCATTCCATGATCGCTTCCAGATTCATTGAGGTTGATATTACATAAGACCCAATATTGTTTTCTCGTCGTAGAGAAATAATGACTTGGAAACGGCAATTTGAGCTAAGAAAATAATATACTCTTACCAGGGCATGGAGACTGAATGGGGACCAGGGAGCCAAGACTCCCGCTCAGCCTCCAACAAGCTCCTGCAAGCACGGCTCAGGCCTGGTTTGCTGGCATGCTTTGTGCAGCAGTCGTACTGATCAGCATACAGCCACGCAGACCCCTTGGGCTCAAAATCCCCGTGAAGTGGGACCAGGTCAAAGGTGCTCTTTGAAAGGACAGGAGCAGCTCTGTGGGTCCAGGTTGCTGTACTCAATTCCACATGTGTGGTTTCTTCTCCAGCATGTGAACTTGCAGAGAGATAAGAACCAGGGGTCCACCTCTGCTGACCTCTGCAGCCTGGATGGGGGCCTGTTCAGCTCTCCCGTGGAGAAGGAGATCGTGGCTACTGGGGGCTGGCCCCAGGCCAAGCACCCTTTGCCCTGCTGTGTTCCTTTCATGGCTCTAATCCTGTTTCCCAGCACTAGCAAGAAATACAATTCTGAATTTCAGAAGTGGTCCAGGGATGTTTATGCCACCTATCATTTATATACACAACGAAGCTATTGAGATGGGAATTATTATTCTTCCCATTGAACAGATAAAGAAATTGAGTCTTAGACTTATCCAAGTCTACACCCGCATGTGCAAGCACACACATAAGTCATTCAAACTACACCTGGGATGTACAATGAGAATGTACCTTATTTTGTTGCTGTGGTCTTCCTTATAAGCTCCCAACTCCTGGGTAACGGGAAAACAACAACTTTAACCCATTCTGGATTAGAACTTAGTCTGATGTACCAATCTAAATAGTTCCTCTAGGGAATTCTCAGTCTCTTTTGCATAAAAATATTCAGTTTCTCAGAAAGCCTCCTTCTCTGCTCTTCTCTCTGAGTAAATGCAGGTGGGAGGGAGGAGGCTCCTGTGACCTCCTGGCACTGGGGAGATGGGAGTCTTGGGATCTGTGGGGTGGAAGGCTTGGGGAAGCTACTACAGGTCCTGCATCTCTTCTCAGTTACATTGAACCTCCACTCCTTCCAGAGTAACCATGGGGATGTTCACCCTAGGCTGGTGGTCAGAGGTGGGCTGGTGGTCAGAGGTGGGCTGCTGGCCTTCCTCCAAAGCCCTGGCAGGATACCCACGCAAAGCACCAAATGGCACATCTCTAGTTCCCTGACCCCTCTGCCTCTCTCTTCTCCTTCATCCCCAAATCCCCTGGGCCAGAAGGGGTGGCTTTCCTTTTCACTTTTCTATGTCAAATGGTCCCTCAACCACAGAGCAGCAAGGCTCCCTGCAAGGCTGCTGCACAGGCAGAGGGCTATCTCTTCTCTGTAAGCTAAGTCCTCCAGGCATGGTTCTCGATGTGCTAAAATTGAGAGAGAAAGGAATTTAGAAAACTTTAAGACAATAGCTTGGCTTGCAAAGCTACTGTTTTGCTGAAAATGCTATTTTGAATATTAGAAGCTAAATATTGAATTCCTTTTTCTTTCTTAGAATTCCTTCTATAGAAATCCTCATCTCTCATGGGGCCAATGGATGCCTAGGACAGATTAGAATCATGTACTCAGAAGGGCAAAGAGAAAAATATTTTCAAAATAGTAACCCTATTATATGAGTTAGGAGCAAAACCAGGATTTAAAAAGAGGGTGGTTAGATTCCAAACCTTAAGCTTCTTGTACTCTGCACAGCCGTCTCTGGGTGCCAAGGGCCCCCCACTGCTCCTTGGGGGTCCACCCAGCCGCCATCTTCCTTTCGTGCTGCAGACCTTTCTCACACACCCTTATTCCACCGACAACCGTGTGGCTCTCAGAACATCACTCCTTATGCCCCACTTTCCAGATAATTTGATAACATATGTGTGTTTTGCTACTAATGGCTTGACTTTAGCTGGAATTCTTGGTGCTGTCAGTGACCATGATTGGGTTTAGATGGAGTTCTCTCTGAGGAGAGAGCCTACCAGGACCCTTCACATCATTTCTCAGCAACAGATAGCAGCTCTGCCTGTACTCGAGGCCAATGCTGTCACATTGTCTGTGTGACAGCGAAACATCTGGGTCAAAAAGTAAGAAATCCATTTGGGTTTTGTCCATGAAGAAAGAAATTTCTAGATTTTGAGAAATACCTGGAGAATTGAATGAAGTGTTTACTTTACATCTTCTCATGGGAGATCATGTCGATATAAACAAAGGAGGCAAAAAAAAAGCACAGCTATGGTTTGAGGGAGACCACAGTGGAGATTTCTCTGGCTGTCACATATTCTTAGAGAGAAAATACAAAGATGGCCACACCTGTTGACATTTGATAGTTTTGAACATGAATGAAAATGTGATGGGAGCAAAAAAATCAAATAATAAGAATTAACATCACTTCTCCCTCACCTGTTGGAGGAAGAAGACTTCCTTTAGAAACTGAGAGAGGTCTCATTGCTCTACATGAGACCCCCAGGGCCAAAGAGCCAGGAGAGAGGAGGGGGCTGGCGCAGCAGCAAGGCCCAGGAGAGTTACGAGGGGTGGGAAAAGAGGAGGTGCAGGGCAGGTGGGCAGAAACTGAGGTACTGTCGTAAAGAGTACAATCTTGAGGAGAAACAAAGATGTTCTAAGGAGATTTTTAGGACTTTCAGCATTATGATGGGCAGTGTAATTTCCTCCCACCAAGAAACCTGCCATAAAGATCCACAGTCATCTCTCAGGTTTTGAGAAGTAGAGTCATGTAGCTTTTCTCTATTGTGAAACTCCTTAAAGAGAAAGTAAGGTGGCCCAGTTGTAGTTGGGTTACATAAGCAGGAATGACCACATAGAGGCAAAATTATAAAGCAGGTGGAAACCGGGGTCACAACCTCTGACCCACAGTGACCTTTGTGGAACACATAACAGGTAAGGGGTGGCTGAACCCCACAGTGCTTTTGTCTGTTAAAGCAATATCTATGCCCAGTCCTCAGACCACGCTGAGGCAGGAATGGCAGCAGAGTTGTAGAAGATGGGGACGGGCTTTCTCTCAGGTTTGGTGGGTCCTCCACTGCTGTGCCTGGGCCCTCTGGCTATGCTAGCATGTCACTGGTATCATCAGGGAAGGGACAGAGCGAGCCTGGGTCAGGGGTGTCAGAGAGCCTTGACTCAGGCTCTCCTGAGAGGACTTGTGATGACAACCATGGTAGCAGAGTGGTGCATCTGCTCCGGCATTCGGGAGACCTGGGTTTGAATCCTGCCATTGGTTATGATTGTTCACAGTCCTGCGAAAGTGTCTTCTACAGAGTCTGGTGCATAGTGGGACTTAACAAAAGATAGCTATTATTATTACGGCTGTAGAACTTAAGTGTATGAAAGGATGGGAGGGAAGGAGAGACTGAGGGAAAGCATAAGGCAAGAGATCAACTCAAGGCAGAAGTTGGGTGCCTGAAGTGAAGCTTATCTGAACATCCCAGAACTTCCCAGGTACAAGGAGAATCCTGGAGAGATCATAGAATGAAACCCACTCTTGCATTCCCCAACATGTTCAGGATCCCAAGTCACCTAGAATCATCTCTTTGGATTTGGTGTTGTTCTCTCCAGGCTACATGGGTGTGTCAAATTTTCTCTGTTTGGAGAATTATGTCCACCTTTGGTGCCAGACCAAGAACACTGGACTTGGCCTCACAGCCAGAGAGGAGGATGTTGTCAAATTGGCTCTGGCTTTGAAAGATCCAGGGGCTTACATGTGGCAAGCAATTCCAGGCCTCTGTTTCTAGGCACTGCTGAAAACAGGAAAGGTGGAAAGACACCCAGCGATTTACGAGAAAGCAAAATGTAGCGGCAACTTCAACAGATTCCCTGCTATTCCCTCGTGCCGTGTCAGCTGGGCTTGAGAAGTCTGCAGCTCCTGCTGCCATGGGTATTATTTGTTGTTCTAGAAAAGGTTTCAGCCTTGAATGGGAGGGTGAGTTAAATGACAAACTCCCATGGTTCTTTCCAGTAGGAGGCCAGTAAATGATTCTTTACTCCAGAGGCAGGATTCAAGTCTTAGAACTATGGTGGATTGGGATGTAGGACCCTGTTGGATGCTCCCGCCACCACCTTCAGTGGAGAGAATCACCGATTGAATGGGGCACCCTCTGATATATTTCCAAGGGATTCAGGGACTTTTCCTTGAAGAAGAGACAGATCCTCTGTATCCCTTCTTCTCCAAGCCCCATAGGGGATCATTGTGAAGAGTCATCTTTTTTATACAGCTCCACAAATCAACCTTAGATTCTCCCTATGTTCAGAATTATTATTCCCAACAACAACAGCAACAAAATTTTTTTTAAAGGCAAGTTTTTGGCTAAATAATTAAATTATTTGGCTGTGTTTAAAACCCCAGCATGGTAAAGAACTTTAGGACAACTTCGGCGTGCTTTACATAAGATATTTTTTAAAGTATGCAGGAAGGTATGGATAATATAGACAATTCCAGATTCCAATAATTTTCTAAATCTCCTAAAAGCCACAGTAAATTTGAAGGAAAGATTATCACTTAGGTCTCTGGATTCAGGTTTCCTTTTGTTTACACAGTCTATACCACGTAAGCTCCCCAAATATTTGTTTATCAACAGGAGGAGAAAGAGAGACAGAGAGACACTGATTCTGAATGAAGCCAGCCAAAGAGGAAACTGCAGAGACTCACTAGGGAGGGTGTAAACTAGCGGAACAACCCGGACAGAACGTGTTCCCCATGAGGGAGCCCGGCCCAGGCTTCAGCGATGGGGCAGTGGCGACCCCTTCTGGCCTCTCCTTAAGCAGAGAAAACTCATCTGCATCTTCCACAGTGGACATGTATGTGTGTTTTCTATTAAGCTTTCCAGAAACTCATAAATGGTTGTAAAACCCATTGTGCTAATAGAAAGAACGACATAAATGCTGACTGAAGCTATTAGTGTGAGTCGTAGTTCATGTCGCAGACTGCATCGGGCCGAAAACTGTGAGCATTTTATGGGTACTTTATAACAGGTTATTTTTAAGTATCAGGCCATAGATTAGGTTTAGTGCTGATGTCCAAATATTTGGATTGAGCTGGTCAAGGGAGATTCTGACTTTTTCGGTCATCTGTTCCAGCATTTAGACCTAGAGACCTTCCTTCTCAACTCTCCCTCCCTCCAAACACTCAGGCTGAAGTGATTTAACCACATTCTGTCTTGCTTTATCCTCAGATGTCCACATCTTTTATAAAAAAGCCATGAACAAATTTAAAAACTACCACCCTACCATCACAACTCTACATTTAAATAATTACTGGTTTTAGCATTCTGTGACTATCCTGTAAACTCTCTTCCAGCTGCCTGTTCTCTCATTTGTTAAACAGGTGTCTATCCAGCACCCACTGTGGGTCAGGCTGGCGCCCCTCACCCCTCATGGGTTGCTGGGTCAAGACTCCAACAGCAAAGCTGGGATTGTTGAGTCTATTTCAGGAAACTCACATGGTAGTTGTGAATGGTTTATGAACTGATTTGATCACAGTTTCCTAAATGACCTACCTACTCTTGTTTAAAAACTCAGCACCACACGAATTTTAAATAATGCATTTTATTAAATGTATAATGTGCACAGGTCAAGTGCACAGAGCATGGGACCAGCTGTCTGGGTGGGGATCCTGGCTCTGCCACATACTGTCTTGGGCAGGCTGCTGAACCTCCTTTGCCTCAATTTCCTCATCTGCAAAATGGAGATCAAAGCACGGCACACCTTATAGAATTGCAATGAGTAACGCCCGTGGGGAGCTTAGAATGTGTCTGGTCTGCAGTGAGTGGTTGTTATGTGCAATGTGGGATGGTGTTGATGTATAAGAATCAAAGCATACAAAAAAGCTAATAAGTTCTTAGAGTTGCAAGAAAAAAAGTGGGCATAATAAATATTGTGCTTGTTACCCCAGATGAATTATGCAGAGTCCTTTCTTGAGTATTCAGCTGGTCCTTTCGCTCTGACTCTGCCGCCCTAACCACAGTCCCACCGGGGTGAGCCTTCTTCTTAACAGTCATGCAATGAGGCAACATTAGGGGGTAAGTTCGGCAGGGGTTGGGGGTACTGATACTTTTGCAGAATTTCCCAGATGTGCCACAATTATACCCACCGCCCCCCTTGCTCAGAGCAGCTCTCTGGGTGCTCCCACTTGCCCCCACATGCGTTACAGTCTGGGGGAGAAGCTAGCCACTGGGTGTTTTGGTTGCACAGCTTTTTACCACATGAGTTTTGCACCTTCTAAAGTCTGAAGTTAGAGTGCAGCAGACTAAGTGTGCAATTTTATACTACTTCTGTTTCTTAAAATCTGGGTGGGGTAATGATTCAGATTTGGTCAACCCCAAAGGAGAATTTGAAATAGTGTGTCTTTTCCTGGCATGGCTAGATCAGATATTTTCACCATAGTTGAAAAAAAAAAAAACACCTTAAGTTGAAAGTGAATTATATGCAAGAATTCATTCTTAGCTTCTTTGTTACTAACAGAACCCAGATTTTTTTTCAGAGTAGCAATGTGCTCCATCAAAAATACTTGTCTTGCCAGACTTTCAGCTAGAGGAGGCCAAATGACCAAGTTCTGGCCAATGAGATGTAAGTGGAAATTTATGGATAGGCTCTGGGAAAGAAAAGACAGATGCAGCTGGCACTGCCTGGAACTCAGATGTAATGTCTGGAAATGGAGCATCCATGTTGTGACATAAGAATGAAAGTCACTAAAGATGGAAAATCAGGTGCTCTAAGGAGCTGGATCCATGACTTCTTTAAGTAACTATAACGACCTGGAACTCTCGACTCTCTGGACTTCTTGTTATGTGAGAAAAGCAAACTCCCATTAGAAAGTAAACATTTATAAAGAATGCTTAGAGCAGGGTGTGACACATAGTAAAATGCTATATGGGTTTTTGCTAAGTAAAATAAAATAAATATTTGCTTTAGCCGCCATAGTCAGGTTTCTACTATATGCAGCCAAACATGCCCTTTGCCAGCACACATAGATACTGCCAATATTTCATTCTTACATTATTATTCTTGCACAGTGCACAGTGCCTGATACTGAATAAGTATTTGTTGGAAGAATCAGCTATTCACTGGGGTTTGAAGAAAGGGGAGGGACCCTAAAATGGGACGGTATATATCTCTATGTGCTTATGCAACTGGCTTTATCTCCTTAAAGGGCTGACAATGGGGTAATGGTAGCACTTGGTCTCTTGGGGATGGATGAAAGGATTCCATTTGTTTGGCCTGACACGTCCTCCTGCAGGGTCATCAGAGCCAAACCAGGAGCAGAGGCCACCGCCAACCTGTACCTCTCTGCCAAGCGACACGGGTAGAAGTGAGGCCAGGGCCAGACGTGGGAAAGTGTTGAGTAAAACCTGTCCTTGAGCTCCTCACAATGGAAATAAAACATGGGTAACTGTCAGTGCAAACATGAACAGGCATGTGACCATCAGAGTTGAACTGGACGCAGGGGGCCTGAGAAATCACGTGGTTCAAACCCCTTCTTTGTAATATTCAGGAATGCAAGGGATTCTGGACATGGGCGCAGAGAAACATATTTCTTACTACGATCCAGATCATTAAATGCTCTTCAATCAGGGGTTCCTAGAAAAATAATTCAACCTCTGGCTTCTGGCTGGAAGAATACTAAATTCTAAGTCTTCTGTGTTTTCTCTTCTGACTCTTGTGAAGTTTCACCTTTAACACCGAATATAATGTTTCTTGACTGTAGTTATAAAAATTAGGGTGACAAGAATAATACCACTTGAGCAAACACTATCCCCCTACACTGACGGTCTTCACGAGGAGAACTGTTCAGATTTTTATACTCTTTTATTGGTTGATTCTAAGTGAGGTAATTCTTTTTTTTTTTCCCCCACCATGAGGCTTGATTTAATATAACAGGTTATACGAGCACCATATGTTCTCAGCTGAGAGATAGTTCTTGTCATAGAACATCATAAACTTTAAATGGAGCTTGGGACATTTCAAAAGTAATCAGTGAATGGAAGGGCCTGTGATGTGGGACAGGCTTAAAGGTGGGGGCTGGGCAGGCTGGAGCAGGATGCGGCTTGGAGAAAACACCCCTGACACTGATGAGGCAGGGCAGGCTCCTTCCTCATCTCTTGGGTAAATGAGCAGACAGGGGAGGGGCATCTTGAAGTGTTTGGGATGTGTTTCATTCATTCATTTAATGAATGTCAATGGAGCAAGTGCTCTGGGCCAGATGCTGAGCTCGGCTCTGGGGATAATAACGATGAATGAATGAATGAGATATATGTAGCATGTCCCCTCAGGGAGACGGCTGCCTGGAACCCTACCTCCCAAGCACCGTCCTGGACCAGCGGCAACAAAATCCCCCGGGATCTCTCAGGCCCCACCCAGATCTACTGCATCAATATCTGCATTTTGACAAGACCCCCAGCAGATTCAAATGTCATTCAAGTTGGAAAATGGTCTGGATAACAAGGCAAACAACAGGAAGTGCTACTTGACACTAAGTCCTAAACATATGCATCTCTTTAGCTAATGATTAATTACTCAGGCTAAACTTATGAATGGGCTTGAGGGGTGTTGGGTTGCCTTCCCGACCCACAGCTCTAGAGCAGGTTTTTAAAGAAGGCTAGGGGTTTTGAAGTCAAAGTTCTGTGTAGCAACTTTGTTTTTCAACGAATTATCCTCTCTAAGCCGCTGATAAATTCAGAACACCACTCTGGTTTCAATTCTTATGTGTTCGTATTATTCGTTTGCAGCATTAAGAGTTTAAAAGTTGAGAAATGTCTGGTGTGTCCATCATTGGCTCCATCGTGTCTTCTGAACACTTTTTCATGCTTCACCTTTTTTTGTGTGAAATGGAGAGAATGTTGCCCATCTGCCTGGACAAGATAGTGACAAATTTGACAAGGAGAGTTTATAATTGGGGTGTTTGAAGTTTTTGCTAGAAGGTCCAGCACACCACCTGGATTTCACATCTTGTCCTTTTTAGCCCCAGCTCTACCAGAAATGGGGGAACCCACTCTCCATGTGAATTTACCCAGAGCCATTCTCCCCTGAGAGTGGAGAGAAGGTTTCCTCAGAGCTACGTTCTAATCACAGATGAGGGTTACGAGCGCAGTCACAGTATAAACCAAGTACAACTCTCCTGACCTATACATACACAATGAGTGTAGACACACATACCCACGTACACACTACCGCACTTCTGTGGCCTAAACACCATTGTGCTTCACAGGAAAGTTGTGAGACCCATGCTGCGTCCCATCATGAATACAACTTTACACGCAAGCACATTTTTTTCAGATTGATTGATATATGACCCTATTTAAGGAGGTATGTATGGTCTCCGCTAGTGCACAGAAATATCAGAACGCGCACAAGCTGTGAGTGTATGTGTGCGTGTAGAGAGAGAGTTTCTTAGACCGCACAAAGTCAAGAGGTGTTGGTTGCACAGGATGAGGTAACAGTAGCCAGGGGTGAAAGAGCATTTAGCTCGTGTTCAAATTAGTCATTTAATGTTCCTTTATTCCCAGGCCTTGAGCTGAGGCCAGGCCAGGCCAGGAGAACTCGTTCTGGTCAGACGGCGGGAAATTCCACCACATGGAATGGTGTTGGTGGTCTCACTCCACTCCAGCGGGAGCCCACACAGCTAACACGGCTCCTTCCACTAATGAATGCGCCCACCCACGCAGGATCCTCCCTCCCACTCCCTTCCTCCCTCCGTCCCCACCCGTGCCTGCCCCCGTCCACACTGGCCTGCCACCAACCGCCTTCCTTATGACTGCCCAAGGATTCATTTCAGGAGCGAAATTCGTGAAATTAGAAATTGCCAGCATCCGCCTCAATAATGAAGCAAATCAAAGACCCTCTGGAGGGATCCCCTGGGCCACTCCTGGGGGGTGCCAGAAGCAGACAATCACCCCTTCCCCCCCGCTTGCTCTCAGCCTCAAGGACCCTCCAGTGGGTGAGACAACTTGCATCTCTGCCGGACACGCCAAACCTTGGAGGTGGGTCCCTTGGAGCCCAGGTTATTTGTTTTTCCTTGTAAGAATGCTAATCAAAGCAAAACGTTAACCCAACAAACAAACAAATACCCCGAGGTGGCTATTTGCACGCCGGGTGGTCAAGGGAGGCAGCCTGAAGGGTTCCTTTATGACCAGAGGCGTTTTTGAAACCAGCTGGCAATGGCTGCTTTATGAGGAAGTGGCAAGACAGTCACCTCGTTATCCTCACTCCTGCGGTGGTCCGGGGACCACCCTGGAGCCTCCCTTATGATAACAGCCTCGGCTGAGGGCTTCTTCCAGGGAACCAGTTGTCCCAAGTTGGGACACAGCTGTCCTCTTCCAAAAGAACCAGTCGGGGTTTCCCACAGGACAGATATGGAGCCCCACGGCCACCTCCGTGACTCCTGTTTCTGAGTAGGGTCATTATAACTCGTATTCCTATACGGGTTCCGCATTTGAGCTTCACCTCAGAGCAGGAGGCTGAATGAGAGGCGGGGGCCATGCCCATCCCCTGGGAAAGGCCGGGCCTGTGGACTGGGCCCACTGTGATATGGGGCTGAGGGCTGGGACGGAGGAAGAGGAGAAGGGAATAAGCGCCTTGTGATTGAAGTGGCTTAGAATAATAAATACACACGCTTGCTTTTAAACAGGGCTCGCCACATCCTGGGGAATCTGGAAAAACGCTCCACCTCGCCTGCCCACCTCCCTCCTCCCACCCTCACCCCCCGACAGCAGTTGGCTTTCATGATGCTTTGGGAGAAAGCACGGGGCCTTTGATAGCAAGGGGCTTGTTAGTTCTGGGCTAACAGCCCTCCCAGGCCGCTTCAAATCCTTTCAAACACCTTCCTATTTTAGGTCAAGGAAGTTCATAAAAGTAAAGACTGGAGGTGGGGGAAGGGGGAGAGGAAAGGGAGAAAGAAGCATCTGGGCAGGTGGTCACTGGGCCGCCAGCGACCCCTGGAGGATCCATCAGGCCTGGTGGACATGCCCCACCCTGGGTGTGGGGGAGAGATAACAGAAGGTGGCTTCAAGCCCCCGGAGGAGACCTGGCCTTTTCTGGAACCTCCAGCCAAAGCTGAGGCATAACTGAGTCTCTGTAAGCAGAAGATGCTTGAAAATCCCCAGGCCTCCTTATGCTAAACATGGTTAGCCATCTCTAGCACTGATTCCTCCACCCGCCAGAAGAGGGCAGCACATGCTTCTACATTACACTGAAAGCTGGGCGGCCCATCAAAGTTGGGCGGCCCAGTCCAGATGGTGGACACCAGGGAACCTGGGGGAATATTTGTGAAATTAACAGCAGCAATAGCTATCGCATATTGGTGCTGTGTGCCAGGAACTATCCTAAGTGCTTTAATGCATAAATTCATTTAATTCGCATGACAATGCTACAAAACAGAGCACTATTATAATCTCCGTGTTACAGACCAGGAGGCTGAGGGGTATAGAAATGAAGAGAACTTGCTATTGCAGGCTGGGAGTAAGACAGAGGGCAGCAAATTATAGTCCAAGGGCCAGAATGTTTTTTATATTTTTGGATGGTTGGGAAAAAAGTCAAAAGGAGAATAGTATTTTGTGACACCTGAAAATGATGTGAAATTCAAATTTCAGTGTCCACAAATGAAGTTTGATGGGAACACAGCCACACTTACTTGTTTACGTATCGTCTGTGGCTGCTTTATAGCTCCGGCAGCAGAGTTGAGCAGTGCCGACAGCCTGTGTAGCCCAAAGACTCCAAAATATTTACTATCTGACCCTTTACAGGAAAAGTTTGCCAACCCCTGACCTAGGAGATAAGTGCTATCTGTTTCCAGGCAGGAGAGACAGAGAGCAGAACTGACACTTTCCTGGATATGGAGTTAGGACAGCTATCCCGGAGGGATCTGGAAGCAATGTTGACCTCAATTGACTTTCTTTCCAACAGGGTGGCTCAAGGTCAAGTAGCCTTGAGGAAGTAGCAGAATGTTAGATTTGGAAAGGACTATGGGAATCAACTAAGATGCACATTTTTTCACATTTGACGACTTTGAAATCAGACTGCGTCTTATAATCAAAATGTTATAGTTTAAGTGAAAGCATTTTTTGTTTCCTAGTGGTACTTAAAATAATAGTGTCTTACAATAGATGACACTTTAGATTACACAGCTCCTACCTCCAAAGGTCCAGCCTCTCTTTGTACCCTTCCATTGATGCGACTCACTTCTACAGGCTTAATTGCAAATTTCTGCTTAATATTGAGCTGAAGTCTGTGAGCCTCAATTTTCTATATATCAAATGGGGATGGTCTTATTTCATATATTTACTTAAGGGGTCTTATAGATTTTATTAAAAGGGAGTGAGAGACATAAGCTGGGAAGAAGGCACTTTGACCTCTGGGGTAGAGAGGGACGGAGCAGGCTGCAGGAGGATTTGGTCTGGTGGTATGGGTCAGCCAGGCAGGCTTCGAGGGGGGAGGATGGGAAGGAACTCGTGTAGACACAAACCACCAAGAACATGACAGGGAAAGAAGATTGCCAGTGCTACAGACAGATTATTTTTCCATCAGCATCAGCCAGGAGCATGGCCCACTGCAGGGGGCACCTCTTAGAAGAGAGAAGACAGGAGCAATTTGAGGATTCAGGCCTGAATGGAGGAAGGAGATGAGGAAAAAGCAAGGCACACAGTGGGAGCCAGTTTGCCCACGCTGCCTTTCATGTGGGCTTTGGGAGGTGATGAGGGAAAAAGAGGCAGGATGAGAGCAATCGCTGTTGTGATAATAACCACAATGCAATCCTTCAATCCATTTTCATCAGCGGGAATGATCACCCCAATGATGAAGTGAGCTCACTGAGGTTTCTAGAACATCCCGGAGTCTTCTTCGTGATATGTGGCTCTGATGATCAGTTTTCTCAGAATAAACCCAGGGAGTACTCTGCTTGCTTCCAGGTCCCAGGAAGTGAGGCCAGTGATGCTGAGCCTTAGGAAGAAGGAAATCTTGGCCCTTATTTGTAAACAGAACCACGGCTGCTCAGAGAACATCGTGGCCAATGCCAACGCATTTGTTCCAGCGAAGGATCTGGGGCCAGGAGGCGATGGGAGCTGTGGTACACTCAACTTCTCTCGCACTGGCAGCCAGGACTGGATTTGGACTGCGGAGGAGGGACGGCAGAGAGCTGAGCCCCAACCAGGTGCTTTTCATTTGGGGACATGTGTCTTGGATTTTCTTGGACAGTACTGATTTCTTATAATTTGATTATTTTCAATGAAGGCAATTTGTTAAACATCTGACTTTCGGTTTGGAAAATACAGCCACCGTACTTACAACTAATGAAGGGCAAAAGCCAGAGAGAAAAGTCCATCAGAGTATGGGGCCTGTAGTCCAAACACATAGCAGTGTGTTCAGCATAGCACGGGGACCCAAGGAAGGCTTAGGACTTTATTTAGGAAGTTGGAAGTATTTTACTAGGACAGTTATTTTAGGAGGAGCATGTTAGGACATCACAGTGTCTTCCATAAGTGGAAGGGGCACATCTTTGCAAACACAGCATGGGGTCTGTCAGTCATGATAAAAAGAAACAAGCATAGGCAGGCTGTTCTGAGTCTTGGAAATGATGGAGACGAGCAGGAAAGTTGGTGACACAGGCCTGAGGCTGCAGGGAGCTCTCAGGGGTCTTCAAGAGAAGAAGCGAAGAGAGGAGAAAGAGGGGCGAAAAGAGGAGAAAATGGATTTCAGGGGTAGAGAGGGCACAGGTGAAGACCAGAAGGGTGGGGAGGGGTGAAGAGTGAAGACAGTGCCTATGGGGAATGACAAAGAGAAGTCATATCAGCCTGAAGTCAGAGGGCCTGGAGTCTACAGCCAGCAGGAAGGGATCACAGAAGGGGAAGGCCAAAGAAAATGAAAATAGCTCTTCCCTGCCTACAACTCAAGCCCCCAAATCAGGAACATTTCTTGTTCTTCTGGGAGGTTGGTTTGTTTTTATCTTCTGGGAGAACCTAACTGTAGCTGACCAGGGTCCCTTTCGGCTTTGTCTGAGAAGGTTTAGAGCCAACTCTGTGGTCTGCCATGTGTGTCGAGCATCGAGGCTCGGGGAGTTGCATTCACTGTTTTAGCTCACCCTGAGCTCCGTTTTATGGTCCTCCGTTGTTTTTCTTTCTCACCTCCTTCTGGTGCATGTTGCTTTGCTGTGCTTCACGTGTCCCTGTGAGTAGCTATAAAGTCTTTCTGGAACAAGTGGAGTATAAATTTTAAAATAGAAAGAAGGCCCACAGGACAGGGGAAAGCAGAGGCAGAAATACGAGAGAAAGCTACACTTGAAGGGGAAGAGATGAGGGAATTCCAAGGCCCTGAAAGACCAAAATCATCCAAATTGGGAAAAACGCCATTTAGCACAGAAGTATGTGGTACCAGCAGCCTGAGACGTATTAGTGTTAGATACATTAAAAAAGGAATAGCAAATGTGGTTAGGAAAAGCCATAAGGCTGCATACGATGTATGGATTAGATAAAAGAGATTGGCTTTGGGACTTTTTAGATCTCTTAGTATGGGAAAGAGAGTCAAGGGAAGAGGGATGAAGGATAGAAGACGCGAATGTGAAAAGTGTAGGGGAAATGTTGGATTCTTTTCTTAGTCTATATGCATATACATGTCCACTTCCCCTCCAACCAAAAAGAAAATGGGAAAGAGAACATAAGAATACAACACTTGTGCCAAAAACGAGATGGCAATGCCAGGCAGAAATATTAACAGTATCTGGGAGAAACAGGATAGAACTGGAAGAAATTTTAGAAGGACTTTAAAAATAGTGAATAAGAGGGGCCAGCCTGGTGGCATACTGGTTAAGTTTGGTACACTCTGCTTTGGCAGCCCGGGTTCGCAGGTTTGGATACTGGGCGTGGACCTATACCACTCATCAGCTATGCTGTGGCAGCGACCCACATACAAAATTGGGGAAGACTGGCACAGATGTTAGCTCAGGGTTAATCCTCCTCAAGCAAAAAGAGGAAGATTGGCAACAGGTGTTAGCTCAGGGTCAATCTTCCTCACCCCCCTCCCCCAAAAAATAGCGAATAACAATAGAGAACTAGTGATGCACATTAGATCCATTTGTCAATTGCCTGGAACGAGCAATATGTACAAAAAGTTAAGTAAATCAGTGGAATTGATAGATTGAAGCATAAGGAAAAAGAGAGATTACGAAAAATAAAGTAAAATATAGTACTTTATGCCCAGATTAGGGTAAGTAGCTAAAATGAATTCCTTGAAAGCCAAGGGCTTGGCAGAAATTTTTAGAGTCCCTACAAAGGGCAATGTGAGGGTAAGAAATGCAAGATGTAAGATGGATATTCAGAGAGAGAAGCCCAGATCCTCTTACCAGATGACAGAGTGGGGGTGATGTGTTAAAGTAGGGTGTAAAAGGAGCCCCTCAAGAGGAGGGATAAAGCTGAGGAGCCAAACTGATGTCCCAGTGAGACAGTACCTGGGAAAGTATGGGGCACGGGGACGAGGAGACCAGAGCTGTTGGGCCTGGGGGCCTGCTGCCCCATCTCCGGTCATCTGGGGTCTGTGTGCCACGGTGGCATCTCAGAGGAAGGGGAAAGGAGCAGGGCCAGGAGGTGAGGGTCTTTAACAGCGATACTTGCAGAACGAGATGGGAGGATGTTAGAGATTGAGGCCACCAGCGTCGCTGAAGGTGCAGGGCCAGGCCACCGTAGGACTCTGCCATGCGGCCGAGCAGCACCGGCAGAGGCAGAATTCCGGGTGAGGACAGACTCAACTGCTGGTTAACTCCAGGCATGTGCCAAAAATGGAGTGGATGAAGCTTGCACCCTCCCTCCCATCCTTCTACTTCAGAACTCTGTAAACCTTCAATACTGAACAAATGACATGACTTTTCCCTGCTAGACTGAAAAATAATGTGCAGGGGCCCAGAGCAGGGACTCCTGCGGCCGAGTCTAAGAGCATCACTGCTCTCCCATCTCAAAGACACCCTTCCTCAGGGCCACTTCTCCCTCCAGGCGCGTTCTCGATCCCATTCCCTGCGGTCTCCTACCGCACCTCCCCGTCCAAGGTAGAAGGGTCTGTGCTTCCTCCGCCAGCCTGGGCTCTCTTGTTGTGTCGGATCTGAGTAATGGGCTGATGCAGGCTAGAAGAGCGGTCAGAGAAAAATGCCCAAGGACGCTGGGCACAACAGACAGCGTCCCTACGACCTTCTGAGCAACATCTTACACCACAGGACACTTTCTTCTTTAAAAAAACATGCTTTCCTTCCTCATCTTCATGATCCCTCCACCCTCCACTCTTCCTGGCTTTCCTCCTTCTCCCTGGCTAGTCCTTAATCTTCCTCCCTGACCCCTCGCCCTCTGCCTTCCCATAGATGCAGGGAAGCCTTTGGTGTTGTCTCTAGTGTTCTCCTCTTCTCACTCATGGACTTTATCTTATATATATGATTCTCATAGATACGTGTATATGTATATATCCTCAAACTACATCATACATATATATCCTCAATCATATATATATCTCATACATATATCCTCATAGATATATACATAGCCTCACTCATATATATACATGACTACAAACTACACTTTTATCCCAGACCTCTCTGCTGAGGTATAACTGTTTGCCCCTAGATAATAGCTCAGAATAACAGCGGACATTTGAACACACTGGCGGGCACTGTCCCAAGCATACTTGTGAGGTATGTACAGTCATTGCCCCCATTTTACAGGTGAAGAAACTGAGGCACACAAAGTTGATGTAACTTGCCCAATATCACAAGGTCAACAAGAGGCGAAGCTGGGGTCTGAACCCAGCCAGTCGGCTTCAGAGTCTGTGAGTTGAACCACCTCACGGTTATCTGCATCTGAGCCATGGGAAATGCTGCATGTCCAGAATCAAAGTTCTTGTTTCCCCCCAAACCAGGGTGGTGGTGGGGGATCCCAAGTGACAGGAAAGCGAGCCCAGGTAGCATCTTACTACATATGGGGTCTCCAGACTGTCATGAGATGCTACCTTTAGGTGAAGTGAAGAGCAAGTTTGGGAAGAGGGCGTGGAGGGCTGTGGAGGCCGAATCCGGGCACAGCAGACCCAGAGGACCCCGCTCTGGCAATTACAGAAGGAGGAGGCAGTGCAGTGACAGACAAGAAAACAGCACAAAACCAGGACCTCAGGGTCAAAGGCAACAGTACTGCAGGTGTGACATTCAGGGCCGGGCCACGGGTCCCCTTTGATGTATGAGTTTGGAGAGGAGGAAAATGAACTGAGAAAGTGGGATGCAAAGTCAAACAAGCAGAACAGAGACTAAATGGGTGGGAGATTTGGAAGTGCTGGGTGGGGGGTAAAAGTTTCAGTAAAAACTGAAGCAGCAGTTTCTGATGCCAATATGGGTGTTTGCCTCACTTTTGTGATAATAACAATAATCAAAGTTAACATTTACTGAGCATTTCCTGTGTGTCAGGCTCTGTGCTAAAGGACTTACAAGCACTGACTTATAAAATAAATGAACCTGCATTACAAATCTTGGATATGTTATTAATTGCCTTACCTGGCAGATGAAGAAAGTATTAAGTGTATTTTACAGATGCAGAAACAGAGGCTCAGAGAGAGTAAGTCTTCCAGGCAGAGCTGTGCGGCCAGAAGCTGCAGATCTGGAATTCAAACCCAGGCCAGTAATTGCCTGCTTATATGTGTTACAGCCCCCAGTTAGTCCCTCGAGGGCAATGACTTTGTCTCGTTTGTCTTCACAACTCTAGAACCTAGAACAGCGCCTGGCACACAAGCAATGCCCTTTAAACACTGTAGCCACTCCGTGTAATCTGTGTTTGTTGAATGAATAAATGAATGACTGAATGTACAAACTAACAGACAATTCTCTTATGTGCTAGCTGTGGATGGCACCCCTGGATAGGGTCTGGGTTCTGGGAGCTGGGGACATTGGAGGTTTTGTGGAAATTTTGAGTGGCGGTTCCTGTATCCACCATGGGAGTGGAGAGATGATCCGCCATGCAGAACCATGTCACAGTGTTGGGTTTTTTCACACTTTGATGTTGAGAGGTCAGAAAGGACTATGACCACGGCCAGTGTATGTTTGAGGGCTGGGAGGCATTAGGTGGAGAGATGGTGGGAGGGAGGGAGTGCTCTGCTCAAGAGAAAAAAAATTGAAAACACAAAGGGACAATCTGAAGAAAAGACATTGGAGAAATAGACGCAGAGCTGAAGATCCAGGGAGAAAAATGGGAAAGTAGCGTAGGAAGCCATGTCAGAGGGTCTAATGCTGGTGCTGTCACAGAGACCCGTGAGAGCCTGCTTCCTACAGAGCTCAGACAAAGCCGAGAGGGGTATGGACTGCGTGGGGCGGGGCCCTGGTGTGGCTCTGGAACCCAGCACAGGACGGACGCTGCTCCCTGCAGGAGGACTGGGCCTGCAGGAGCCGTGGCCTCTGGCTTGCTACACCTAAGAACTTTTTGACCCAGTTGGCCATAACTAGGGATATGGGGTGCGGGGAAGAAAAAGTGAAGAGCAAGGGAAGGGAGTGGGCAAGCCATAGTTACAATGAAGGAAGAACGTGTGGTGTCTTGCTAAAAGGCAGGAGAGGAGAACGGCACCAAGGACTGTGGTCTGGGGGACAGGCTCTCCGGGAAAGCAGAAATGCCGGAGCTTTGAAATGTGCAATGAGTTAGGCGAGGACTCGCGAGGGCAAAAGCATCCCAGAGAAAAACAGGGTGAAACAGAAGAAGCGGAAATAATGAAAATTGGCGAGTGTTGAGTTTTTAAGAAATTGATACGGGATGTTCAGTGGAAACTGTTGCTTTGGCTTTGGGGATAAGAGAACTGTAAATATGGATAATATGTCAATACCATTTATAACTTGAAAAATCTGGAAGGCTCAGATGAGATAATCTTTCTGAGGGTGCTTTGACAAGTATGAAGGAAGATATTTGCAGCTGAGAGGAAAGGACACTGGGTGTGTAATCTGAAAACTAGAGTTGAGAGCCGGCTCTGCCCCGGACGGCAAGGACAAGCCACCGGTCCTCTCATTTGCCTCTGTGTCCTCAGCCCAGAAAGTGGCAGTAAAGCCCTTTCACACAACGGCCATGAGGCGCTGCTTTCATTTCCTATGGCTGCCACAACAAAGTACCACAAACTGGGTGGCTTAAAACAACAGAAATCTATTCTCTCAGTTCTGGAGGCCAGAAGTCCAAAATCAAGGTGTCCCCAGGGCCACACTCCCTCCCGAGGCTCTAGGAGGGCATCCTTCCTTGCCTCTTTCAGCTTCTGGTGGCCCCAAGGGGTCCGCAGCTTGTGGCTACAGTGCTCTAACCTCTGCTCGTCCTCACACGGCTTTCTCCCTGTGTCTCTGTGTGTCCTCTCCTCTTCTTATATGGACACCAGCCATTGGATTTAGGGACCACCCTAAATCCAGGATGATCTCCTCTAGAGACCCCTAACTAATTACATCTGCAAAGACCCTATTTCCAAATAATGCCACATTCTGGAGTCCCAAGTGGACACGGATTTGTGGTGGACACTACTCAATCCACCACAGGGTCCAAACAGCAACGAAGCAAGAACACCAAATATATGTAAAATATTTCCCACATCCTTCTTTTTCTTCTTGTCCCTAAAAGGCCACTCTCCTTATAGTGCCTCTTCACGCTCCTCTAACGGCTGCCATTGCCCAGAGGATAAAATCCAGTCTCCCAGGTCAGCACTGGCCACTTTTCCCAGTCTCTGTTGCTGGCGTTTCCCACCCTCCCCATGACCTCCACCCTGTGTTCCCCGTCGACTGACTCCCGCTTAACCTTTACGACCCAGTGGAAACCCCTTCAAGGAGCTTTCTCAAAGGCCCTGAAGGTCAATTCTTCCTGCCCTGAACGCCCTTGGCAGATAGTGTTTCCTTTCGCGCGGCAGTTAATCAGCTGTTCAGACTCCCTTTGTTATTTGCCTTTTTATGAATTTAAGCCTTTTCTTCTGCACCAGCCAAGTTGAAGACTGGGAAAGTGTCTTTCTCTAGTTTCTTTTTCTAGAACCTAGTTCTGTGCCTGGCACAATCCAGGTCCTCAGTAACTGTTACCGCATTACTTATTTCCCACTGCACCCACTCTGTTCCTGCCAAAATTTCTTCTCTTTCACCTCACACGCGGCTGCCTTTCCTGGTCACCTCGGTCCAGGGAGATGCCTTTCTCCTCTGAGCTCCTGGAGCATCTAGCATCTATCACCTTGTTCGGATCCATTGTGTGTTCATCTGATGGTCATTCATTCACTCATTCATTCAGTTGCATGAAGTGCTAATTCTGCTTGGCTGTGCTGGGCTCCAGGCTCCAACCTGTAAGGCTGTCTCATCCTCCCATTCGGAGGGCAAGCAAACTTTCTCATCCTTCTTTCTTCTCCTGACAGGACCTAACACAGTTCTTCAAGTGTTATACATGCTCAATTTGACAGTTCAATTCAAATTGCTGTAGCTAATTCTTAAAGGATGATGCCGAATGAGGGATTAAATGTGCTATGAACTTAAATGAGGCACTCAAACCCCTCTGAGAAGGCGCCACAAGAGAACCAGGTCCTGAGCTCTGTTGCCAAGTCCAGATGGAGGATGAGCCAGGCTTTGAGAAGCGGCTCCCCTGTACCTTCCTCATTTGCAGTCGGGAGAATGCAGAGGGTGGGGCTCTGCCTTCTGCATTCACCACCGTGGTGACTCTGCTGTTCCACCATGGCCTCTGGACAACCACCCGAGTAGTCTTTCAGGGACCAGAGGGAAGCTGGAATTTGTTATTCCAATCAGGACTGTCTGAGAATGCAGGCAAGGTCGCGAACTGGGGACAAACACACAGTGGTATGGCCGAGGCAGAACCCTACTGTGCGGTGCATTACGCTGTGCGATAAGGCAGGCTCAGAATGCAGACTGCACCCCTCCCTCCAATTCAGCACAAAGGCCCATTGGCCTCTTCTCCTGCACCAGCCAGAAGGCAGGATCTACAGCCCCCTCCCCTGCGCCGGGGGGCATGGGGTGGGCAAATAACAAGCTGGCACTGGTTCCAGGTGCTTCTCTGACCTGAGCATCTGCAATGCCCTGGGTGGGGATGGTGCTGCCAGGGGCTCTCAGTGGAGGGGAGTCACTCACCAGCATTGTTCTGCTGCTTCGTGTTTTTGATGTAGGCGGAGAACTTGGAGAAGATGTCGATGCCTGCTGTGTTGGATTCCCGATGTTTTGCAGCCAGTCTGGGGTACCTGGAATGGAATACACAGTGTTCTAGGAGCAGTGAGAGCTTGGAGCTCCTTTAAGGGAGAGCCTGTTCTCATCACGATGAGCAACACTCCTGTTTATAAGTGGATCTGCTAAACTTTTTGGATTTTTACAGCCATCCTATAGGGACAGTGGGCCTTCTCAGCCCTAGTTCACTGATAGAGGAACAGAGGTCAGTGAGGTGAGGAGAGCTGTCTAGGGGGACACAGTCTGTGGGCAGGGAACCAGAACATCATTCAGAGGGCCCAGGATGTGTCCTCCTCCTGGGACCACCAACAGGGATGCACCAATAAAAAGGCTCTAATCAAAATTCAGAACGAGCTTGCCTCTATATCCATGGGGTCCCTGACATTTCCGCTACCCACATGAAAATAACTATCCACTGCCAGGCCTGCAATTATAATCCTAGCTGCATGCAGCTAATTCTGGGAGCAAGGAGATGCTAGGCACTTTGGCATGGAGGCCTTGAAACCATTTCTCAAAAGGAAGGGTACCCACAGTCCTCTTCTAAAATGTCCTTCGTACATGTCTTATTTGTGTGCAGTAATATGATGTGGAAACTACCAGGCTCCCTCAGCAGGATGAGTGTTTCCAATTGCTTTATTTCCAGGCGTAGAGATAGATTTGCAAGGATCCAGCCCCTCTCCTTTGCACAGTCTTTCATTTTGAAGCCAGAAGAATATACGGGGCAGACTGGGGTTAGGACTCTTTCTATTGGTCCTGAGACGGAATGAGGTAAACTTGCTTGTGTGGGAATCCATGGCTTTGACCCCATTAGCACCATCAAAATGAGCAATTCTAATTTTCAAAAAATATTATCTCACAAATATTTTATGTGTATGGCCAGGCAAGGGTGGGAGGAGATGGGGGACAGTTGCTTGGTTACCATTATTATCAATTACATGGTGAATAGTTTGTGATCTCTGGGTGAATAGTTGTAGACTGTGAGCTGTTTGGTTCCTTTATGTTTAAAAAACAAAAGGCCTTTTTTTGTTTAATGTTTTAAATAATTTGAACCAAAAAGTCTTTTTTGTGTGTGTGTGAGGAAGATCAGCCTTGTGCTAACATCTGCCAATCCTCCTCTCTTTTCGCTGAGGAAGACTGGCCTTGGGCTAACACCGGTACCCATCTTCCTCCACTTTATATGGGATGCTGCCACAGCATGGCTTACCAAGCTGTGCATCAGTGCCCGCCTGGGGTTCCGAACCGGTGAACCCTGGGCCACGGTAGCAGAGCGCGCGCACTTCACTGCTTTCGCCACCCGGCCGGCCCCTTGAACCAAAAAGTCTTTAAAAATTATTTGTTGTTCTTTCATTTTCATGCTCCTGCTCATTAGTTAGGACCGTCCACTCTTGGGCCATGTTACGTGGATGTTTAATTTCAGATCCTGCCATTGGACGAGTCCTCAGAACATCACTGGGTCCAGCCCTCTGCCATCAGGTAGACACGGAAGGCATTATCCTCCCCATTCTACAGGGAAAGCAATTGAAGATCAGAGAGTTAGATGACTGTTGAAGGGTCCGTGAATAATAAATAGTGGAGAGACCGTGAGAACCTGGTTTCCCACCTATTCTTCCTACTGGATCACACCATTTCTCTGATACCAGTGAAAGCTAACCTGTATTGAGTGCCTACTATTACCAAGCGCTGTTCTAGCCCCTTTCCATGTATTGGTCATTTACTCCTCACAGTTCTACTGGTACTGTTCTTAGCCTTATTTCCCACATGAGAAAAATGAAGCATGGAGAAGTTAAGCAATTTGTTTAAGGGGATGTGGCTCGGTGGCAGAGCCAGGATTCCAACCCGGGCAGTTTCACTTTGGAAGCCCAGCTGTTAAGTTCCTTGTCCTGTGGCCGCTGGACTCTGCTGTTTACCCTCAAGGCCCCAAAGCCCTCGCTGGAGCTTGGCTGAGCGCCATGGGTGAACTCTCTCCATCCACCAGGAGAGGGCGCTCTGCATGGGTCCTGCATATGCATGCCTTCCTGAGTATAGGGGGAATTACCAAGTTCATCTGCTCTGACTGGAGGCACAAAGCAAGGTTTCCTGCAAGGTGCTAGTTAATCTGACAAGACATGGGAATTTAGGATCATCCTTCCCTATTTTGGCCTTCTCACACAGAATCTGGCATGCTCTTAGAATTGACGGCCTTAAATTATTATTAATATATACCAAGTACTCTTTGTTTTTGCTTGATAAGGTAACAATGTAAAGAAAGACCTAGAAAATGCATTTTCTTTTGGGTTTGTTAGGGTTTTTTGCTTTCTGCCATCATTTGATTAGACTTCTAGTAGTCTGACCATTTCTTCATGATCAATGTGGGCCAAACATGAGTGGGTGGTACCAAATCCAAGATGAATGACAAAGAGCTGTGGGTTCATGGAAACCATGGTAGTGCCTCCTGTTTTCTAAGCACTATGAGTCATTGAGACTTTACTTTAGCACAATGTCCCATTTGAAGTTTGTCCTTTTGGGAAGTGTGTCTTCAAATATGAATCTCACAGATTTCGGTAACTAGATTTGGGGAGGCTATGTACAGGATGTTAAGTATGTTTATTTTAGCTCTATTTTTACACTATATTTTAAATATGCAAATAAGTGGGCTACAGAGTACATTCTGTTTCTCCAAAAGGCTAGCAAAGAGTGTTTCATTCACAGAAGCATCTTTGAAATAAGACTGTGATGTGGTCTGGTGACAATCAAAGAGATGGTGAATTTGTCTAACTCAGGAGCTAGCAAACTACAGCCCATGGGCTAAATTTAGTCCAACATCTGTTTATGTACCTCCCATGAACTGAGACTCATTTTTGCATTTTTAAATGATTAGCAAAAATCAAACGAAGGATATTATCTTGTGACATGCGAAAATAATATGAAATTCAAATTTCAGTATTCATATATAAAATTTTATTGGAACACAGCCACAGCCATTCACTTACATATTGTCTATGGCTGCCTTCGCTCTACAAGAGCAGAGCTGTGACAGAGACTTGATGGCCCACAAAGCCAAAAATACTTACTATCTGGCTCTTTACAGGAAAGTTTGCCGATCCCTGCTCTAGCTAATGAAAATTTCTCTCCACTCTGTTTTTAAGATATCTTATTTCAAATGCATTCATCTTAGACATGCACTTAAGCTTCATTCTGGGAACTAAAACAGTTGGCCTCTCATCAAAAAAAAATTTTTTTGCAAATAGTAGCCAAAAAAAAAAATACAATTGCAGATGGAAGTGCCCTGGATTCTCATCCACTGGCCAAAGGCTACCTAGCCCTGAATGAAAAGACCCCATGCAGTTAAACCAGCATGCAGTAAGCACCTACCAGGGGCCTGACCCTGTCCCGGTGTTGGGAATACACTGGAGAAAAAGAGAGACAGTTCTCCTGTCCTCATGGCATGACCTTTGCTGATTCCAGGGGCTTACCTGGAGCTTGAGTGTTGACCCTCCTTTTTCTCATGAGCTGAAAAGTGGAAGGACTTCCCTTCTGTCCCTTCTCCATTACTCCTGCTTCCTAACCTCACCACAACGCTCACTCGAGAAGCAGGTTAATGCTTCTGACTTGTCTGATCCTTGACAGTGTGCTTGCCTTGCCTTGTCTCTGCTACTTAAGCAAATGATCCTTGGAGGTGGAGAGGGTCTGGCTTATCCATTAAAAGACATCCATTGGGATCTGTAGTTTGAAGACCTAAACTCAACAATTGTCTGTACAATTACATCTGGGAGACAGTCACAAAAGAGGCACTGACCTCTCTTAACTCTTCAAGCCGCCATTTAATGAGATCTTCTTACTCTATATCAGGGACTAAGCGAAGTAGTATTATCTCCTATGATAGTCCCTTGAGATCAACATCATGGTCATCGCTTTGTAGATGTGAGAATTAAAATTAGAGAGGTTTTAAGCAGTTTATCTGTAGCAGAGACCACTCATGCTCACTAAAGGTCCATGTGCTTCTCTGCATTTCCCAGCTTCTCTGTCAGGATGGGGTCATGTGACTGGATTCTGACCAATAGGATGGGAGGAAAAGCGATGTAACCATTCACAGCCTGGACCTTAAAAACATTTTGTGCGATCTTTCTTTTCTCTCTTTCCCTGCCGAGGGAGAGTTGGAGGAAATGTATTCCCAAAGCTACAAGATGGAAGAGTGCCACACTACCCAATCGGAATTTGTGTGAGCGAGAAATAACCCCATATTCACTTAAGCTGCTGAGACTTTGTTGCTCACTCGTTACTCCAGTGTAGCACAACCTAGTGGTACAAATAAAAACCCAAGTCATTCTGACTCCAAAGTCCATCGTCTCAGCCACCATGCCATCCTGGTACTGGTACTGAGGCTGTTTCTCCACCTCCCAGAGAGTTAAAAGAACATTCTTCTTTTTTGCTATTGTGAGATATTTCTTAAAATAATGAATTCAAAGTGTCTTCCAATTCTGGCAGTGTTCTGAACCCTGTTCATACTCAATACTTGCTTGCTAGTTGACTGACTAAATGACACGCCAGGTAACCAGACTTCATCAGATTACCACCCCCCCCACAAATGTTTATCACAGCATCTATGCACTAGGATTATTTTAAACAACAACCAGCTCTGGTAAAGCACTTTGAAAAGCTCATGGAATCATAGAAGTTCTGCTGAAAGGCATCTTAGAGACTATGTAGTTTCACTCCCTCATTTTAGACATGAGGAAATGGGGAGGGTCTGGGAGGGAGAGATCCTTGCCCAAGGTCGTACAACAAACACTGTTGAAAAGTGGCCAGAGTTTGGTCTCCTCACTCTCGGTTCTGGATCTTGCTAATTCTGGCCATTCTGCGGAGATGAAAGGTTAGGACCAGCGTGTCTCAACAATAATCCCAAAGATTACCCCACAGCTTCCCTGTTGAGCGTTAACTGGGTCAGTCCAAAGAAAGGGATGGCAGTTAGTCTCATGAAGAAGCTACTTGAGACTTCCTGGATTCCTCATTTTGACACAAAATGCTTTATGGGATCAAATGTGAGTTTTTAAAAAGTTGTTGGAGTGTTTGCGTGTGGTTTTTTCCTTTAAAAATAAAGCTAAGGGGAAAAAGACTCCCACAATTTCTTGGCTGCCTGGCACCTTTTACAACCAGCAGTGTGATGAGAAACATATGGCTGACCAGCGCTCAGGGAACAGTTGTGGGGGGTTTGCTGCCCCCTAGAGAACCAGAAGGTCAGGCTGCACTCCTCCAGGGGTCTCAGGACACGGGCCACCGACCTCCCAGCTCCTCGAGTCAGCGGGAAGCTGGCCGAGGCTGGTAGCTTGTTGTGGGCAGAACAGCAGGTCTCCCTTTATGGGGCTGAGGCACTGGCTTGGTGACATTTACTGCGAGGTGATTGTGGCACCTGCCCCCGTCTGACCCATAAAAAGGCATCTAAGGGACATTCCTGGGGGCTCTGGAATAGTTGAGGGTCTTACCACTAGGGCCCCCACCTCGGTGGCCTTCTGGAGTTGCGCATTTTAATAGTTTTGAGGTTCTGCTACCTGGGCGTGGTGAGTCATTGCATCACTGATGTGGCAGGAATGCACTTAGTAAAATCTCCTGCACACAACTGTAGCCCAGAAAAGGACCCAGACCAGAGGAAGCAGAGCTCAGGACAGGTAATGTGGGTGGACAGGGAAGAGAGAAGGTGTGCCCGCATCCAATACTGCTTAGCTCTATTTGCATCATGGAAATTTTTCAGAATCTGATGAAATGATGAATCTGATGATGGCCCTCCTCTGGAAGAATGTACCTGTACATGTGGGGCATACAGTTTTGGGGGTCTCATGGATCCCTTTGGTCCCAATATGGACATAGCTTTGAGACCCCTGAGTTAGAGAAACAGCCCAGGAAAGGCACAGCTGGACTGGAGATGGAGGGGGCCTGGCTAAGATGGGCTCGAAGAATCAGAGAACAGGAAGGGTTCTTGGGTCATCCTTTCACAAAGGAGGGAACTGAGGCCGAGCACAGAGAAGGGACTGGTTCAAGGGGTCACAGCACATCACTGGCAGAACTAGCAGCGGACCCCAGGCCTCCAGGCCTCAGCCCAGCCCTGCACGCCTCCATCCACCAAGTGGGCAAAGGACCAAGTGGGACACTGCTCCTCGCTGCTTCAGTCTTCCATTCCTCAATGGCCTTGACGGGAACAGTCACTCCTGAGTTTGGGTATTACCTTTGAAAGGGAAAACAACTTCACCGAGGACTTTCTCCTCTGGGTCTCCCGGGCAAAGTCTAAACTCTATTCAGTTATTGAAAACAGCATTTATTTTGTCCTGTGGGATTTCAAACCAGCACCAGCAATGAGCTCGAGCCCCACGGGAGGGTGATGGAGCCTGAGCCCGCTTGGGAATCTCCTCACTTTTAGCAAAGTGGCTGGCTGGTGTCCTGTTCAGAGCTGTGCGTGGCTGAGCTGGGTGTTATGGGTGGGGCTGCCAGCTGATTTAATTAATGCGTTTATGTCAAGTCTACACTCAGCTGCTTCCAACGAGCTTGCGGTGGCTTTCCACTCTTAGTGTGAAAATAAACTCTCCTAATGTGGATGGCAAAGAATAATTTTTAGGAGAAATGTATAAATGTTTAAGGCTTAATCAGAGCACAACAGGCGGTTTTAACTTGACAGTGATTGGCTACATGTGTGACCTTGGGCAAGTTACTCAAGGGATCCATACCTCAGTTTCCCCAACTAAAATGAGGATTATGACAGCACCTATCTCCAAGGGCACACAAAGTGAGGGGATGTAAGTGTTGACAATAAATAAAACTTTAAAATAAATGCAAAATGGTGGTTTTTAGTACTCAAGTCCCACTTATTTTACCTACTGTTGTGAATCCTTCCTACCCCGCCTCCCACTTCACAGCCCTCTGGTCTGTGTGGCCTGGACTGTCACCAAGCGGCTCCTCCTCACTGATTTCCCCACCTCCAGCTCTTCAGCTCTCTGCCTTCCTCATCTTCCCCTACCCTTAACGTAAGCCTGAAAACTGATTCTCCATCACCTTTGTGTAAAACTTTTCAGTGGCTATCCCAGGGGAGAAAGCCCGTGCATACCTTACTCTATATGTAATATTATTTTTCTAGTTTTTAAAAAGATTTGTGATTATTTTAATCCCCAATTACAATATAGTATAAAAACCAAGTCTAGTTTCCAGTAACATTTAGAGTTCATCTCTCTTCTCTTTACTCCTATTTTCCACCAGGAACAGCTTCTCTACCCAAGATGAACCCACAGCCCTCTGGTCTCCCCCCTCCCTGTACTTGTGCAGAGGAGGAGCTGCTGTCGTGTTTTCGTGTTTAATTATGGGCTCAGACCAGACCCGGTCAGATTCGTGACTGTTATTCATACCTCGGTGTGGTTTTAAGTTGTGGGGTTACCTCTCTCCTGGCTTATTTTCATATTGTCAGCCTTTCGGCTCTCGTTCTGAAACGAAGGAGCCGTTGCTCTCACTTGGGGGTCTTTCAGGCAAAGTGAAAGGGAGGAGGACTTCTTTAGGTGTCAGGGGTGCTAACCTCCCCAGTGCTGTTTGGGAGGGAGCGATGACTCCACTTTGCAGAGGATCTACCCTTGGAGTTGGACTCTGTGGAGCAGTTTGAGATTGGGGGTGAGCCCTTTGGAGGTGGGGAGGGGCGTCCAGATTCTGAAAAGAGAGTCCTCCGCTCTGGGTTGATGAGGCTCCTTGGGAAATCTGACTCCTCAAAGTAAACTCTGTGCTTTTCTAGTTCCCACAAGGACCCCTTCCTGTCATCAGCTCCAGAAATAAGCAGCCCATTACTTTGCAGGGATCAAAGTCTCCTCCAGGAACTCCTCGATCTTGTTGACATCGGTCTTCACGTCCCCGTTGAAGGTCAGGAAGGGCGGGTGGGTGCCAGGGGCCAGGTTGTGCAGGTCGGCTGGCTTTCTGTAGAGAGAGCGAGATTCAGGAGGCGGCTTACCCCAGGGCCTTCCCGTTCCGGGAAACCTGGGACTTATCGTGAATTGGACTCCCTGCACTGTCCAACAAGCCTGTCGGCAAAAACAGACCTACGATGTGGAGTGTAGGCAGGGGAGGTTGGAGAAGATTCTGAAGGGATGCGATGTGACACAGAAAGTCTGTCTGGTGGAAGTCAGTGAGACAGAAGCAAGTCAAAAGATGCAGGAGTACAGCAGTATTGAAAAAGCGAGAGCAATCACAGTTGACTATCTAAATCAGTGCCAAGCTTTCAAGACCCGGGGCAGAGGCTGACCTTTGATTTCAAAAGTGCCTTCACCAATTAGCTTAACAAAAACGCACTAGACGGAATTCCAAACTTTAAATATTAGTGAATTCAATCGCGCTTTTATACTAAGAAATATCTTCTGTATTGTTAAGGGTCTGTGCAAGAGGGAGCAAAGTGACCTTGTGTTTGACATGGGGCCCTCTTCACGCCCAAGGGTGCGCTTCTGTGCTTCCCCCACCTGGCCTGAACGCAAGAGCAGGATGGAGCAAAGCGAGGGGAGGAAAGGTTGGCAGTTAGGGGAACTGGGGAGGGAGAAGGTTGCACTGAGAAAAGCGTAAGGAAGAGAAGGAATAGTGATGGAGACTTCCACGGGCAGGGCTGGAACATCAGAGTCACCCAGAAGGCTCTCTCTGAGAAGGCAACACTTCTCGTGGGGGTCAGGGGTGGAACACATCAGATGGAGGAACTGCGAAAAAAGGAAACAACGGGAGAAGGGGAGTCTGTCATGAAACAAATTCCTGGCGTGATCAGTTAGGGAGGGGAAGAGAAGAATTTCAATTACGTGCTCCTCCCATACCCTTCCCCAAACACACACACTCTCCAGTGCCTTCCGTGGTACTTGGAACTCCTTAGACAATCGAGACCGAAAGTATTTTTAAAATCTAATTGACTTAGTCCCTTTGTTTACTTTGTGCGTGTCCCTCATTTCAGACAATGAAAGGACATTCTTTATCTTCTCCTCCTGTTTTTAGCTGACACAAGGCAGCAATGTTTGGGTTCCCAGCTGGGAAGGGCAAGCTATACTGATTTTATTTTTCAGCAATTACCTCTCTGTGGCTTAAAGATAGAGAAATGAGGTTTTTTCCTGTGACTTGAGAGAACAATAGCCTCTGGAGGGTGGCACCCTTGGGAAGTACTGCCTACGGCTGCTGAAGCTCGGCGGGACATTGCCAATGGGACGCTGGTCAGTTGCCCCCCTCTCTCTTTGTTGACCCCCTTCAGCATTTATGGTTGAAATTATATAATTAGCGTTTAACTACATATTGCCAAGTCTAACTTATGAACTATTTAATGTAGATCAGTCCTCTTTCCTGGACTGGATTGCCAGCTCCATGAGGGCAGGGAGGATGCTCAGAATATCCAACATGTGTGGGGTTCTTGCTAAGAGCCAGAGACACTACTGAACGCAAATGCTTTCCATGGCCTGCCTCACTGAATCCTCATGAGAACGCTATAAACAAGGCACTACTTTTATGTCCTTTGTACAGAAGAGGAAACTGAGGCTCAGAAAAGTGAAGTAACTTGGTCAAGGTCACTCAGCCAATTAACAGGGGTGGTGCCAGGATAAGAAATCCATTTTCTTAGAAACTGTTAAACTTCATCATATCATACATTAAAAAAAAAAATTCCTTAACTCTTTATTACGTATGTAAAATACATATTATATATATTTTATAAATATGTATATCTTATTAACTATACATATTATATATTTTTTTCTTTTTTCTTTATTTTTGCAGTAAGAAAGTTTCCTTATCTGTAAAACTGGAGTTGTGAGACTTGCCTGGCTCCCCTCAAAGGGTGTTGGCAGGATCAGATGTGATAACAGATAGGAAAGAGCAACATAAACATCTGAAGAATGCTGGGCTGGCTTTCTCTCTCATGCTGATCTCCAGCCAAACACACAAGTCCACTTTCACAGACTATAATCCAAAAACCTCCTCTTCTCCATTGAAAGAAGCTATTCCTTCAAATCATATGAAAGGCTGCTCTCTTGAGCTGTCACAGACAATAATTGCCTAGCGGATGCATGTTCCTTTATTTGACAGATATTAGCTGGGGGCCTGAAGGAGTTAGCTGCTATGGCGGACACAAAGAAACCTAAAACATGATCCCAGCCTGTCCTTGAGGGATTTAAGGTCTCAGCTGAAAGACAGAACAAATTCCATAACTGATGTGTTCTGAAGAGCGTGGTATGTGAACCAAGGAGACCAGGTTTGAGTAGTCGGGCACTTTGGGCAAGTCCTTTAAATGCGTCTGTCTCGGTTTCCTTGTGTAAAATGAAGAAACAAGATCTCCTTCACAGGATTCTACGTTATGTGATTTTTTACGGGAAAGCACTCACCAGTTGTAAAGCGTTGAGATTGTAGATACTATAACCTGGTGAAATGCTACATGATGATGCAAGGCAACATGGACGATAGGTGCTGGGTGAGTCTGGAGGGAAGCTGGAGTGATAGAGTGCTCCTGAGAGTGGTGTCAGGGGAGGAAGTCTTCCCGGCGGGGGGTGGCTGGGCGCAATCTTTCCCTCAGGAAGGCAGGGAGAGCCTCTGTGAGACAGAAGAAGCATCCTAGCCAAGGGCTGGAGGCTAGAGGGTACAAGGATAGCAGAAAGTGGTCCAGCCTGACAGAGCCACGTGGATCGGTCATGGCGAGAAGCATTGGGAGATAATGTTGCGAGGAACCAAGGAAAAGACAAAGCATCAAAGGAGGGCTTCAGATGCATTTAATCCACAGGCAATGGGAAGTATCAGAAGGTTTTCTGAGTAGGGGGAGCCACATGATTATTTTAGGAAGAATAACCTTACGATAACATCAAGGATGGATCAGAGAGAAAGAGACAGAGACCTGGAAGGATGAAGACCAGTTTGAAGAACAAAGAAACAGTCCGGCTGGCAGCAGTGGGACCTGAACCAGGTGTAGGCTTTGAGACTGGACAAGAGAGCTTGGAGGTAAGAGCTAGCACAATGGGAGAATGCCCCGGACTTGGTGACTGATTGACGATGGAGGTGGCAAGAGAAGGGAGCTGGAAATGTTTCGGTGCCTAGAAAAGGGAAAAACAAAGGAATTCAGGAGGGGAGCTGAACTCAAAGGAAAAATCACAGATACAATTTCCCACATACACATTTTAAAGTGATAATAGAAAATGCGTGTGGAGATATCTAGAAGATAGCAGATTTCTGGGTACAGAAAACTTTACATGAAGGTGACAGGGAGAATATGCTAAGCTCACCAGGGAGGAAAGTAGAGGCAAAGGATAAACACTCAGAGCGTGAGCCTGGAGCTATTCCACATTTAAAGGAAGGTGGGAGAGAGAAAGAGAACGCAAGCCTGAGAGTGTGGCTCCTGATGTGAATGATGCCTGGTATTTTTCTCAGCATTGAAGCTGCACTGTAACTCTCCATCCTGGCCTATAATCCAGATCTCCCACCCTAAGGAATACTGAAGATGGGAACAAAGCAGGGGAAGTGGTCTGGATCCCAACTCCCTGGAAACTCAGACTCTCACATCTGAAGTCCCGCTTGGGTCCCCCAGGAGGTGGTGCCAGTGCTACCAGAATGGTGAACTCTTGCATTTTTAGATGTCCCTGCCCAGCTCCGTGCCAGACACTCTTAGCTGCAGATCCGTTGTCCGTTTCCCCTTCTTCTTTGCTAATCAAACTTTGCTAATCAGGACCTCGAAAGGCTCGGGCCCAAGTGAGACACTTGCTTCTGCAGCCTCCCTGGTAACTGGAGGTCTGGCCAGTGAGGTGTGAGCGGGAGGCTGCTGGGAGCCACGGGAAGGCTTTCTCCTTCTCTCACAGAAGGTTCTCAGTTTCTGCAGCTAAACATATTCCTCGTTGATACAGCATCCTTTACCTTTTCAGATCCACAGTGGTGACATTGAACACGACTCCTTTCAGCCAGAGGATCATAAAGAGGCGCTGAGAGAAGGGACAGTTGCCGATGCTTTCCCCATCGATTCCAGCCTAGAAAGGAGAGACCGAGAGTCCTGAGTTGGCACATGCATATTAGCAAGAAAGAATATAGGATTATAACACCCAAACACTGGTCTGAGGAGAACTGACTAAATCCGTGTCCCAGCTCATATTATTCATCATTGTCTTCCTAATGTCTACGTAGGGCAATGCCTGGCACAGGGCAAGGGCTCAATAAATACATGCTGAACCAAATCTGAGTTTCCAGCATGGCAATTATGTAGAATCCTTACTTTCTGAAACCATAGAACCCTAGTATCTCAGGGTAAAAAGAGACCTGCAACATCACTTAGTCTGTTACAAATCATGTTGAACTGCCAACTTCTACACCCCCAAGTAATCATCTAGTCTATGCTTGTCTCCACTCGCCAGTAATTTATGTCTCTCAAAGCAGTCCATTCTGAGGATAGTTCTAACAATTAGAAATGCTTTTCTTTGGCTATACCTAGCCAAAATACATTCCTCTGTAGTTTACCCTCTTCTATCCTTTGGTCTTTGCTCCATGAGGATGTCATAAGTACAGATCTTCAGACTTTGACCCCATCTCCCTATATCTAGACTAGTCAGCAAGCTCAAGATGTTAATCAATACCCCACTTAGTGCTGACTAGTACTTGACCTTCAGTGTCAATAAACCATTCATTTGTTAAGTTATCCTTTTACTCAACAAATACATATTGACTATCAATTACTGGCAAGGCGCTGGAGAAAATTACACAGGAGATTAAAAAATGGGTTCACTCAGGGAGCTTATGGCCTTCTGTGGGGTGGCCTGGGGCCAAGACAGGAACACATATGTAACAACAGAAGATAACATGATTGAGTGCTGGCACACTTCTGCTCATTATCTTTCCCCTTCTCAGTACCCTCCTCAGAACAGTATTTTTTTTTTTTTTATTGCCTGAAAGGCAAGTCTACCTTTACTTCTGAGTGGGCTGCAGAGACTTGAATTCTACAAAGAATTCATTTTCAGCAAACACACAAACAAACAAAACGGTGGAGTAAGTGATCTCTGTATAATTTATTTCCACTGAGGAGTTTACTGGCCCTGATACGGTGCTTAGAGGAAGAAATCACCCACTCGCTCTAGTTGGCTGTTGGCTCCGCTGGAAACTGTAGCCCCCTCATCAGGTGGCCTGAGCATCAGGCTCCACAGACAAGGAGGCCCAAGGAGGGAATGCCCCCAGACTTCCTTGCAAAGCTGCAAATATTCCAGCCAACATTCTGGAAGGGGGGCTTGCTAAGATTTGTTTTTTTTGAAAGAGGAGGAGAAAAATGCACTCCCAAAGCTTAGCACATTATTTTCCCCCTTGAGGTTTGTTTTGCTGTGGCGTTGGGATGGGGAGGCAGAGGGGCCTTCTTTCATACAGGAGAGCCTCATTGTGCGCTTATTTCTACCTTGCAATTCACCCCCAGCAGGGGCTCAGGTTCATAATGGAAAACTGGCGCCTTTGACGGGGCTGGTTGTAGGTAATTGCTATGAAATTACAGTTATTTTACCTCTCTCTTAGCTATACCAAGAGCCCCATCCCTATTCAGTTCTCACTTTCCCTCAATGCTGGAAAGAGACCCACCCCTGAGTAGTTGAGACGCCATGGGCTCTGTTATATAAAATCTGAAAGGTGGGAGGGCACAATGTGGGCGCCACCCCTGCCTGCAGAGCTACAGGTACTGATAAAGCCACACTCAGCCAGGCAACTATTAATGTAATAATAGCTTGTGCTGACTTGAGTCTACGATGCCAGTTCCCTACGACCTTCCTGAAAAGGACTCACTTGACAGGCACCTGGTTCTTGGTCCTTTAAGACATTCTGACAAAGGACTTTTCCCCAGGGGCCACTTACAATGTAAGTGACAAGTGGAGAATTGAAAAAAAAACAACAACAAAATCAAAAGCTACATCCACATACCATCGTCTGTTTTACCTCTAGTGGTGGTGGGTGGGGAGGGATAAGGGAACTGAGGGAGGAACCAGCAAAATATTGGAATTCTTATCAGCTGGACAAAAAAAAATCAAATAATAGTAATGTTAACGATCACGAGTCATTGTTCTAAGTGCTTTACGTGTATTATTAACTCATTTATTGCTCATGTGAAACCTGTGTAGTGGGATATTATCACCCTTTTACAGATGTGGAAACTGAGGCACAGAGAGGGGAAATACCTGGCTAAGGGTCCCAGGATTGTACCCCGGTGATCGGGCCCCAGATCCAGAGCTCTTAACTGCCATGGCTGGAGTCCAACCTGAGGACCCAGACAGGTAACTTGGTCACACGAGGTCACAGAGCTGGAGGTGCTGGCGCTGGAATTGTCTGCACCCATCCTGCCTGTCAGTCCACGAGCACACAGCTGTGCCAGAGGGTAGACAGGGGTGGCTCTCACAGCTCCCACATTTCCATTATTGCCATAGATTATGATTCTAGGCCTAGTAACCAAAAATTGCCAAAGGACCAATACAAATAATATGTGAGGATTCTGTCATTCACCTCACTATCTTTGCATCTTTCTTTCAGCTTCCTCTTTTCTTTCATTGTTAAGAACACTGAACATGAGACCTATCCTCTTAAGAAATTTTTAAGTACAATACATTATTGTTGACTGTAGTCACAATGTATAGCAGATCTCTAGAACTTATTCATCCTGCTTACCTGAAACTTTATTCCCATTGATTAGTAACTCCTCATTTCCCCCCCTCCCTGCCCCTGGCAACCACCATTCCACTCTTTGAGTCTGTGACTTTGGCTATTTCAGTTACCACATATAAGTGAAATCATGCAGTATTTGTCTTGCTGTGATTGACTTAATTCATTTAGCATAATGTCCTCGAGGTTCATCCATGTTGTCACATATTTCAGACTTCCGTTCTTTTTAAAGGCTGAATAGTATTCCATTGTGTGTATACACCACAGTTTCTTTATTCATTCATCTGTTGTTGGACATTTAGGCTGTTTCCATATCTTAGCTATTGTGAATATTGCTACAGTGAACATAAGAGTGCTAATATCTCTTCGAGATCCTGATTTCAGTTATTCTGAATAAATACCTATAAGTAGGGGCCGGCCTTGTGGCGTAGCAGTTAAGTGTTCATACTCCGCTGCTGGCGCCCGGGGTTTGGATCCCAGGTGCGCACCAATGCACCACTTGTCAAGCCATGCTGTAGGCGGCGTCCCACATAAAGTGGAGGAAGATCAGCACGGATGTTAGCTCAGGGCTGATCTTCCTCACAAAAATAAATAAATAAATAAATACCTATAAGTAGGGTTGATGGATCATACAGTCTTCTATTTTGAGTTTTTTGAGGAACCTCCATACTGTTTTTCCTGGTGGCTGCACCATTTTGTACTGCCATCAACAGCGTACAAGGGCTCCAATTTCTCCATACCCTCGCCAACACCTGTCATTTGTTTTTTCCGTAATAGCCATCCTGACAGGTGTGATGTGAGATCTCACTGTAGTTTTCATGTGCATTTCCCTGATGATTAGTGACGTTGAGAATTTTTTCATATATCTGTTGACCATTTGAATGTCTTCTTTGGAGAAATGTCTGTTCAAGTCCTTAGCCCATTTTTCAGTTGGGTTATTCGTTTTTTCACTATTGAGTTGTTCAGCTTCCTCTTTTCCTCTTTCACAGCGCACAAGTCCTGTGGCCCATAAAAACCGTTTGTTAAACTCAGGGGTTAAATGTGGTGAGCTTGGGGCAGCCACTTGAAACATCAACCGAGAAGAACTAGGTGGGGCTCAATGGGATCCCAGGCCCTGAAAAGTATGATGGAAAAATCCAGATGGCCTTTGGTCCAAAGGGGCTCTGAGCAACGGAGGCTGGGGATAGGCACAAAAGTGGTGGACCAAGTTGATAATAATGTCCCCCTAAAATTCGTGTCCACCTGGAACCTGTGAGAGTGACCCTTATTTGGAAATAGGGTCTTTGCAGATGAAATCAAGTTAAGATGAGGTCATATTGGATTAGGGTGGGCCCTAAAAATGACTGGTGTCCTTATAAGAAGAGGGAAATTTGGACACCGACATACAGATGAGAAAGTTTAGAGATTGGAGTGACATGTCTACAAACCAAGGAACACCAAGGATTCCCAGCAAACACCAGAAGCTAGAAGAAACAAGGAAGGATTCTTCCCTAGAGATTTTGGAGAGCACATGGCCCTGCTGACACCTTGATTTCAAACTTCCATCCTCCAGAACCTTGAGAGAACAAATTTCTGTTGTTATAAACCACCCAGTTCATGGTAATTTGTCATGGCAGCCCCAGGAAACTAATGCAAGCAGGGAAGTGTCAAGAAGAAAATGGTGTACAGCTAATAGCAAACTTCCTGAGTTCACAGTTCTGCTCTGCCATGGGCCTCGTGTGCAAGCACACAATTGCCAGCCAGATACAACCCCAAAGTACTTCCTGTTCCCTAGATATAGTAAATTTATTTACTATGTTATACTATACTATATGCTATAAGGTATAATAAAACATAAAATATTATACAGTATATAACTTTACATATAATAATGATAATAGCATAACGGAATTACAGAGGTTGCATGATTATACACTATATGTTATGTGCCAGGTAAGTCATATTATATGTTACAAGATATTGCCTTTCATGTAGTCTCTCTCTCTCTATGGTGAGCTTGGCTACCACAAAACAGGGGCCAGGTTTTCTTTTGCCTATAGCAGCAATGAGCACTAGTGCCTGAAACTTAGCTGATACTCAATGCTGGTTAGAACAGATGCATGTTGAGGGGAGGGTGATATTGCTCCCTTTCTGTGGCTTGAGTATCTCAAAATCCTGATGCTGGCACCCTGAAGAGTGTCCTGAGAAGAAAAGCTTGGGTTGTATAACACATTATAGCAGGAGATCGTGGTTCTAGACCAATCTCTGTCACTAAATCACCGTGTGCCCTTGAGTAAGTCACCTCCCTCTCTTGGCCTCGATCATTGCACTTAAAACTTCCTGCAATTTTGTGAATTCAAGTGGCTAATGGAGATTTATTTAAGACAGCAGTTCTCAAACTTCTTGGTCTCAGAATCTTTATATCCCTTTAAAGATTGTTGAGGATCCCAAAGAGCTTTTGTTTGTGTGGATTATAGTTTCAATATTTACTGTATTATAAATTAAAGCTAAAAAATATTTTAAATATTTATTTACTTATTTATTTAAATATTACAATAATGATAAACATATTACATGTTAATATAAATAATCTATTTTAATATAAAGGAAATATATAATTTTTCAAAAAAGAAATTTAGTAAGCAGAGTGGCATTGTTCCACATTTTTACAAACTCTTTAATGTCTGGCTTAATAGAAGTTGGCTTCTGCATTCGATCTTGTGCTATTTGGCTGAAGTATATGAAGAAAATCTGGCCTCCCACAGATACATATCTTTTCAGATAATTGTGGGTATTTTTCTTTAATACCATACCGAAATTCAGTGGTGGTAGTTTCTTTTTTTCTTTTTTTTTTTTTTTTGTGAGGAGGACCAGCCCTGAGCCACATCCAATGCCAATCCTCCTCTTTTTTGCTGAGGAAGACTGACCCTGGGCTAACATCCGTGCCCATCTTCCTCCACTTTATATGGGATGCTGCCACAGCATGGCTTGACAAGTGGTGCGTCGGTGCGCGCCCGGGATCCGAACCGGCGAACCCCGGGCCGCCGCAGCAGAGCGCGCGCACCCAACTGCTTGCACCACCTGGCCAGCCCCAGTGGTGGTAGTTTCTTAACGGTTAGTTGATAGGTGGAATTTGAAACCCCATCAATGAAGTTCTTCTGTTCCACTAAAACTCATTCGTCTTTCTTACGCTTTGAATGATCTTTTACCCATGAATGATTTTGTAACATCACAAATTCGTCACTTGGAAAACAGCACTTCACTGAGTAGTGCAGATCTTCCAAATGCTGATACATTTCATGACACAGTATCAAAATATCTCATTCAGTAATGTCACCACCAAGCTCATCAGAAAAGTTTAAGAGAAGCTGCCAAGCTCACGATGGCAGATACTTGTTTTCCAATATTCTTAGTTTTCTCTTGAAAGCTTGTATTTTGTCATTGGCAATAAATACTGTCCGTTGTTATCCTTGAAATGACAAGCTCATTTAATTTATTTTCCAGGAAAAGTCCGGCAAGAACCAAGTCTGAAAAACCATAGTTTGTCTGCCAGTTGCTCTTTCGAGTAGCAGCTGTGTTCTGGAGGAGAAGCGGCTGGTTCGGCTCACAACTCAATCACACAAAACCTTTCTGGAGACAACCATTGTACGCTGGAATGCAGCTGAAGAGCTTCGTGTGCATTTTTCACTTCATCAGCCAGAATGTTTAAAAGACATTACTCAAAGGTTGAGATTTAATTACATTAGATAATTTTTACTGCTTCATCAAGGACATTCATAAATGAGACGGGCTCCTTTTTTTACACGCGCATGACTCCTCCGTTACGCCAGTGCCTTGATTTGTGCTAAAACACCAGCAGCAGGGCCCGCCTGGTGGCGTAGTGGTTAAGTTCACAGGCTCCACTTTGGCGGCCTGGGGTTCACAAGTTTGGACCCCGGGCACAGACCTACGCACCACTTGTCAAGCCACCCTGTGGCAGGCGTCCCACATAAAATAGAGGAAGATAGGCATGGATGTTAGCTCAGGGACAATCTTCCTCAGCAAAAAGAGGAGGATTGGCAACAGATGTTAGCTCTGTTAATCTTCCTAATCTTCTCACAGAAAAAATACCAGCAGCTTTACTCATGAAATGCCAACCCCAGGAAGAAATGATATTACTTTGAAAATAGTTATATTCTGGCTCCTGAAGGGGTCTCGGGGATCCAGGAGTCCATGAACAACATTTGAGAACTGTTGATTTAAGACATCCCGTGAACAGACCAGGTACAGAGAGTTTCTTCTCCAGACAACTAGGGGAAGCTGATAATTGTCCAAAAGTCACTTGAGGGCACCAAGGCCAGGAGGGGGGAAGATTTATTCAGAGAAGATCCCAGAGGGAATTGCAGGAGACAAACAGATGACATTTCAGCTTGACAGATGTCATGTCACTTATCAGTTTATTGTCTCAGCTCTGAAGGCACCTTTCCCTAAATGCTCTGTGAGAATGGGGAGGATTTCCTTTTAGCATTTCCAAAGTGGAGGCTGAAGGTAGGCTTTCTCAGGAGACAGCACTGGGGGGTACTGCAGGAGGAAGAGGCTCTCTTGCTGTCTCTGGTGTGGGCTGGGGGTCCGCATTGTGGGTATGAGGACATCCAGTAGAGCCTGCCCTAGCCACAGGCCCAGAATGTGATCCCTCTGGCACCTTTCAGACTCGGCCTGGTGATAACCTTTCTGTAGCCCTTCTGACACAGGAGCCAAAGCCCCCATGTAGCCCGCACACAGCCTGCTTGCGGCCAGTGTGTCCACACAGATCTGCCACTTACTCTGCAAGCCCCGCGGTGCGTGAGGCCTCCAGCTTCCAGTGACACCTGGATCCCACTGCACGCCTATGCCACCATCGCTGATCACCTGTTCCCAGCCTGAACTTTGGAGGGCGGCCTTTTACTTGCCCAGCAACTCCAGACCAGCTCTGGCTTAGCTAAACCAGTGAACATCTCTGCTTTCTGCTGGGCTGACATACCTTCTCCAGTGGGATTTGAACCACTTACACGTTGGTCCTTCCTTGGCTATTCTCCTTCAGCTCTAGGGTACCGTATAGAGTTTCCTTATATGTTATGGCTACTCTTTTATCATAGCTAATACTTCCTTATATTATACTTCTCCTGTTTAAACCACCATGTGGCTTCTTTCTCTTGATTGGACCCAAACTACTCTAGTTGCTTAAATGTCTGATATTTCAAAATGCAAGATTTTTAGGCTCTTTGATTCCATTAAAAGTCTGGCAAGGTTAAGTCCTGAATTAGATACTAGAAAAAAGAAACCTCAATTTTCTCCAGAAAGTTAATGGTCACATTTCAACTTTTCATTGCTTTAGCCCATGAAACCTATTCCCAAAGACTCAAATGATGAAGTAATTTTTTGTGTGTGTGTGAGGAAGATTAGACCTGAGCTAACATCCGATGCCAATCCTCCTCTTTTTTCTGAGGAAGATTGGCCCTGGGCTAACATCTGTGCCCATCTTCCTCTACTTTATATGGGACGCCGCCACAGCATGGCTTGACAAGCGGTGCATTGATGCGCACCCGGGATCCGAACCTGCGAACCCCGGGCCACCAAAGCAGAGGGCGCGCACTTAGCTGCTAGGCCACCACACCGGCCCCACCAAGTAATTTTTTTAGGTTTACAGATAAAAATTCTACAACAGTGGGGCCAGAACTGACCTCAGGGATGATATGGCCTAGCTCTTTCTTTTTACTGGTAAGAAAATAGGCCCAGAAAGGTTAGGCAGCTTGCCCATGGTTGCACAGCCTGGTCCCATGGCAGAATTAGGAATATAATTCCTGATTCCTAGCTTTCCACTATGCTAGGCTGGCTGTTATCTTACAGGAAAGAGTGCCAGAATGACAAGGGCCACAGGAAGAGGACTTTTTTTGGATCTGAAATGACTCATCTATATAGCACTAAAATGATTTATATCACATGGAAGAGAAAGAATCTTTCTTTATAATAATATTTGCAGCTGTCCACTTTTTCTGTTTAGCGTAAGTCTGATAGTATTCTTTATCACGACTTTTTTTTTTTTTGAGGAAGATTGGCTCTGTGCTAACATCTGTTGCCAATCTTCCTCTTTTTTCTTTTTTCTCCCCAAAGCCCCAGTACATAGTTGTAGAGTTGTAGCTCTTCTATATTGGACGCCGCCTCAGCACTGCTTGATGAGCATTGAGTAGGTCCACGCCCAGGATCCGAATTGGCGAACCCCAGGCCGCCGAAGCAGAATGCGTGAACTTAACCGCTACGCCACTGGGCCGGCCTCTATTAGGACTATTTTTTTAATACCCAATGGCCTATCTTTCCAATACTTTGGTTAGTCAGCCTTCGATTAGCAGGGATGGGACTTGGTGGTTTGCAGTCCACTTGAAGGTAGGGAGTTCTACCTTGAAGAAACAACATTCTGTTTCTCAGTGGTCACAGATGGCTTAACTCCCTGGGGTCACTTAGGCATTTGTCATTCAATAAAGTCAGGTAGCAAGCAAGCATACTTTTGAGGCTTCAGACAACCTCAGCATTTATTTAGAGTTGACGATAAAGGCTGAATTAGCTCTATGCGGACAGCTGCCTGTGGAGGGTAATATGAAGCATTCCAGGTGTGTCAGTCAGGGTTCCCCAGAGAAATAGAACCAACAGGATGTGTGTGTACACAGATGTAGATGTAGGTCTAGATATATATTTTAAGGAATTGGCTCACATAATCGTAGAGGCTTGATGAGTCCAAAACCTGATGCAGCAGGTCATCAGGTTGGAGACTCAGAGAGGAGTTGCAGTTCAAGTCCAAAGGCTGTCTGCTGGCAGAATCCCCTTTCCCTCAGAGGGGGTCAGTCTTTGTTCTATTAAGGCCTTCAACTGATTGCATGAGGCCCACACATGTTATAGAGGGTAATCTGCTTTATCCAAAGTCCACTAATTTAAAAGTTAATCTCATCCGAAAAACACTGCACAGAGACATCTAGAATAATATTTGACCAAATATCTGGGCACTATGGCCCACTTTACTTTTCATGTTACATAAAAAGTAAACATCACACCAGGTGAATTTAAAAATATTACCTGAGACAGATAACCCATCAATCCAGTCGTCAACACCTTAGCTCGCCAGATGGTTTTATAAACCAATGTATATATAGTTATGTAAATATCCGCTCCCAAAGGAATTTATAGGCTCCATACCCAGAGGGCTACTCAATGTAAGCATCTAAGAGAACAGGGTCCAGTGGTACCTTTGACCCGGAGTAACCGGCCTGATCTGATAGCGGCTTTGGGCCCAAGGCTGCCTACAACTTTATGTGTTGCACGATATTGCTGTGCTTGAGGCCTCTTGGGAGGGTCCTTCAGCCTACCTTGAGCTTTATGTCCACCGCACTGAGTCTGTCTTCACCACCCCGGTTCTTCCACACGGTCTTTGAGAAAGAGTTGCCCTTTCTAACCCAACACCAATGCCCCTTCTCCAAGCCCCTTCTTCCACCCCTACATAATCCCCCCCACTCCATTCTTTCATGTCCAAACTATTTGATTAAGTGAATGGGTCTCTTTTAAACCTCTCTCCAGCCCTGCTTCTACTTAACACCCCCTTCTAAAATGATTCTATTTCTATCACATTCTGGGCCTAAGCATTTCCTTCCTTCCTTCCTACCTTCCTTCCTTCCTTTCTGCTTCCTTCCTTCCTCCTTCCTTCCTTTCTCCCTCCCTCCCTCCTCCTTCCTCCTTCCTTTTTTCCTTCCTACCTCCCTCCCTCCCTCCTTTCCTTCCTTCCTTCCTTCCTTCCTTTCTTTCCTTGTGACTTACTCCTACTTGACTTTTATAGCTACAACTTTTGATTATCCCTTACAACTCAGCCCTCTGCACCTGCCTTGTCACCTGTGCCTCTGTGTGGCTGGGGCTCGCTGCAGGGGTGTGCAATCTCTGCAGATGCATGAGGCCCTGAGTTCAGAAGGGCCCCACACTTGGCTTAGTGCCCGCTTTTTCTGTCTCAAAATTCTTAGTCATTGTTGAACACAGGCTCCCTCACGTTCATTTTGCAGTGGGCCCCACAGACTAGGCAGCCAGTCCTGCATGCAGCCTCTTCTTCCTTGTGCTGACATCCTCCTCTTCCTGACCTTTGTCCTCTCAGCTAATTGCTCTCCCCCTCCACGCTTGGTGCCCTTTGGAGAACTCATCTACTCCTGAGAATGTGATTATCCTCCCCAAGTCAGCAATAACCCTGGCTTTTAGACCTATAAACATGTCATTACTCTGAGCTTTAAAAAAAGGAAAAGGAAAAGGAAAAGGAAAGAGGGAGAAAGAAGAAAAGGAACCTGTTGGAACGCTGCAGGGCTCGCTTGCTTCAAGTCTTTCTTGTTGGTTCCATCTCCCATCCTATCTCACTCCAATGTTATATATTATTCTAGAATTTGTCTCATTTCAATTAAAGAGTTTTCCAGTTGTTATCAGATACCTGAGGCTTTCTTATTAGTAAAAGTCAGACAATATTCCTTGCTATTATTTTTTTAAATACCAAATGATCTGTCCTTCCAATAATCTAGTTGGTAAGCCTTCCATTAGCATGAATGTCACTTCGTGATTTGTTTTCTTTCGGTTTTTTATTTTATGAAACTCTAGGAGCCCAGTGGGTGCTCAAGAATTGTAAGTTTGATTGCCTGGTACATCTTCCAAGTGACTCCATCATGCTGCGGAAGGCAGGATGGCACTCATATCGTATCATAAACCTGCACTGAGCCTTCGGAGGTCTCAAAGTCCAAACCCCCTGCCTCCAAGTTTGGCTCTTTCTGCTACACTCGCCCCAGCTGAAATATTTAACAACTAAATTCCATTGCATTAGAGGCAGGCTTGTGTCCTTGACTTCACAGAGCTCTGTGGTACAGTGTAAAGGGCATGGTGTAGAGCCATGCAGACCTAGGGTTCAAATTCCAGCCCTGACACCAACCAGCTGTATGTGGCAGATTTTATTTTTCTACTATTTCCATACGCTCTCTAGAGGTGGAGTCTATATTTCCTTTCTTCTTGAAATTGGGTGGGGCTTTGTGGCTGCCTAGATGAATAGAAGAGTGCCATAATGTGTGATTTCTGAGACCAGGTCATAAAAGGTGATATAGATTCTGCCTGGTTCTCTCTCTCTTCTTTGGGATGCTTGCCCTTAGAACCCAGCCACCATGTCATGAGGAAGCCCAGAGCAGATGAAGAGGCATTGTGTAGTTTTCTGGCTGACAGTCCCAGCTAAGTTCTCAGCTGACAGGCGGCATCAACCACCAGACACGTGAATGAGTGAGACTTCAGATGATTCCAGCCCCTAGGCTTTGAGCTGTCCCAGATGACACCTAATGAAGTAAAATGAGTTGTCACACCAAGCCCTGGCCAAACTGCAGGTTCATGAGCAACATAAACGTCATCACTGTTTAAAGCCACTAAGTTTTGGGATGGTTTATTACCCAGCAGATAACTCATATATACACTTAGCCTCAGGTTCTTTATCTTCAAATTGGGGGCAGAAATATCTACCTTGCCAGGGTTGTTATATGACTGGATAATAATATGTATAAAACACATGGTGTTCGTTTTATAAATTTAGAGCTATCGTCATTATGACCACAGAAGACAAACATTTAGGAAGAGCTAATTAAACATCCCTGTTTGTGAAATGCTATGCCTTAGTAAAGATTCATAGACCTCTTTTGATGGCACAAAAATTCAACAATACCTCGGTGTTCAGAGTTTTGTGTGTGGAGCAATACATTCAATAGAGAAAGCAAACACAGAATGAACTATGGTCACTGTCCATTGGCTGGGGAAGAGTATTTCTAAACCAGGGCAGTTGTATATTGACCACGAAGCAGGGCAGGGAAAGTGATTCATATTTGGTTAGCTGTTGGTACAATGATAGGCTCATGCATACCTATTTTCTACAAAGCCATTGAGTATCTGTGCAGAGCAACATTCTCCAACCAAACACTGTTTTCAAGTAGTTCAGGAGCCAAAGATGAGAAGGTCTGGAACTCAGGGAAAATAGATGGATGAAGCTGAGGGATCAGGTCTGTGACAGATTTCTGGCAGTTTTCTGTTAAAGGCCAGAGGAAGCCTTGCATTATCTCAATATCCGGGAACTTTTGTCACAAATCTTTATGAAATCGTCATGCTATTCTTTATGGATGATTATGGCTCTCAATGTTTGAATCAGGAAAGCTGAAAGCTGGCATTCTTTCACCTCAGAAATGCGCCAAAGCACAGGAAACCAAAGAGTGATACAAATCTATAGCCTCAAATAAACAGAACTCCTTCCCACATGGGTTTAATTTGAAGACGCGGTCTTCTCACTTAAGCCTCCCCTGGAGAATACCAGTCCTAATGGAGGAAACATGCCTTCCACTGAATTAGGCCACTGTCAAAGTTTTACTTTCCTCCCTTGACATATTTTTTATTTGTTATTCAAGATCCTATAGAAATTAGTTCCAGCTTTTGATCATGAATCCATTTCCCCTACATTCATGGACTGAGCCTGCAATTCCTATAATCTTCATACCAAACTGGGGTATCTTGATATTGAACTCTGCTTCTCCCAAAAAGGTTGGTGCTTGGGCTCCTGTGATAGCAGAGATTCTTCAGTTGTTACTCATCCTGCCCTCTGCTCCGCTTGTCTGAATGTTGAGTTTTGAATATAGCATCTTCATCTCACAAGCTGGTCTGGAAAGACCTTGGAGGAATCACAAAATCTGTCATCCTGCCTCTGGGGCTTGGTAAGCTCTCCTCTATTCAAACCTCCCAAATATGACAGATTAAAAGCTTATGGCACTAAAATCAAATCTGAGTCATGAGATTTATTCAATAGGGTCACTTAAATCCTAAGCCCTCTGGAAAATTTTTCGCAAAGTTAGCATTTTATAATATGTCAACGAAATATGTTTATAAAGCTTGAAAAGTCTATTTTAAATGATCATTTAAAAATGCCATGCCCAGGCCCCACTCTCAGACTGATTTAATTAATCTCGGGTAGGGATCAGACAAGAGCTTTTTTGTTTGTTTTTTCCTCAAAACTCTCAAGGGGATGCTACTGTTCAACCGGGCCCGGCCTCCTCTGACCTTGTGGTACTCACGATTGGGCGTGTACAGCAGAATCACCTAAGGCACCGTGTGAAAAAAGAAACCTCACAAAGGAGCTGCCAAGCCCACTCCAAACACACAGAGTCAGAGTCTCAGGGAGACCCCCGAGGTGCCCTCCCAGCTGTCTTTGTTCCCTATTTCCCTGTCTGTACAGGAAACTCTTCTGTCTCCCACTCTGCTTCTACTGCTGTTCCTTCCTCATCCAGTTCTTGCGTAGGTCCTGAAAGAAGTGCCCCATTTTGAGTTGTACAGCAAATGGAGAGCACATTTGGATAAAGACCCAACTCAATGTAGCCAGAAACAATACCTGAAGCTTCACTCGCCCACTGATGTCTCTACGGTTGCCCCTCCTCAGAGAGCTCTTGAGCTCTGGAGGTGGGTCCTCCCTGGGGGTGACAGAGAGCACCGTGACTAGTCCAGAAATCCTACCCACTCAGCTCAAGCTCTCACATGGTCAGTGCAGCCACAGGCCATATGTTCTCGGCCACATTTCCTCTCCCCAGGCACTGTCTTCTAGCCTGCGGTGGCTAGAAACTTTGCTTTTTTTTACAGTGTGGGACCCCATAAAGTCCTATGTTCAGCTGTGTGGAGCGCTAGGAAGCTTTAGCTTCACCATCAACCATATGCAGTCATCCGGCCACTTGGGCAGGGCGGGTCCATGAGCAGGACAAGCATCTTCACCGAGGACCTGCTCTGTGCAGAGCCTGGGAGTGCAGTGCTGAACGAGACCTGGTCCATCTCCTTGAGAAGCTGGCCCACACTGAGGCAGCAAAAGGTAAAGAGATGGTGTCCAGGTCATCAGAGAAGTGCAATAATGGTAGAGGATGGGTGGAGTGGGAGCAGGAAGGAGCCCACCTGAGAGTTTAGGGAAGGTTTGGGGGGCAGCAATGATCCTTGATACGAGACTTGAAGGGTAAGAGAATTTATTCAAGCAAAGCAGTGGGCAAGGACATCTGAACAGAAGTGACAGCATAAGCATGGGTCTGGAGGCTTGATGACACTATGTGGGGTGTGCAGGGAACTGCAAACAGTTGGTCTTGTCCTTCGTGCTGTATTAGGGAAACCCACGTGAGAATTCTCCAGTTCCCTTTCTTCCTCCAGTCTGAGGATGCCAGCCCAATCACAGTCAAAGCCACAAAGCAGTCAAAAGCCCATCTTCAGGGGGCCCCATGTCCCCGGGGTCTGCCATTCCTGCCATCACTGCTCTCTAACCCCTCTGCCACTCTTGGCCACCAGGAGTCTTCCTTACTTCCGTTTCTCAAAGCCAACTCTGAAAGCATCCACATTTAAGTTTGGATCCTGGATAACTATTTAACACTGATCGTGAACCAGATGTCAGCAGAGGTGATGAAGCTTCACTGGTGGAGTTCCAGGCCTCTGCCAGGTGAGCGAGGAACTGGGAAAGGAGGAAGAAGGGTAACAGTAGCTTCCTGGAGTCTTGGAACAAGACACGTGGGCTTCCACCTCTTATCTCCTATGCAGGATCCAGTCCATTCTTCCTCTGCAGCTTATGAGGACGGGGCTTCTCTAAGAGGTGTCTATGCCAAAGGGCAGCACGTCTCATCACAAAGCTGCTTTAATTTCCATTTAGAATTCTCTACTTAAAATTACTTCAGGGCTGGTGGGGAGGGCAAGACTTAAAAAGGAAAACCACAGCACATTCCTTTTTAATTAATTTGGAGATGGGAGACTATAGGAATGTTAGCTTTGCCTTTAACATGAGCGCTATGAATTCGGGATAATCGTTTTCCTGTATGCATGCGGTAAGACCTCAGCCGGAATGTTTTGAGAAGCAGGATGTTCGGGTGAATTGAGTTCCCTGGGTAACTCTTTAAGCAAAAGAAGGCAGTGTAACGAAAAGCAGAAGATTAGGGGTCCTGCAGCCCAGACCTAGTTTTGGCACAAAGGACTGCGTGATCTTGGGTAAATAATTTTCCCCTCCCTGGACCTCAGTTTTGTTATTTATAAAGTGGATAAATTAGAAGAGATGATCTCAAAAGATACTCTAAAATATTTCTAATATGTGGCGGGGAGCACGTGAATATCACCGAATCTTTTATTTGCATCTAAGAATTCCAATGGCTGAATAGAGGCTCCACAAGCTAGCACAGCCCCCAGCTCCCAGCGCCATGCTCGACTCATGGCACGGGCTCAATAAATGTTTGCTGAGAGCATGGAGCTTGGGGGCTGGCATTCTACCCTGAAACGCAGGCAGGTGGTCCTGCAGGGCAGCTGCCAGCACTGCAGGTTGGAGGGGAAATGAAGATACAAAGCAAGAACCCCCATGACCACCTTCGCCAGCTCCTTCAAGGCTTTGCTTTCTCACAGCTTTCCTCTAATGTCTTTCCATAGTGTTCTCAGCACATCGTCCTAAAAAGCAGTGAAGAAGCATCCCTTTTGGAAGGCTCCTCAGCCCCACCCACATCCCTCAAGCCTCATCCAACCTCTTCATTTTTTGGACCAGGCTAGCTGAGGTCCACAAAATGTAGATGACTTGTCCAAGACCCAGACAGTTGGTGGGGGTGGAGTTTGCAATCGAATGGAGATGGTTTGAAATCTCAGTCAAAATCAACAGAAGTCATTTAGACATGACCACAGGAGCTATGAGAACTGAATCCTTTCAAAAGTCATCTTTGAGACATTGCTGCTAGCCCGTGCTTACTGTCATTCTGCTCTCTTCAAAGAGTAAAATGTTGAAGACACAGGAAGAAAAATTCAGATTATTGTAGAGTACAGATTCTAATCAATGTTTATTCTACTTGAACATGGAGGACTCACTCAGGGGAAAGACAAGAAGCCCGGCTCACACTGAAGCTCCTGAGCCCCCAGAGGGAGTGTAGAAGAGAAGCCATGTAGCTGGATCCCTCCCCTGCACACTCCTCCTTCCCCCCTATAGGGTGACTGGGAGGGTTAAGGGAGATAACACAAGTAAAATGGGAGAATATCACTTGGCGAAGGACTAGCACTCAACATATCTGCTGTCTTCATTGTCACTTTGCCCTGTGGCCCATCCCTCCTTCCTCCCTCTCACACACCCAACCAGTACACTAAAGGCCACAGGTCTGGAGAAAGTCTTCTATGTCACCATGCAATAGGGAAATATTCCTACCAGCCAGTGCCCCCTATCACGTGAGCCCACCCAATTAATTTCTATTGAGCACACATAGAGCTCAATAGTGAAGATTCTAGTCCTGGATGATTACATCTTCTGCTTTTTAGAAACAGCCTCACAGCTATAGACATAGAAACTGAACCAGGTTTTGTGTCTGGGAGACCCAATTTCGTTTTCTCTGCCTTGAAAAACTCAATTTGAGCTTGGTCCCAGCTGAGTTATATGTTCAAGCTCAGGCCAAACTATAATTGAAAAGGAGTCTGTCTTTTATAATCCCCTAGGCCCAAAGGGGAAATGAAAACCTTTTCCAAGTGGCAGACTAAGGCAGGAAATGTTCTATTTATTGTACTCCCATAAAAAAAATAAACTTACCCCAGTAATTATATTACACACACAATAGTCCAGGCCATCACCCAGGAAGCCACAACCTGAGATAGACTCCATGTTTCTCTTCAGAAATGGAATTTTTCCAAGACCTACCATAATTTCTTTCACAAGTTCTACAGTTACAAGAGACAGATGGCCCACCGTGCTTTCTGTCTGGCCAGTGGGAGTGAGAAGAGCTGTGCGCTGGTCCCAGATGTTCTGTAAGATAAATCTGCCCTTGAGCATCTTTGCCTCAGTGTGTCCCTCTGCATCCCTGCCTGTAAAATGAAGGGATGACTGGATAATGTCTAACTCTGAATTCTCTGCTTCTCTCCATGCTCACTTGTTCAGCAATATTAATCGGCATGAAGAAGTTAGAAATGGCCCTTGCCTGGGAAGAGCTGTCATATAAATTCTCCACTTCGTGCCTAGGAGAAAAAAACAAAAGTGGCCATTGTAAAAATGAAAAACTACTCCCAAATAACTCCAAAATAAGCAGACTGCAAAATAAGTGAGGTGCAGAAATTGTTCTCCTCTATTAGATCCTTTCTGTAAGTCTCAGAATTTCATATGATGCTCCTGGGGTACTCAAGTTCACAAGCCCCAAAAAAATCTTGTTTTGGCTTCCACATCCAGTATGGGGATCCACAGGGAGGAACCCTTAAATCAGCCACTTGGTATATCAGAAGATGTGAAGACGTGTTCCCAGCTCTAACAGAGATTGCCCCATCCATAGGTTTGGAGTAGAAGTTTATGTAACTATAGATAGTCATCAAAGCATATCATTTGTATCTCCATTTAGTTTGAAGGTACTAAATAGAGTAGTTGCACCTGCTTGTTAAAAATTGTACTATGGCCATGACCTCCACACCCCAACCCCCACCAAACCATTTCTGTCATTGTAAGCCAGGATAAGTCAACCCAATAGCTTCCCTTTACTTACAAGACCTATCTAAGGAAGGAAGCCTGCTTTTGTTGGGCTATGTTTAGAATATATGATGCTAAGCAATGACCTTCAAGGATTATTTGAGATAGACTTCTAGATCTTATCTAAGGTTTAGGATCAACTCCTTCAAATTATCTTTTGATGGAGGCTCAGGAATAACAAAGACATTTCAACTTGTGCTTCATCTCTCAACTACTGGAAGAGGCTGCTGGAAGCATGATGTAGAAAATTCTGAGGTCTCAACTAGGATCAGTGGGCAAGAATGTCAGTGTCATCTGGTGATTACATGTTTTATTTATAATGCCAACCTTAGACGGAATTCTGCAGACACTTCCACACAGAGAGCAAAGGCCTGCTGAAGAGGGAGAAGAAATGGGGCAAAGCTAAAATGATGAGAAACATAATTTTCCCCCATGTTCTCCCAATTTGCTCTTACCACACCTTTCTTTAACAGCATTTCTTTCTACTATGTTATAAAACAGACGTTGCTTTATTTTTCTCTTCTCAGTCCTGAGGTACAGTTCAGGGCCAGATATATCACTCTAGTTGTTCAAAATGTAGCTTGCATGCGAAGCCCACAGCCTCAGAGACGTGTGGGGCTGAAGAGAAACAAGGCCTTAGAAACAAATTCAATGTAAGGAGAGTATGTGATTACAAGGACTTTTAGTCTGTAGCTTTTGCAGTTAGGTCACTAGCTTTGAGCAAGGCATTTCTTCTCTCAATCTCTTCACCCGGGGGGAAAAATGATGGCTTGAATTGGCCTCGGCTCTCTCCCTCATCTGTACCTGCAAATAATAACAGCTGCCCACCTGTTGCACAAGTTCTCTGTGAGGATCGAATGAGATAATGCACATGCAAGGGCTCTGAAAGGATGAGGCACAATAACAACACTACAACCCCACATCCAGTCCTTCCTTATCAGAGGAATGAAATTATAGTTAGAATGCGATGCCCTACAGCTCTACAGTCCCGTTAGGAAACTGAACATGAGCCCAATCCTCAACCGAGTCCCATTAAGAGCTTTCTATCTCTCCCACAGAACTCCCAGCAATGGCCCTAAGAGGAACAATTTTTTTTTTTGCCGAAGTAGATTTTCCCTGAGCTAATACCTGTTGCCGATTTTCCTCTTTTTTTGTGTGTGTGAGGAGGATTGGCCCTGTCCTAAAATCTGTCAATCCTCCTCTTTTTGCCAAGGAAGACTGGCCCTGGGCTAACATCCATGCCTATCTCCCTCCACTTTATATGGGACGCCGCCACAGCATGGCTTGCCAAGCGGTGCGTGGGTGTGCGCCCGGGATCCAAACCCGCGAACCCCGGGCCACCGCAGCGGAGTGCACGCATTTAACCACTTGTGCCACAGGGCCGGCCCCCGGATTTTCCTCTTTTTTCCTTTCTCTTTTTTTTATTTGAGCCACTGCCACAGCATGGCCGTTAACAGATGAGCGGTATAGGTCCATGCCTGGGAACCAAACCCTGGCCACTGAAAGCAGAGCACGCTGAACTTAACCACTAGGCAACCGGGGCTCACCCAGAACAATTTTTTTAATGGAAAGATATTCTAGTTTGTCTACAGCCTTCCTACTCAGAGTCAGGTCCACAGACCAACAACATCAGCATCGTCAAGGAACCTGGTACATATGTAGATTCTCAGGCCTTACCCAGACGTACTAAATCAGAATCTATATTTTTAGCAAGATCCCTAGGTGATTTATGCTGATTAGTGTTTGAGAAAGCTGGTCTTCAGAATCTTTGGAAGACAAAGGCCTTATATAGCAACAAAGCAAAGAACTTCATAACCTATGCACTAGGTCAGTGATATCGAGCTTTTCTTTTTCCTTTCACAAAGTATATCTTTGCACATCTGGATTTCGCATAACTCCTGCTTAGAAAAAAAATCTCTACTCTTGCACATTGTAATCTGGCCCTACTGGGTTCTAAAAATGGGAGAGAATCTCAGCCAAATTTCCATATACCTTCTGCAGAGGAGGGGCCTGCTTGCAAATAACAATGCAGCCTGGTGCTGAAAGTGAACACTGAAGCTGAAACTGGAGCCAGGACTAAATTATTTATTGAAATTCCATGATGTGGCTTGTCCACGAGGAGCCAGCAGAGCCTCCAATCACTGAACACATCCATCCTATGCAGGCCCCATCGTCTGCCCCCTTAAGTCACCTGCCCCTTTGCTTGTGGGACCAGTCAGATATTGGACCCTCACCTGACAGGTTAAGTTCTGGAAACCTGACAAGTCGTGGTTAGTGAACCGGGCGTTCTGAAGGTGTCACACTGAGAGCCCCCAGTGCCCATCACTGTGCTGTGCAGTGCAGTGGCTTTACAGGCCACCTGCCTGCAGCCTCAGTGCACAGAACGCCTGCATAGAAAGTTGCAGGAAAACAAGAAAGCCAATATATTGCAGCTAACTCATTAAAAAAAAAAAATTCTCTTCCTCAGGGTTTCTATCAGTACAATGGAGAGAAAAGGTTTCTTTACCAACCAACATGCCAATATACATATAGAATGGATTAAATTCTGTAGATAACTTGTCCTTTTATAATCACTAATATTTGATTTTCAAAAGTAAAATACTATGGGGCTGGCCCAGTAGTGTAGTGGTTAAGTTCACATGCTCCGTTTCGGCGGCACAGGGTTCGCAGGTTTGGATCCCGGACGCAGACGGATGCACCACTTATCAAGCCGTGCTGTGGCGGCGTCCTATATAAAGTAGAGGAAAATGGGCACGGATGTTATCCCAGGGCCAATCTTCCTCAGCAAAAAGAGGAGGATTGGCAACAGATGTTAGCTCAGGGCTGATCTTCCTCACACACAAAATTATTTTTTAAATAAAATAAATAAAAAGGAAAAAAAAAGTAAAATACTATAAACATGTCCATCAATAGCAGAATGGTTGATTACAGTATGATATGGCCATATTACAGAACAGTACACAACTATTAAGAGAGTTGGATTCTTATGTATTGTTCTGGAGGGAGTGGCATGGTAGGAGAAAAAGGCAAGTCACAAAGTAATGTGAATAGTATTACGCCTTTTTTTAATTTAAAAACAAAACCCTGTGTGTGTGTATATATATACATATATTAAAAATGTGTGTGTGTGTGTGTGTGTGTGTGTGTGTGTGTGTGAACCACGGAAAGAGAGGAGTTGAGAGCAGTACTTAACACTGAAACATTCGTTTCTCCAGTAGGAGGCATTCAAGGGGTGTGTGAAGAGAGACTCCTACTATTTTCTTTATGTGGTTTCAGGCAAGGAAATGTCTGAAACCCTTGGGGCCAGATATGTTTCAGAATTCAAAACATTTTGGAATGTAGGAAGGTGATGTGATGCGTGTGTACATACATGTAACCCCACCCCATCCCCAGCAGGCGCTGGGGCACTGCCCTGCAATCAAGTCTGGTAACATTTCTGCAGCACTAAAGTGGGACAAATAGTCTACAAATAGCCTCTAAAAATTCAGATCAGTTGTGCATCCAAACAAATTTGCCATAAACTTACAAAAGAACCTTCAGATTTCAGAGCTTTTTGAATGTCAGGATTCCAGATACAGGATTCTGGTTCCATGTATATCTCGTCAGGGTCTGACTTGTCACTATGGTCATGCATAAAAGGGAAGGGACAAAGAGAAAGAAAAACGGAAGGGAAAACTCTCTGAGGTACCCTTGTGTACCTTCACTTGTGCCTCCAACGGGCTCGATTTAGGCCTTGAGAATGACCAAGGGTGCAGTTTGGTGAAACACTGGCAGAGAGTGGGCGTGACCTGTGAATTTGAGATACTAGCAAATTCAAGCCCACTGGCCTGTTGTGTAGCAGATACAGAAGAACAAAAAAATAAGGTAAAAGAAATATTTTTTTTTAATTTTATTTATTTATTTATTTTCCCCCAAAGCCCCAGTAGATAGTTGTGTGTCATAGTTGCACATCCTTCTAGTTGCTGTATGTGGGACGTGGCCTCAGCATGGCCAGAGAAGCAGCGCGTCGGTGCGAGCCCGGGATCCGAACCCGGGCCGCCAGCAGCAGAGCGCGCGCACTCAACCGCCAAGCCACAGGGCCGGCCCAAAAGAAATATTTTTAACAAAATAGAAAGTCACTTAGGTGCTGAGGAGTAACCAGCTCCTGAAACGATGCCCACGTGGCTCCTGTTACTCAATATGGAACTGAAGCAAATACATTTGTGTCAAAGTTAAAATACATGCTGTGTGAGGTCAACAAGGAATGCCCAACATATGTATTGGTGGCATCCGCAGTGTGCCATGAACTTGTTTAGTGAGGGTCTCAGATTCTCACAGGAGTGGGTAAGATCTTGCTTTTGGCTGGGTCCCTGTCAATCTAGACATTTCTTTTAAAAATATATACAGTTATGCTGTTGATTTTTAAAATATCTTCAAAGGTGGCAGGAGTCCAATTATATCAAATCACAAAGAACAGGACACTGCTTTAACTGTCAATCTCCAAGTTGTAAGTGCTGTATTAACCCGAGCCAAGTCAGTTGGAGCCTTCATTTCTCTCACTGTGAAATGGTGGCACAGTACCATTCACCACCCTCACCCAGAAGGTGTGCAATTAAACTAAAAAGTGCTGAAAAGCCTTTGGATTAACACATGTTGTAAGTTACAAATGACATATTTCTCTATGTTATGTAGGTGAAGGACCAGGCTCTGAATGTCACAAAGGGAATGTAAATGATCAGGGGTGGAGAAGCCACTGGACTGGAAGTCAGAAATCCTAGGTTCTGGTCTAGATGCTCCCCTAAAAAGTGGGGGCCACTTTCATATCTGGGCCTCTGACACCTGTCCTGCCCATCTTTCAGAGCGACAACGAGGGTCAAATGAGACCGTGTGCATGGGAAGAGCTCTAACCACTAGCAGTGGTTCTAGCTTCTAGCTACCTATGAAAAGAAGAAGATTAATGTAACAGTATATATAAGGCAGAATGGAATAAATGGTAAATAGAAGTCCCACCAATGTGTTCTGCATGTCTAGGGGAGCAGTGTTTACTTCTGGGTGGGGAATTGGGAAAGTGTCCTTGCATTCTCCTCATCTCCTATCTGGATTTATTTTTTTGTCTGCATGTTTGTTAAACGTGTGGAGTGACCAGCCATTCCCACTGGCCTGGGACTGAAGGGATTCCAGAGCTTTCAGAGCTTAAAACTGGAAAAGTCCCTGGCAAACTGAGATGAGTTAGTAACCCTCTACATGCACATTCCTACTTTCAAAGAAGGATTTGAGAGGATACTTATGTGTAGATGCTTACATTTAATAGACTCATTCACACAAAGTCTGTGCCTGGACAGAGTTCATTCACTTCAAAGCAGCTTGGAAATTTCAAATAGTCTCTTCTTAGGACTTTCGGTTCATCACACTACAATGTTATCCTTCAGTGGATTCTCAGTATTAATAATCACTCCAAACTCTATTTAAATGGGTGATGGACATTGAAATGGCTCAGACCTATGAGTTTTCCTAAAATAACTAGAATAGATAAAAGGCAGCTAGTCAGGAAAACAACAATAACAAAGCGGTATTGTTGTTGATTCTCTCTGGGGGTGGATTTTGTGTGTCCGCTGTGTGTATGCAAGGTGCATATTGTATTGCCATATGCATTTGACTTTTCACTGCTGAATGGGCAGTGGAGTTCAAACAGATCTGCCCACACATCAAAAGAGGAAATTCCTTCCTTTCAGGGCCTTGTCTTTTGCAAAGAAGCTGTGTTTAAACTCTATGATGATTTATAATAACTATTTGTAATAAATATTTATTTTAAGTAAATAGATCGGGTGATTGCTGTGTTCTACCCTTGAATAACAGGGATCATAGAAACTTCTCCAGTCTTCATTTTTGGCCCCATGGCCTTTTGGGTTTCGCATTGCTCTTTCCTGTGAGGGCACTTCAGGCTTCCTAGAGTGAACCATAACCCTCACTTTTATCAAAAACCACTGTAAGCTTTAGTGACGGGCATATTGTAATTGTTATCACTGCATGCAAATTGTAATGGATCCAAACGGCTATGTGACTTTTGGGGAAAGATTATTTTCTTATTGCCACGCCAGCAAACTCCCCCAAATCTGTAGTCCAGCTGACTTTCCTCTGTCATTTGTAAAATTAAAAATAATAGGCAGATACGCTGGAATGTCCTAAATTGTTTCTTTGACCTTCTGGGGCCCATACTCAGAACCCTCCAACGACCTGTCACTGAGAATAAGATAAAATCCACCTCCTTGGGCTGCCTCTCAGGGCTCCCATTCTCTCTTCCCAGTTTCATCAATATTCCCCTTTCAGAATCTCTTCCTTTGCCTCCCCACCCTTCCAGGTAGACTGCTGGGCCACCAACTCTGTTGGAATTGGATTTGCTAAATTTGTACTTGTGTTCGTACCTTTTCTCTCTTCTGGATTGCATTTTCCCTACGTCTCCATTTTCAAATATCAACTCAGATCAGTGGCAAGCCTTTTCTGTCCACTCCTATTAGAATTATTTTGTGGCTAGTTCATTTCATTCATTCACCAGATAAACATTAGGCATCAACAATGTGCTAGGTACTGTTCTCGGTGCAAGAGCTGCCCAGAGAGTCTCCGCTCAGTATCTTCCCCTGTGGCTTGCTATGCCACTCATGTGCTCCTCTGGAAGACGCAGAGCACGAGAAGGCAAAATACAACAGCAGGTAAGCCCCTGGGCTTTGGAACCTTACCGGGCTCTGCCACTTACTAGCTTTGTAATCTTGGGCAAGTTTCCTGGCCTTGGTTTGCTCTTCTGTAAAGTGGGAATGCAATTTGATAAAAACCTCATAAAGTTGTGGCAAGGATTAAATGAGATAGTTCATGTAAAGCATTTAGAGAAAATTTGTGGTACAAAATAAGAGCATGATAAACATTACTTATATTATGATCTTATATCTGGTCTGATGTGCCTGTTTCGTATTGTCTCTTCCTGTGGTGCCTTCTTTTCTCTCTATACCTTCCATATATCGAACCTCAGTGTTGGGCATCCTCACCACTGTGTGATACAATATTCCTCTCTCCAACTGGGGATGGGAAGTTTTCAAATGAAAATATAAATGGGAGTTGTTAAATATTTTAAACATGTTAGTGAAAGTCTATAGGACTTCTAGAAAGTGTTCATTCAACAATACTTATTGAGAACCTCTAGAAAAGTAGTTCTCAAACTTTAGCATGCCTCAGAACCATTTGGAAGGCTCGTTAAAACACAGTAGGTTAGCGGTGGAGCCCAAGAATTTGCATTTCTAACAAGTTCCCAGATGATGCTTCTGATCTAGGATCCACACTTTGAGAACCTCCGTGCTGGGTGCCAGGGATAGAAAACATTTACTAGAGGGCTTTGGGTCAGCTTTCCAAAAAAGCCAATAACCCGAGTCTGAAGAAAACACACAGCAGAGTGGGATGAACACTGGACCCAATTAGACAACCCAAATTCTAGCCCTGGTTCCATCCTTCATTGGACTATGACCTTGGATAAGTCATTTACCCGCTCTGAGCCTTGGTTTCCTTATTCACAAAATTAGCATAAGAACATTGCTTTCACACCTCATAGTGCTGTGAGGACCCAGGACAAACGTAGAATATTATGCGTACTGACTAGATACTGAACTGAAGAGTCAGGGGAGGAGACATATCCTCCTCTCTTTCCAGTACAAAGTGACCCCTTGAATGGAAGAGAGACCCTCTAAGCAAGTCACATTCTTTCCCAGTTCACTGAAGTGCTATTTAGTATCTTAAAGACCCACCTACCTGAATAGATCCCCTGGTAACTCAAAACCCTAAAGCAGCTTTGAATCAAGAGCTGCTCTCTGGAAGGTGACATTTAGGGAAGGTGCCCTGAGGGCTGTTGCTCTCTGTCTACCCTTCCAACCTCCTGCCGAGTCTTGAATCACCTTGGGCTGCCAATAGTTAACTACTTCCACCCCCTAAGACTAGCACCTGTGAAAATCACCCTCACTAAATTACATTTTAAGGTCATGGCCTCTGTTTTTACCAACTGTCACTAGAAGAAATCATCATACAAAGTTTTCTACTGCACTTAATATAAAAAAAAAAAGTTGATGACATTTTTCATTATATTCCTCAGTGTACCCCACAGACTCCACATAAAACACCACGTGAGAAATGGCCTGAGAACCCAGTGCCACAGATAAAAGGATGCTTAATGTTAAGGGAAAATGCCAGTGATAAAATGTTGTGAATAAAGCACACTGCAAAAAGCATAGACTATATGATCCCAATATTTAAAAAAAAAAAAAAAAAAAAAAAACACTGGAAAGAAAGAGACCAAAATGCTATCAGAAGTTATCTTTGGGTGGTGGATTATGGGTGATATTCTTTACACATATCTGTTCCAAATTTTCTACGAAGAGCATGAATTACTATTATAAGTAGAAAAAGGTAACATTATTTTTCAAAGTAGTTCAGTGATAGGGAATTGTACTTCCTCTAAAAAATTAGATGGCTTCTTCTGCTCTCAAAAAGAGAATTCTATAACTGATCATGTTTTCTTTTTTTTCCCCCTGCCTTCCAAGAAGCTCAAAATCATATTTGAAGCACCTCTCAATAGCTATGTTGACTCTTATCACAGGTTTGTAGAGTTCTTATTTTCATTTTCTATTTTGTTGCAATTTCCTATTATAAGCTTTTACTTATTCGACAAGTAGAACTTTCTTCTCCTATATAATTTCTGAAATTTCTAAACACTCTGAACTTTTTAGGAACTCAATAGGCAGCCACAAATAAGTGAAAAATTTAATTTAACAAATTAAATGACACAGCTTCTAAACACCTGAAAAGGTAACGTCTCTTCTCAAAGGCTTATGGTTTATAACCAGGGAGAAGTTCAAGCAGTGGGCAAATCGGATGTGATGTTTGTCGAAGACCGCACTGATTCTAACGTTCCTTTTCTGCACGCAGTCAATGCCCAGATGAGGCACAGTGAGGACTCCCCTGGCCGTGGACTCCGTGGGGCTCAGGCCCAGGTGAGAGGAAAGCTCTGCACTTCCCTATTGCTGATCAGCATGGGTGGCATCAGCCAAGGGGACCACGCTGAAGGAAGACTCATTATCTGATGAAATGCAAGGAGTACTCAAGGATGACGCTGAGACTTTGATCTTAGGACACTGGGAGATGGCAAAGCCGATGTGAGAAATGGGACATATGAGGGAGCCTGGCTTTAGGGGAAAGTTTTGATGTAAGATGAGGCGGCTGTGCAAGCAGCAGTTTGGAACAGTGAAAGAATGCTGGACACAAACCAAAAAAGGGCTCTGGTTCTTGTCCCAGCTCCACTCCATCAGTTTGCGTGACTTGGGGTAAGCCCCTCCTGCCCCTGCCTGGGACTCAGTTTCCTTATGAAATGAACTAGTTCATCTCTAAGGCTGTTCCAGTTCTTTCGGTGGATGTCTATGACTTATATATATATATAAACTGAAAACTCACGAGAGATTTCACACATGGAGATAAAGACTCGGGTCAACTCTGTCTCAGATTGTGTGGCTGCATAGGTGAGTGGTTTTAATAGGGAAATTTAAGAAGTCAATGATTAGCTTTTAGCACTGACTGACACTCATAGTACTGACTTGTCTGAAAGTCAGTCCAAATGACATGCAATTGGAGTTTGTGAGAACTGAAAAGAATAACGACAAATCCAGAAATGGAATAAGTCTTGGTAAAAGGTGAGAAATGATTCAAGCATAAGGTGAATTACTGAGGCTGGTTGCCTGATCTTACGGGCTGTGCAGGGAAAAGCGTGCACGTTCTGGGAAATGGAAGAAGATGGAATACCAATAAAACAGGAGCTGAGAGTCCTTATGGCATATATTCAGTGAGAGCCCATAATTCTCCATAAATGTGTTAAATCCTCAGTCCTCTACCCAGGGACGTTTCCACAGGCTGATCTCACCAGATCCAAAGTTCAGACAGCAGCACAGGAAGGGAGGCGTGTGGGGGAACGGCTGGGTAGGGCTTTGTCAGTGTTCTCACTGGGAAGCCATAAAAATCTATACCTTCTGGGAAAGGATGTGTGCAGTCATGCACAGAGCCACCAAAGCGCCACTGAAAGAGTAACGGCCCTACCCTGCTGAGTGGGGGCTGGGGTTGGGTAAGTGATGTCAAGACAGGAAGAGGAGTTATTGCACATCACATACCATCGTGGGGAGATTTAGTCAGAGCCTGCTGGAGGAGTGAATGTGACACTCTGCAGAGCTCAACTTGGGCCTGCACTGCTCCTGCCCATCAGGCTGACCACAGGGAGTGACAGGTGCATGGGCAGGAGGGAGGGGGAAGAGCCACATGGGAGAGTGAGGTATGGACCGGCTGGTACAAAGAGGCAACAGGTAGGTCAAGGGAGGTTGGGGGGATGTCTGGTTAAAAAGACAGTACTACAAATAACCATTCATTCATTCATTCATTTTAGTTTATGCGTACATGCATTTTCACCAGATATTTCCTCAGCATTTGATAAAGGCTAAAACCTGCATTAGGGGCTAAAATAGAGTGCCTTTCTCAGATAGATCTTTTATTCCTCTTTTCCATCTAATTAGTCCCTTACTTATTTCCTTCATTGCACTTTTTATAATCTGAAATTAATTCACTTATTTCTTTACATCCTGTCCATCTCACTCACTAGAATATGAGTCTCACAAGGGCAGGGACCGCATCTACTCTGTTCACTGCTGTACTCCAGCACCTGGGACAGTGCCTAACACATAGGAAGCCCTCAGATAACTGTTTTTTGAATGAATAACTCACAAAGATGAACAGAACTTGGGTTCCTTGAGGAGAGATTCTAAGAGAGTGTGGCAAAGCACCTAGTGGGACAGTAAAGGAAAGAGAAAACCAGTGCAAAAATTGAAATGCCCCCCTCCAAATTCAAAAAGGTGCTTGGCATCAAAAAACAAACAAGACATCAGAGGAATCATCAATGCATCGGTTCCTTGCATTCAAGAGGAGAGGGTTGAGCAGAATTAATTCTGAAATCCTTTCCCGCCGGCTGGTCTGTGCGTCTGCCGTCTTCAGCTAGATGATGTCAGTGCTCCCTCCTGTCGCCCGTGCTGTCCTTGGACTCCTTGTGCTGGAGTGGAAAGGACACCGGCAGAAGGTCAGATGGCCCAGCCCTACACTGACCTGTAACTGGCTGTGTGACTTTGGGACAAGAAATGTGACTTGGGGAGCTTCAGTTTTCCTCTATCAGTAAAATGGGAAGAATGACATTTGGACTAACGGCCCCACCTCCGTAGTTTTGTTCTGAGGTCCAAATTAGATAATGTGGTGCATGTGCTTCATGAACCCTGACACCATGTGCAGATGCTTGCCATTCAGTAGTCACCAGGATGCCTCCTCCTGCGACTCCCTGCAGGGTGAGGCCTTCATGGGCTTGTTGGCTTCCCTGGGGCTGGTTACTCACAAACAGAGTTCTAAGAGTGGATTCCAAAGGAAAAAAATAAATCATTAGGTGAGTGTCTTTGTTTATAGCCATCAGTCGAAATCACTGATGGCAGAATTCATTGGGTTTTTTGTGATGCTTTGTTTCCAAAGATGATAAGACTGGGGTTCAAGGAATCCTTCTTTCCCTCCATAAACATTCATTGAGCAGCTCTGTGTTAGGCACCATCTGAATACCAGGGCAGTAAGGTCAATAATCGTCATCCTTGACCCATGACTGCCTCAAGGGCGGATACAGAACATTCAGCATGCTGTTAGGAGGCAATGGGATGGGAGCAGTGACAAATCATGCACAGGGAGTTGAAGAAACACCTGACAGAGACCTAAACCAACTTGAATGGGTGGGAAGGAGGGGCTGAAAAGGCTTTAAAGAGCTAAGTCCAGGCAAAAAGGATAAGGAGGAACGTCCAAGATAGAGAAGCCTGTGCAGTGTCTGGGAAAGGAGAGAGCCTGGCCCCTCTGGGACCCTGAGCTGTTTGTTCAGGATGGTTGTCACTTGGCAATGAGGAAGGAATGATGAGAGATGGATCCAGAGAGACAAACAGGAAGCAGATCATGAAGCAATTCATTATACCTAGAGCAGAAGCTTAAGGATTTAATCTCACACGTCAATTTACAGGAGAGAATCTAAAAGTCACAGCACCATTTTGAACAGCAGAGCAGGAAATATGCATATTTAATCTCCTTGTTAATTTCTTCCCATAGTTACCTTTCTGTAAAAAGTGAACTTACCTCAAAACAATGCTTCACCAGGCAGTGCTATAGTGTAGTGACTACTTCCTAACCAGCTGTGTTGGGGATCTGTTTGTCCCTCCAGACCACTCTCCACCGTCTCCACTCAGCCTGGACCCTAGGAGGCTGAGAGGAGGGACAGTATCAAGGAGCTCCCTGCCCTCTGGCTGCCGAGGATTGCCGGGGTTGACAAATGAGGCACCAGAGGAAGACACGAGGTCTGAAGGAGCATGAAAGTTGAGGTATTTATTACCCTTGCTCCATCCCTATCAAGCTACTCTGGGTTGGCTGCAGCCCTCTACCGAAGGCCACACCCCTTCCAGTGACTCTCTCTGGGTTTAGATAAAGGTCAGGCCTAGAGGTGGTAAAGCGCTGCTTTGCTCTCCCAGATATAATTCTCTATTGTCTCCTGATGGTGCCTCTAAACCCTGCTCATCCCTCTGTAAATAATCCCTTTACTAAACTCTTCCAAGTGCCCAGTTTGAGGTGCCAGTAGTTTCCACTGAGCTCCTGACTGATATACCATCATTGTCTTCCCTGTGTCACTGGGTTCTTTGGTGTAACAGGAAAGCAGGGTTGTCAGGGGGTGTCAGAATCCTTAGTATCATTGGACAAGGCCACCAAGATGGTGAAGAGCCCTGGCTGGGAGTCAGAAAACCCAGGTTCCAGTCCCATGTTGACCCATGAGTAGCTGTGTGACCTCAGGCAAGTAAAAATCTGGCCAGGCATTAATTTGGATGAAAGGGCTTTGTTGCCTACGGATAGAAGGCAGTGGTATCTGCAAATGGAAAGAGTAAGCATGAAATGGGGTTTTGAGACCATGGTCCCTGGAGCTCTAGTGCTCTCTGAAGGTGCCTCATGGCCACCTTGTGGTGGCCAGAGCAGCCCCTCTTTTATCTTTTTTTATATAGTGAGGTTCCATGTATGATTTATTTTGACCAAAAGAGGATTCCTTGTCACAGGAAATACTTGAAAACTATTATGTTTGATGAAGCTGTGAGGTTTTTTCTGATTTTTAGAGCTGAGATTTGCTCATTCCTCTGCTCATTCATTGGGTAGAGAGCGAGGCAAGGATGAAATGTCCACTACAATCCACAAGCATGGCGGCCAGTAGCTCCAAGCACTCTTGGCATTGCTCACTTGCTTAGATTACAAACAGGCAGTAATTGTGACCTTGCCCTACACAAGCAGCCTTGTGCAGAGACAGACGACCTGGAGCCATATTGCTTGTGCACAATTCCGGGACAGCATTAACCTGAGTCATTTTCCACGAACTGCTCATGTGTATCAGTAGCAGTTGCGTCTCACTTGAAAGTCAGCATGGCTCCTGTGTTGTCCATGAAACTGGAGACCTGAGACTCTTCCATTGGCAGCCAGTGGAAGATGCTGAGAATAGCAACATGACTGGTACTATGGACTTAACCCAAGTATTTGACCCCATTAACTTAGCTGGGATGTGGGAAGCTCTGCAAAAAGTTGCTTCCTAGAGATGTTTATTAACATCACTTCTCGCTCTACCAAACTTTTCCTGATAACTCCCCTGCGAGAAGTCATTGCTCCTGCTTCCCAACTCAACATTCAGCACTATCTTCTGCTGTCCTGTGAAGTCAGCTACCCATTGGTAAGCATGTTCAAGCTTTATCTCTCCTACTAAACTGTAGTCTCCATTGGAGAAAGGAACATGTTGTACACACATCTATATTCTCTGCAATGCCTTATACATAGATAAAACTAAGAAAATGTTTATTGATTTATTGGTTGATGGTAAAAGTTGACCTGAGAGGATTTATTTATTTATTTATTTATTTTGGTAATCACCAACACTAAGATCTAAGAGGTATCTTAGTTTGCTTGGGCTGTCATACAAAATATCATAGGCTGGGTGGCTTAAACAACAGAAATTTATTTCTCACAGTTCTGGAGGCTAGGGAGCCCAAGATCAAGATGCCAGCTGATTTGGTTCCTGGTGAGGGCTCTCCTCCTGGCTTGTAGACAGCTGCCTTCTCACTGGGTCCTCACATGATGGAGAGAGAAAGAGAGAGAGCAAGATCTCTCTCTCTCTCTTCATAAGGCCACAAACTCAATTGGATTTGGGCCCTGCTCTTACGATCTCATTCAACTTAAATTACCTCCTAACAGTCCCATCTCCCAATACATTCACATTGGGGGTTAGGGCTTCAACATACGAATTTTAGGGGGATACAATTCAGTCCACAGCATTCCACCCTGACTCCCCAAAACTCATGTCCTTCTTACATGGAAAACGCGTTCATTCCACCCCAACAGCTCCAAGAGTCTTAATTCACTCCAGCATCAACTCTAAATAAGTTCAAAGTCCCATCTAAATATCATCTAAGTCATATATGGAGGAGACTACAGGTATGATTCATCCTGAGGAAGATTTCTCTCCAGCTGTGAATCTGTGAAACCAGACAAGTTATGTCTTTCCAAAATACAGTGGTGGGACAGGCATAGGATAGACATTCTCATTCCAAAAGGAAGAAATAGGAAAGAAAAAGGGGTGATGGGTCCCCATCAGATCCAAAACCTAGCAAGGCAAATTCCGTCAGATTTAAATTCTCGAGAATAATCCTCTTTAGCTCCATGTCCTGCCTTCCAAACCCACTGGGGGCAGCAATTACCCCAGCAGCTCTGCTGGGCAGGAGTTATATCCCCAAGTCTCTGGTGGGCTCCCCTGCTAAGGCTCTCAGGGAAATCCCACCCCCACAGCTCTGGGTGAAGGCTGTTTGTACTGTTGAAACCTAGGCAATGGCTCCATTCTTTAAAACTGAGGAGGAAGCCCTGATGATCTCTAAATTGCCTTCAGGGTCATTCTTCTCTTTTTTTGACGAATAATGCATGTTAGCTCTATGGTCTGGTCCTATTGAATCTACAAAGCCCAACAGCCTTCCTTCATTTTGTCTCATTTTTTCTGTTCTCTTTTGTCCCAGCTGAGAATGTTTCTACTTGTATAATCCCATCTCTATTCCTGGCTTCTGCTGGGATGGCTGATTAAATTCATCAGTCTCTTTATTAAATGGTTGTTGTGACACACCCTAGTGTTCTACTCAGAACAAGATTTCTCATTTTTTGCAACATGGGTAGACTGAGAGTTTTCCAAAACTCCAATTATGGTTCCTTGTTGTCTAACAATTCTTTCTTCAATTTACTATAAGCAATAAGGAGGAGCCACACCTTCAATACTTTGTCTAGAAATCTCCTGTGCTAAATATCCAATTTCAACATGCACAAGTTCTTCCACAAAACACTAGACCACAATTCACCCAAGTTATTTGCCACTTTATAACAAGGATCTCCTTTCCTTGAGCTCCCAATAACCATTCCTCATTTCCATCTGAGACCTTACCAGAATTGCCTTTAACATCCACATTTCTAGCATGCGCCTCAAAACTCCTCCAGCTGCTACCCATTACCCTTTACCCATGGCTCTCCCAAAGCTGCTTCCACATTTTTAGGTATTCATTGCAGCAACTCATGCTCTCAGTATCAAAATCTGTATTAGTTAGGGTTCTCCAGAGAAACAAAACCCACAAAACAAAAGTTGTAAATAGATAAATATACAAAATATATAAGATACATTAATATATGTATTTATATATATACAAATATAGACAAACAGATTTATTATAAGGAATTGGCATATGTGATTACGGCAGTTAAGTCCCAAGACCTGCAGTCAGCAAGCTGGAGGCCCAGGAGAGCCTACGATGTAGTTCCAGAATAAACCCCAATGCCTGAGAACCGGAGGGGCCAATGGTTTAAGTCCCAGCCTGAAAGCTGGCAGGCTCAAAGTCCAAGAAGAGCCAATGTTTCAGTCCACGTCCAACTACAGGAAAAGACCCATGTCCCAGCTCAAGCAGTCAGCAGGAAGAGTTCCCTCCTACTCAGCCTTTTTATTCTATTCAGGTATTCAATTTATTGGTTGAGGCCCATCCACAGTAGGGAGGGCAATCTGCTTTACTCATTCTGCCAATTCAAACGTTAATCTCATCCAGAAACACCCTCACAGACCCACCCAGAATGATGTTTGACCGAATGCCTGGGCACCCATGGCCCAGTCAAGTTGACACAAAAAATTAACCATCACAAGAGGCCTCAGGAGTCATCGGGTACAGCCCCCTCTCCAAAGCATGACTCCCTGTGGCCATTTATCATCAGTAAACCCAAGGAGGTTCATACCACTCTTAAGTATTATCCTTGTTTTTAACCGAGTTCTACTAAATTGCCTCCTAGGGTTAAGTTTAGATTAAAATCAGAAAGGGCGTGGGCTCAAGGTACAGCATTTTGAGAGCACAGGCTCAGGTTCTTCCCGTTGCACACTGTGGCGCTGGCCCAGCTAGCAGAGGCGTCCATGGTGCAGAAAAGCCTTTCCAGAGAAAGACAATGCAGGCCCTCCCCCGCACCGACTCTGACCTCTGGCAGGCCCAGGGCAGCTAGAGTCCCTCGAAGGGGAGATGACCTGGGGAGAAAGCTGAATGCCAGTGTCAGTCTATAAAGCCCTGGTTGTGAGTACAGAGGGCCAGGACTGAGGGCCGAGGCCTTCCCCTTCCTCCCAGGTGGCAGCATAGGCTGTGCTTGACATCCGTTTGAACTTGTTTCACTCTTGTCAAAATGTTAGGGGAGGAGGGAACACACAGCATGATTGGCTTTAAGTCTGAATAGCCTCCCTGTCCCCACCTGATGTTGTCTAGGTGTCGTTTTGCATAAACTGTGTCCCCTTTCCTGATTGTCACCACTAAGACCTCAGTTACCCCCTTCCAGCTTCTCCTACAAGTAGCCCCCAGCATCCTGCTGAAGCTGTATTGTTCTGTAAGTATCCTAATTCCTGATACTACCTCTGTAAAGAAGTGCTCATTTTGGCTGGCAAAAGTTAGGAATGCTTTCAAAGTTTGGTGAAATCATTAAGGAAAATCCCCACATTAAGATGTAGATCAACAGAAGTCGTTTCCTAGATGCACTTTTCTTTGCCTAATGTCACTGTTTGACCTGTATGTTGGGTGCCGCCTTCACAACATCATAGTCACAATGTCAATAAACAAGTAAACCATGTTTAATCTGAATGGGAAGACGAAAAGGCCTATCTTGCTCTCTACAAGGATTCTCAGTCTTGGCTTTGTTTTGTAAATGAGGGATATCAGAATACACAAAAATTAGCTTGAGCAAGCCAGGTATCTCATAAAAGGTACCAAAATTCCCCAAGAGGGAGAGTGCTGGGCAAGTCACACCTGCCCAAGACAGTAACAAAAGTACCAGACCTGGGCTAGTGGTTTGAGGAGTTTCACCAACAGGATGTTGACGGCTGAACTCTGGGGTCAACTCTTGGGTGTTTCTACGGGTCTGTGATGGGATTCATCTCACCTACGTGAGCTTTCTCCAATGACATCTCCACCCATATAGCCGTCTTTGCTCGTGAGGGAGAGTGTTGAGAGAGAGCTTGGCAGTAAATGCCTATGCAGGAGACCCAGCTCGTCTGTAAAGTAGGGACATGTAAACAGAGTTGTTAGGATGATTCAATTATATAATTATGCAAATATTCTTTATGGGCTGCAGTCTGTTTTACCAATGAAAGGTATTATTAAGCTCAAGCAAAACAAGGTAGATCCTCTGCACCCCTCTGAAAACCTCGTCCTCTGTTTCCCTGTAGGCGGGACCAGCGTCGTGCTATTATTTTTTAAAGTGGTTTCCATTCATGTTTAACTCACTAGTTTCCATTCCAGCAACAGGTCAGCGAGTTAAAGAGGCAGCTAAAAATATAACTACCTAAAGCAAGCCAAAAGAAACTTCCATCTAGACTTTTGGTTTTGTTTCCTTTTTGTTTTAGGAATCCATTTAGTTGGCCCACAAGTACCCAGGGGAACAAAGCGTGATAGAAAAATGCTGGTTTAACATCTGGCCCCCAACAGCTATAAGAAGTGTAGTGTCACGTAACCTCCCCGAGCCTGCAGATGAATTTCCTTGTAGCAAAATATGATAATAACATTCACACTGTAGAATCGTTATAAGGGAAGGTATGCAAAACCCCTGTTACGGAGTAAGGGTATCCTTCCTCCCTCAGAAAATATATTGATGCCAAGTCCAAGGTCATAGATGCTCTTAATCTAAGCTTGGGAAGAAATATAAATCAAGCTGGTGAGCATCCAGGAAGGTCAAAGTAAAACTTCAGTTTCCAATACGATGGTGCCCTGGGTACCTAAGACCCTCAACCGTCTTAAGTGGCACATAGATCGTTGGTTGATTGGTTTGATGTCAGACAAACCTGAACTCAAGACCAAGTTCTGCCCCTACTAGCTGTGTGACCTTGGGAAAGGGATTGGATCTCTAAATCTCAGTTTCTTTTCCTGTTAAATGGGCCCGTATCAATTCCTTCCTCACACAGTCGTGATATGAGAAGATGGGATGTAAATGAAGTGCTTGGCTAATGGTATTATGTGTAGAGGAAAGTTAGCTCAACCACCTGTGACAGACAGACCCTAAGGTGACGCCCCATGACCCCTGTCATCTGGCATTTATGCTCTTGTATAATCCCCTGCCTTGAGTGTGGATGAGATCTATGACTTGTTTCTAGCTAACAGAATATAGTAAAGGTGAAAGAATTTTGCAGATGTAATCAAGGCCCCAAGTCAGTTGACTTTAAGTTAATCCAAAGACTATCCTGAGTGGGCCTGACAATCAGGAGAAAGCTCATAAAAGAGGGACTCTCCTGCTGGCCTTGAAGCAGCAAGATGCTGTGATATGAATTGTCTACAGCCAGGGTGGTGTGGCGGGGAACTGTGAGGGGCCTCGAGGAGCTGAGGGCCTCAGTCCTACATCTGCCAACAACCACAAGAGCTTGGAAATGGACTATGAGCTCCAGGTAAGACGCTGAGAAAAGGATACAGCTAAGCCATTGTCAGACTCCTGACCCATAGAAACTCTGAGATAATAAAGGTGTTGGTTTTAAACCACTAAATTTGTGGCAAATTGTTGCACAGCAACAGAAAACTAATACACCACTATTTCTGGAAATTGTTCCCTAGAGACAGGCTTGCATTGAAGGGAGACAGGGTTTACCTTGATCCCATCCATAGAACTGTGGGATGTAGGAATGAGGGAAAGTAAAGGAAGCTTCCCAGATGCCTCTGATCCCTTTTCTGAGGACTGTGCCTGATGGAGCAGCTGGGAAGACTTCTCATGTAGTGCTCTGGACCCTCATCTGGCCCTTGCCCCCTGGTCATACCCAGGTCTCCATGAGGCTGCGCAGTGGCCGCTTGGCTCTTGTTTGCTGACCTGCCCTGTTAGGTTGGACTACTCTCTTATTCTCAGCTGTGTGTGGGGTGTCTTAATTTCCACATGTGCAAAATGGGTGTAATTATATTAGCTTTACTCAGCTCAGAAGTATGTCGTGAGGATAACATAATGACCGTGGAAATAGCTTTTTTAAAAGTTAAAATAAAAAAGAATAGCAGTGGCTCTTCTACGGAAGAGGGGAAGGGACAATCTCTGGCCCCTTTAAGGGAGGGCTTCTAATGCCGTCTGGAAACAGCAACTACGCTCACATAGGAGAGAATCAGATTCAAAAGCTCTTAGGTCTCAGTAACTCAAAGCTAAATAGAGATAGTAGCTATAAATTTTTCGGGACATTTGAAAAAATTAGTCTTTAATTTCACATTATTGATTTTATATATTCCACCAACTCCCCCAAAAAGCTTTAAGGGCACTCAAAATCAAAACAAGCTATGATCTTAAAAAAAATAATTAATGATAAATAATAAATAATAATAAATAAATAAATAATAACTTGAGGCTTAAACTTAATAAAACTGCCTCTCAATGCCTACAGAACAAACTTCAAACTCCTCTACCTTGTATTCAAGAACCGTCATGATTTGGTCACAAACGGAGCAGATACTCAGGCTGTGCCAGTTGTTCAAGTAATGAAATACCTGCACTGGTTGGTCAGTAGCTGCTCTAGAGCCTTCACCACCCCTCCACCACCCCACTCAAGAGCCTCTGGATTTCCCCGCAGCCAGCATTAACGGACTAACGGCAGATGTGGTGTGGGGACTCCGGACCTTGCCCCAGTGCTACAACCGGTGCCAAACATTAGATCACTTGATTATTATCTAGACAACCAACCTTTCTGAGTGTAATTCTTACTCCTCCCCTGGGCATAGCCCACACGGGTTTCTCACTGGACCCTCCGTCCCTACCCCACGCCCTACACTTCCATGCTCCATCCTATTTTCCACTGCTCCCTCTGCCTGGAATGTCTTCTCCATTCCCCACTGCCATCTGCTGACCATATTCCTACTAGGTCTGAGATACTGAGGGTTGGTGACCACCTTTCTAAACCTCAGTTTCGCCATCCATCAAGTGGGAATTCTAAGAGGACCTACTTCATAAGGTAAGGATTGAATGACAGTGCAATTGATGCCTGAACACAGTTCTAGGTGCAAAGAGAGAAAGTGTGGCCCCTTAGTATTTCCAGTCACATGTTACCAGTCAAGGCTTTTCCTCAAATGCCAGGCATCTATGAAGCCTCCCTCCACCCCCTTGGCTTGAAGTGGCAGCTCCCCTCGGAATCCCTGCAGTGGGCTCCCCTGGCCTTCCTCCTGGCTCCAGCTCCCCTCCATCTGTGTGAGGCCTGTGTGGAAGTGGTATCGCCCCCTCCAGTCCGATCATGGGCCGACACCCTGATTCATTTTTGTCATTTCTGAGCCCAGCCCGGCCACAGCCTGGGACATTGAAAGCATTCAGTAAACCTCTGCTGACATAAGATGAAATACCGAGGTAAGTGTTGGTTGAAGGAATAAAGGCCAGAGCTTTACATAGGCAGTGCCATAGAGCTATGCAGACAAGCGAGCAGCAGAGGACCGTGCACAAAACCAAATAGTAATAATAGCCAACATCTGTGGAGCACTTACTATGAGCCAGGCACTGTTTTAAGCACTCTGCTTATATTAACTCATTTAATCCTCACAATCACTGTGTGGGAGGTGCTGAGATTGCCAATTGTCTGTCTGTGTACCTCACAGGGATCAAGCTTATGTAGGCAGAGACTGTGCCCTTCATCTCCTGTTCCACGCCCGACACAAGGTAGCTGCTCACCAAACGTGGAGGGCTCGCAGGCACGTTCAGCTTTACCATTCAGTGTGATTCCCACACCCCACCTTCGCGAGTCCTGCCCCCTCACCCCCTCACCCCTCTCCTGACTACAGATGCTTCACTCACTAAAGTATAATAACCATTTAAGGCTCTGAGGGGTAGCTGCACCATTTGGAAAAACTTGGAGTTTTTCTCTGTGTGCCCGAAATCACACCTATTTTAATCACACTACAGGTAGTATTGCAAATCCATAGGCTATTAACTGAGACAGAGGGTACAAGAACCAATGGGACGCAGGAGAGTGTGTGTGTCAATCAGAAAGGGGTTTCTTTGAAACAACAAAAGCCTCAGCTGGTTTCTAAGAAGGTAAAGGGGAAGGAGCATTTCAAGCCAAGACAATGGAGCTTCTGGAGGCCAGGGGCTGGAACGGCAAAGTCTGGCATTAAGGCAACAGTAAATACAGATTTCCGTTCCCACGTCCGAGTTCCTGGGTGGAGCCTAGGGGCTTGTATTTTTCAGAAGCTCCCTGGAAGGTTCTAATGTGCAGTCAGTTGAGGACCTAATGGATTAATCCAGCGATGCCCAGCTCTGGCTCCATACTAGAATCACCCAGGGAGCTTGTAAGAAATGCTGAAGCTTGGGCCCCACCCCCAGAGATTCTGATTTAATTGGTCCAGAGGGGCCAGGCTTTGGCATTTCTTGAGGCTCCCTGGGTGCTTTCTAAGGAGGGTTGGGAGTACAGCATCAAGGAAACTTTAGGGGGTGTGTGTGAGCAGAGGGTCAGTAAAACGGCAAAAAGAGGTTAATGACACGGAGTGTGAGGAATTCAACACTGATGACTGATAGCCTGGTCAAATACAGGTATTAGTTGAAATTTTTAACTTTTTTTTTTTTAATTTTTTAAAGGAGATCTAAAAAAAAATATTAGACTTTAATTTTATGTTATGGATTTTGCATATACTATCTACTCTCAAAAAGGGTTTAAAGGCATTCTAAACCAAAACAGGTATGATCATAGCAAAAATAATTAACAAGAGGAAAGATGAGCATCAGAATAAGGTTGGTAAAGGATAATGAAAGAGAAAATTGGATCAAGAGTTTCAGAGGATGTGAGGCAAACCCCTTCCCCTGTCTCAGGCTATTCAAGTCATCTACCATCCTTCAATGGTATCAGGGGTGCTCACGCCTGTAAGTTCCATCTCTGACTCTGACTCTGCCTTGAGGTGATCCAGGGGCCTTGTCCTCCATCTTTGCACACCCCATGGAATACACTGCACCACCACCTACCCAGGAGGTGCCTGGCAGATGTCTGGTGAAATCAATTGCTGACCCAGCTCATTTCTAACAGGCAACCTTTCCAGAGAACAACAGTGAATATAGATTATCTGTGTTTGAAGACTGTGTGTGATGTCAAGTGAAGTGGCTGCAAGTTAAAATGAGAATGCCAGCTCATGAAAAATCAGATCTTTAACAGGGAACACGAAAGTGAAAGCAAATCCTCCCTAGGGAGATTCAGTTGCAGAAAGTTTCAGAAAGAACACAGTGCTGCCCCTGCCACCAATTCAGTTTCCTAGGTGAACCTGCTATAGGATGTGTTTATATGTGTTTGCATCCACATGTATGTGTGGTGTACATGTGGATGCACAAATACCTGTGTATTTATATACCAGTAGATCTGTTACAAGTCTATATCAGTGTTTTTCAATTCTTTTTTCATTATCATCTCCTCCAAGGAGCCTTTTCAGACATTTTTTCCCTCATCACCCCTGTGAAAATTTAATACCACACATTTACTATATGTCTGTTTATGTGCCGTATGTGTATTTGTGCTTTATATATAAAAAGAGTAAGATTTTTTCACCCCACAGTAACCAATTTTATCCCTCTTAGGGAGATATTGCCCCTCTTGAGAATGCATAATCTATATGTGCATCTATCCATGTGCTCACATGTACACGCACACACACACACACACACACACACACAATGAAAGTGGTTAATGTGAAAGTCAACAACAGCCAGAGACTGTAAGTGGATTCTGTGAATTTATACCATTTGAATTGAGGCCAGGATCCAGCAGGCCCAGGAATGTGGTTCCATCTATTTCATACTTGAAAAATTCCCCAGAGAGGCCAAGTGTCTTGGTCAAGGGCAGAGGGGAGTCAAGGGCATAACCACTCCAAGTGTTTACCATTAGGAATGTTTGCTTTATAAAAAACAACATTCTCCATTCCGGGGAAATCGACCTTCTGGAGTGGTTGTCTGAAGCATCACAGATTGGCTTGCCTGTGTGAACTGCTTACCTGTCTCACTTGGTGTGCAAAATTGGTTTGGAAATGAGGTCATCATTGTATTTTCACCCAGTGACGTCCCTGGGCAGACCCTGTTGCACCTCCTTCCTGCCAGGTGGCCGTGTCCCAGCACACAGATGTCAGGGCACTGCCCAGGGAGGCAGCATATGTCAGCAGCACATGGCGTGGTGGGAGCCAGGCCAAGCAGTAAACGTCAAGTAGATCCTCTGACAGAACAACACCCCAAGTGCAGGGGATATGAGAAAAAGCATGGCAGTGGAAGCGGGGAATGAGTTCCGCCCACATGCAGCTCTCCCACACAAAGACTTTCAAGTCCACGACCACAGAAACCTTTTCATGGGTCTGGCAAACAAAGTCCAGAGCCTCAGCCTCTGTGACTATTTCGTCATGTGCATAATAAGAATATTAATAATTTGGATTCACACAACAACATTCTCCAAGAAATTCAGAATGCTTCATCTTACAACGCAACCCTAGGGTCACCAACTCTCAACGCTTAGTGGAATGGACAGCGACAGGTAAGTATGGCCACCACCACTGAAGGCAGCCCCTCCAATCTCACCACCATGTATAGCAAAGGCCAAGCCCACAGGTCTGGGCGCCATACCACATTCAGTTCAATTCCTTGTCAGCTGGGCACCTAGGTCAGGGGTCAGCCAGCCACCTGTTTGTGTAAAGAAGGTTTTATGAGAATACGGGCATGCCCATCATTCATGCATCGTCTATGGCTACTTTCACGCCACAGCAGCAGAGTTGCACAGCTGTGACAGAGACTGTACGGACTGCAAAGCTGAAAATACTTCCCATGTGACCCTTCGCAGGAAAGGTGTGCTAACCCCAGTCTAGGTTACGGGAGCTCCAAGACCTTCGCCAAGTAGGTGGTAAACTGACTGTGAGCAGAGTCCTTTTGGAATCTCCCACAGGGCCCCACACAGTGCTCAGTACACAGTAGAACTAATCAGGGAATCAACTTTTAGAGTTGAAAGGGACCTCAGATATCATTTCACTGAATCCCCTTATTTCAGAAATGCAGAAATCCAAATGACCAATACAAAATGATAGAATGGCAGGAAGCAGAAGCAAAAATAAAGTTTTCTGAATTCCATTGTATTGCTCTGTCACTCAACAAATATTTGGTGAATGTGGAATAAATGTAAAGATATAGGGATCTATATAGCAATATCATTAGTTGAGCATATGGTGTATGCCAAACAGTACATGGATATAGGCATTTCGGTCTTGGACCTCAAATCTCAGGAGAAAAGTATATATATGTATATAGATCATATCTATCTATCTAATTTATATGTATATAATATATATTATGTATAATATACGTATATACTTTTGTATGAATATGCATATATTTATATATAATATGTATAAATATATATTATATATATAATAAAATATGTATGTATATAAAGCAATAATAAAATGATGGTGTACATCCCTTGTAGGAAACAGCCAACCATGAGGACAGAATCCATCTGCTCTGCAACTTCAAGGTAACCATTGTCAGTTGGTTCCTGTCCTATTTGCTTGAACCCAACTGCAGGAAATCAGCACCAAGTCCAGGGAGCAGTTATCTTCCATCCCTAGCCTCTTTTTCTGGCTCCTTGGAGACCATCCTTGCCCACATCACGAACCCTTCATGGACTGGCTGCATCTGATACCCACTCCCTGCCCCTCCTGACTGAGGTCTGATTGCACAACGGGAGGCACTCCCTCACACCGCAGTGTTAACTGGCCAGGCGTTTATCTCCCACTCTGGAATGAAAGCTGCCCCACCCCTAATAGCGTAATTCTTGGCACACAGGTAGAAGAATGTTTTTTGAAGAGCATTAGGCCTAGGTAAGTTTCAAATCACCCTTTAAGGTGACCTAACACGAGAGAGAGGCCAGAAAGGCATAGTCCATGGCTTTTCTCTACTGGTGCCCTTGGTCTCCTAGTCAAGAAAATCTCCTGGGGTCCTGAAGGGGTGGAGAACCTGGGGTCCCTTCATCACCTGCTCCTTCCAGAATCTTCTCTGGCAACAGGTCTGTTGCAGGGACAAGTAGACGGCTTCCTCCCCTTTCTCTGCCTCAGCTTCGCTGGGATTTGCCCCTCATGTCCTGCCCCTGAATTGAACACCAAGTCCTTCCCTGCCTGTGCTACAAAACTCCACTCCTAATACCAAGTCCCCTTGCTGTGAGTTCCCATAGTCTCATACTTGCCCTTGGGTCACAATCCTCCTGCGTGTCCAGTGGCTGCCCGGCCCCCGCTACCCCCAAGCTGCAAGTTCTGCCAGGGCCCAACTGTGTCTCTTTTGCGCATCTTATTCCCTACCAGACTCAGGGCCTGGCACCTGGTAGACCTCAAGAAACAGCTGCTACGTGGAAAAGTGTATTTCAAGCACATTTGACTTTAATTTTGTTATTTTAAATTATTAACATACATTAAAAGATGTAGTTTTGGAGTCAGTCAGACCTGAGTTTGAATCCCAGCTCCACCACTTTCCATGGGACCCCGAGTAAAGAATTAAGCTTGCCAAGCCCCAGATTTCCCATCTGTAAAACAGTCACAGTACACCTACCCCGTGGCATTACTGCATTAGGGATATTGACTTAGAGTGGCTAGCACAATGTCTAGTACATGGTAGATGCTCAAAATTTATATTTATTATGATGCCTCCTGTAGTCTTGCCACCTTTGACTATGTCATGTGTCTTAGAACGATTCAGGAAGGACCTAGCGTCAGCGAGGCTGGGCCCCCATGGAGTGAACTGCAGCCGATGGCTCTATTCTCCACCCTGACTTCAGTCTGCTATGTGGCAATATCACAGCCCAACCTCTCTGGGCCTCAATGTCCTGTTATGAAGGACCAACGAAGGTCCAACATGCACCTTCAGTCTCCTCGGAAGCTGCTGGAATCCCGCGAGGACTCAATGGAATCCACTGAATTCCATGAATAACATTGTTAACTTTCTTTTGATTTATTGTTTTTCATCTTTATAGTGCCATGGCAAATTGTCTGTAATTATTTCTGTTGTGGGACTCTACCATATGTCTATAAATAAGTCTAGTTATTAGTAATGGGGTGAGGGCAGAATAACTGGAAAACACAGGTTTCTTTCAAGTTAAGGGCTTCATCCTTGCAAAGATGAGTTTCAAAGCTTACCCTACGATCCTGTGGCACTTTGGCCAATGTCCAGCTCTTGGGCAAATTGACAAGGGGACAAAGTCTGCTTTTGGTAGCCACCCCCACAATCACACAACAGGTACTATTTTTACTCCCTGCTCTGACAGACATGTCACACAGCACACGCAGTGCCCCAGCGGCATGTGGTGCTCCTGGTCTCTCTCCACCTCTCCTTCTCATCCTCTTCCCCCTGCCTCCTGACCTGAGAAAGCAACCCTAGTGAGTGTGGCAGCTGGGCCTACAGTGTCCATGTGTAGCCCATTCAGGGTAACACATATTTTAAAAAGGACCTTTGGGGAGCACGACTTGAAGCAAACGGCTCAATCAAAGGGTGGGAATTTATGTTACTGTGGCAGAGAAGTGGGAAGGAGACTTGAGAACAGGTGGGTCTTTAAGTGTCTCTGACTCTCCTGTCTTTTAATGGCGCAGGCTGCCTAAGTGTGGAGATCTGCCTTGACCTTGGACTATTCACTGTGACCTCTGGGGAATTAAGGAAAGGAAAAGCCTTGGGCATCTCCTCTAGCCCTTAGGAAAAGTGTCTCTCTCTTCAGCACAAGCACTTTCTCTTCACATAGCTGAGAGGCTCTGGGAGAAATGAGGCAATGGACAACGCAGACCCTGATGCCCAGGGATGGGGTTTGAAGCCTGGCTCTACTGTGTCCTAGCTCTGTGGTGTTGGTTAGGGGACTCTATCTCTCTGAGCTTCAGTTTCCTCATCTGCAAACTGGGAATAATATCAGGGCCTACCCAGAGAGTTCAAGGAGTTAATGTAAGGTGTTCAGACCAGCACATAGCCATCGCTATTATTATTCAGTTTCCAAACTTATTCTCTGATTTCTGAAAATGCAGCGAGACTCATGAGCCCTAAGACGACTGGGGAATGAGGACTGATTTTTCTACTTCACACATCAAGTCAGTTCCCCTCTGTCTCTCCCACGCTATTTTTCCCCTGCCATCCCCCCAATCTCTTTCCCAACATGTTCCACTTCAAGCACCTTATACTTTGGGGATGGGGATGAGCAGCTGTGTAAAAAAAACAAGGCCATGACTGCTCTGATAATTCCATAGGCCATGGAACAGATTCTAAAGTCAAGGGTCACTATTTAAGATGACTAGAATACTATGTACATTGGGGTGACCTGAGAGCAGCTGGGAGACCCACTACCCCTCAAAGTTCTCTCCCACATTTGCATGTCACAGCACTTCAAATTTCCACCATTAGATGCAATTCTCTGGCTTCAGGATACTTACAGGGGCCCTTGTTAGGTTACGGGCAGGGTTCCCCTCGTGGCCTGTGCATCAGAATCACTGGGGCGCTAGTTAATTACAGACATCTGAGACCCCCCAGCCCTGAAGAATCTAATTCGTAAGTTTGTGCTGGAACTTGGAAAGTGTCCCAGGTGGATCTCATGATCTTGCAAGGCTGGGAATCCCTGTTCTGGTGGGGGTTGCTCAGGTCCGGAGGCAGGATCTCCAGCTTTCTCTCTCAGTTTGTGCAGAAGAACACAGTAAGCAGGCCCCAGAGAGTCACCTTGTCTGTGATGAAGATTGGATCTCTTCCTTCCTCTCACTGTGTGAGAATAAAATCAGATAAAAGACTCAAAAATGCTTCAAAAACTGTAAAGACACATAAGAAACCATTTTAAGGGAGTCTAGGAAATCAGGCTGGGAAAGGGAAGGCAGGTCTAGTTGGAGTGTCTTCAATATCAAGTTGAAGCAGTTGAACTTGGCCTAGGAGAGAGAGGAATGGGTGTGATAAAGCGAGTATTCTAGGAAGATCAAGCTAATGCTATCAAACGTGGTGGACAGGCGGTGAGAGAGGCTGCGGGCAGGATGCCGTCTTAGGGGGTGATGAGGTGTTATAAGGGGAGGAAACAAGGAAATAAATCATTTCTATGGTAGAGATCTGCTTGTTGTGTGCCAAACCTGCTTCCTCTTTCCCTGGGAACATGGCTAAAGGACACTTGGGTTCTGAACTATGGAAAGTCGGTGGAAGTGATTTGGCCACTTCCTGGCAGGGACCATGCCAACCTTTGGAGTGATCCTCCAAGTTCGGTCTTCTCCCTGTGCTGGCTGAATGCAGAGTCCAGCAGGGGAGCTGGCAGCCCTGGGGGCGGGGGCAGGACACAGAGTGGAAGGAGCCCAATTAGGGAAGACCATGCACCAGACACTGCACTGAGCTGTTATGTGACCAGGTTGATGGACTGTTGTTTCAGCAGTGGGCCTATACTGACCAACACAATGCCTTACATTTAAACAGTGAAACCTCTAGTTTACAAAAGAGGCTGCTGTTTCTTATCTTATTTCATCCTTATAATAATCCTGCTAGACAGATCAGATCTCTGTTATACTCATGAAGTACCCAAATGAGAAGAGGTCGCGTAACTTTCCCCACCCACGTGGCATACCTCTCCTAAAGTCCTGTGGTCAAGCCCTGCCCAGAACCCTTTATCCCCAAGGAAAAGCCTGAGGCGTTTGTGATAAAGGACCACAGACATAAGGCTCCTTTGATTTCTAAGGCAAATTACAAATACTGAGAATCCTGGATTTTATGATATGACTATAAAATGCCGCAGAACCAAAAGTGAAACTGAATGAAAGGCGGGAGAGAGGGCCCCTACTCTGCCCCCTGCTATGTTTTCTGGGCCTCTCTCACTGTCAGCATTAGGAAGCAGAGGCCTGTGTTGAGGGCAGAGGAGCCTTGGGCTGAATCGAGAAACCTATATCTGTTGTCATGCCAACCTCCCACCAATTGGGCTGTGGTTTTCACTTCCTCTTCCTTCTAGGTAATGAGTTCCCAGTTGCACATCCTCCCCTCCTTCACCTTTTGTGTTACTCTCCAGTCTGACACTTGTTCCTTTCCCGCTTACCATAGAATACTGATAAACAGAAGTGGAAAATATCATCTTATGGTCCGTGGAGGTTGATATAGAGTGTAGGGTAACCCGCACCAAACTTCTATGCACCACAGCTCATGGGTGACCCAAGACACACTGAAGACCTCCCACTTCAAAATCCCTCTCCTCAGATGCAACAGGGCTAGGCACACCATCTTTAGATAACTAAGCACTTTCTCCTCATTTAAAATATAATTGCCCCACGCAAGCAGGTGGTAGCACATGCAATTCTCTACGTTATAAATAAAAGTCCAAGATCGCCCAGCCTGCCGTCAGAGGTGCTCATGATCCGACCCTGACTTATATTTCTGTCCACCTCCCAACATTCCGTCACTCTCTCTTTGCCACAGCCAGGCAGAACTCTTAGTTCTTCCAGGATGCATCCTGATATTTCTCGCCTCTATGGGAGCCGTTGTTCACGCAGTTCCCTTCATCTAGGACTTTACGTTTGTTGCCTCTTGCTTCTCAGATTGTTTCTTCATCACCTTTGCTAACTCAGCTTGTGCCTCATTCCCCTCTCTTCAATGGGCATTTCCTAAAGCCCAGTCCTTATTTCTTTGCTCCTTATCCCTGGTTCCTCCTGCAGGAAACTTATTCCCTCAACGTATTCTTCTCTAAGCAGAAGACCCACATCCGTAGTGCTGACCTGCCTCTCATTCTTAGGTCTGAGTTTCCAGTGCTTGAATGGACAGCTGCACTTCATTGGCCTGCCATCACCTCAAACAAACAGTTCTAAACCCAGATCATTCTCATTAATAACAACTCCTTTCCTCACAGCTCTGTTTCTATTATAGATTCACAGGGTTTCAGGGTTAAAAGGAACCTTAAAGCTCAAACTCAATTACTTTATCTGCACTCAGTCCGTTTACAACATCTTACACATTAACGGTCAAGCCCATCACTGGTATCACCATTCCAAATACGGAAACCAGTCTCTCCAGAGATGAATTTACCACGAAACTACTGATTCTTAAGCTTTGGTGTCCCCCATATATTTGCACAGTTTTCTTCCAAGGCCTGTGACCAATTTTGTATTCATATCACTCTTCCATAGCATAGTCTTCCTGTCAGCCCTGGTTTGGGCTCATCATCACCTCCAGACAGGGACACTGGAGAATCCTCCTCATGGGCCTCTGCCTCAGGCTCTCCTTATTCTAACGTAGTCACCTGCTCACCATGAACACAGCCATGAGAACAATGGCAGCAGCTCACATTTCTCTCTCTTCTCTTCCTTAAATCCATATAGCATGTATCCCAAAATGTTAGCTTATGAATTTATCTGATAAGGGGGTCAGACTAGGTGGCTTCTAAGAGGTTTTTCCAAATGAGAAATTCTATGACTTTGTGATTATTGATCCCATTTTACAGAAGAGGAAACTTGGCTTTAAACAAAGTCGCACAACCAATGTGTATCAGAGCCAGCCCTGGAATCCGGGTCTTCTTACTTTGAGTTCATTACTCTTCCCACCACATCATGCAATGCAGCACATGGACCTTCCTAAGTAAACAGGGACCAAATGAAGCTCCTACCCTGTGTAGAAACTTCTCGTAACTCCCCGTCACTTACAAGGGAGCAAAACCCACTTAACTGCCATTCAAAACCCCTTCTCACTGTTGTTGTTTTTTCCATCTTATTTCTACCTGTGCCCCCTCCATATGCCATTCTCTTAAGCCAACCTTGTATACCCACAGGGCCCTGAACGTCCTCACCTTCATACTGTTGCTGGACCTGACATGGTTGCCCACTCCTAGCCACTCTATGAATCATAATCAGTCTTCAAAGCACAACTTAGGTCCCACTTCCTCTCAAACTATACCTGGAGAACTCATCCAGGCCATTCTGGTCCCTTCATCTGCACCTCTCATTTTATCTCCTATCACTCATGTGGCATGGATGCTTGTTTGCATTTTTCCTCCTCAGCTGCAAGCTCATGGACTACTGGGACCCCATCTTCTTTGATCTCCCCTTCCCCCTTGCAGCTTACACAGAGCCTGGCACAGAGTAGGTGGCCCCTACACATGCTTGTTAACTGGTTAGTTGATTGATTGATTGTTTTCAATCCCTTAACTCCCTAAATTCTTTAGGGAGAGTGCCCAGCTTTTAAAATTACTTGTCACTCTTATATCATTAAAAAAAAATTACAAAGGAAGAAAAGCAAGTTATAAAGGAAAGGTCAAAAGCATTCCTTTCCTCCCTTTTCTGGCTTATTTGTGGTCAATTTGGGGTGATTCATGCTAATAAGCATATTTGCCTCAGCTCCTCCATCCTATGAAAGGCATGCTTCAAGTGGGGACTCGACTTCCTCCTGCCCTTTGGATGCCCCACTAGGTAGTTCAGCCCTATTTACCAGGGTCTGGGCCAATGGTTCTCAGTCTTTGATGAATCTCAGAATCACCAAGGGGTAGTTTTCTAAGGATACAGATGCCTACACCTGGCCCCACCTCCTGAATCTGAATCTCTGGGGCCAGGGCCTGAGCAAGGCCATGTGAATAAGCTTTGCCGTGACTTTTATATGCCCCAAAGGCTGAGTGCCATTAGCCTAGCCATTGTTCACCATGAGTTCTACAGTCAATCTAATTCAAAGAAACTTCCCACACTAGCAGAGCTAGAGGGTTCTAGAGGTTAACAACTCCATTTCTTTTTACTGGAAAGATTCATTTCAGTTCTGACAGCAGGCTATCTATCTTATTTATCCTTAAAGAATTTCACATCTCAGAACCAAGATACTCTTGAATAAATATATGAGTTTCCAAAGTAGATTCTCACTCAGGGAGCTGGCAGAGAAAATTCCCCTGTAGTTGGGGCCGACCCCTCAGAACACAAGCCGGGTCAGATCTAAGATGCCCTGGGTGGAGAGAACATTTTCACTGACTCACATCTTCAGGAAACTCATGCTTAACCACTTTATTTCTTTACTATTTCTAGTCCCCCAGCTTTGATGACAAAGACAACTGAGGATGTCTCCTGGGTAATAGTTTTAAAAGATACCAGATATTGAGAGTCTATCGTGTTTTTGTATAGTCCAGATAGCTAATACCTGTAAAGTTGTGTGTATATTTTCTATGAGAGCAACTATGGCTACGCAGAGCTGGAGGGTTGCTGGGGAGGGAGTGGGAAAGTCTGCAAAGACGGCCCTGGGCTCCTCGTGGAACTAAAGGACTTAGACTCCAGAGCCTTCTTTCTCATCCTAGGGTCAAAGTTATAGGCACCTTTTAGGTGAGCCTGGGAGGCCCTGCCCAGAACCCAGCGACAGGAAAGGGAATGAAGCCCCTGAAATAACATCTCCATGGAGCCGAAAGGGGACAGGCCAGTGCAGCACCCCCAGTGGTTTGATGCATCCTGGCCAGGCCCCAGGGCTATGTGGGAGCCCCCTCGGATGAAGGAGCAACCATTAGGAGGAATCAACTTCCCCTGAGCTGGAAGAACCCCATGATTGGTCAGGGATCTGCACTCACCCTGTGGTCAAACCAACCACATTACTTCAGACAATAGCCTCTGGGGGCCTTCAGCTCCCAGAGCAGCAGCCCCAGCAGAGGCAATCAGTTCCAGTGATGGTTGTACTGTGCTCCAGCTCCCAGTGGTCTGTGTCCTGACTCCAGCAACAAAGCAGAAGGAGACAGGACTGAGTCTCTGACTTCTTGGACACATCAAGGGAGGGAAGCTCAAGGGCTTGGCTTCTTACTATTTGGGCTTTACTGGGCCTGCAAAAGAGGCTTTACTTATACCCTCGATTCACACACAGCTCATTCAATGCTCACATCAACTCCATGGAATATGTACTGCCATTATCAGCATTGCACTGGTAAGAAAACTGTGGTCCAGAGAGGCCAAGCAGCCTGTCCTGGCTCACACAGCTGGTAACCACAGCCTCATACCCAAAGCCACACTCTTCCACTGCACCTCCTGCCACCACTAACGTGGGCCCACCACACAGAAACTCAAAAGAAACCAAGAATGGAAAGCTTTTGACCTGACTGTCTAACACAATGGACTCTGCCCTGGGTGGATAGAGCCAGCAACACCTGGAGAAACAACACAAGTCAGCAGGGAGGCAGGAGCTGACACTGCTGACAGTGAACTCCAGCATCTGCAGACCCCCAAGTCCTTGCTCCCACCACCTGCCATAGCACCTGAGATGTGCATCAGTCAACCTTTGACACTAGCACTCCCGTGGATGTGTTACTAGGCAAAGACACACTCACTGACATAGCAGGGCAGATGAATTTGTGGATTGGATTATTGACCACAAATCAAAACCTGGAAGTAGTGGGAAAGAAAAATAGTTGCTTGATGTGATAACGGGAAGGTCAAAACCTAATGAGCTCATGCTTAGATGAGTGAGCTGCCCAAGGTGACCAGGCAGCCAGTGGGCATCTGGGGTCTGAGTGGTAACGCCACAATATTTGATCCTGTCTGTTCTGGAAGACAGATGACCACATCATGGGTCACCATGACTTGACTTGTGCCCTGCACCGCCGTCAGAGGCTTCTGGATCACTCAGTAAATGAAACAACTAGTCATTTCCATCTGACGATCAGCAGGACTCTGTTCTATTTCCCCCACACTGAAATGATGATTATTTGACTAGACCGACCCTATGCACTGATTGTTCTGGAGTCCTGTGGATAGGGCTTTATAGTCCGTCAGCATCTGTTAACTGAACACTGATTGGGTGCAAGTTCTCTATCAACAACACTCCTGATCATGATGCCCTGAGGCCATTAGACGTTCTGGACATTAATCCTCACCAGCAAGGCCACATGGTCCAGCTGTGGCAGAAGCTGCCTGCCATCGGATCCGCATCTGATTATGACTCAGCGGCTCTCCACCAGAGCCGCATGCTGGAGTCACCTGGGGGTGGGGGTTAAAGTACTAATTCTGGGTCCCTCTCACAGAGACTTTGATGTAATTGGCCTGGGGAGCAGCCTGGCATCAGGAGTTTTTAAATCTCCCCAAACGATTTGAATATGTAGCCAAGGTTGGGAACCACTGGTTTCTGTTGAAACTGCCACCTATTGCCCCAAGAGACATTTGTTGCAAATCGGTCCATCATAATCACTTCATTTGGTGGCTTTCTACCTCTGGGGCCTGAGGGTGGGACTGGGGTGAAGGAGTCAGTACAGACGGGAGGGATGTCTTGATCTAAGGACTCAGCACATCCTGTGTTTGTCTTTCCAAATCACTTTCCATTTTGCTTTTACTTCCTTACTCTTCCTTCTTTCAATAAACAGCACTCACTGCCACCATCAATTCTCGAACCCGTGGTCCTCCCTTGATAATCAAAGTCCAAGCTGCATATGGTCTCATTTATTCTCAAAATAGCCCTGTGAATGAGGAAGGAGCCAGGCTTTTGTTCCTCAAGGCAAAGCAGAGACCTGCAGATCAAGAAAGGTTCTATCTGCTGTGGAATTCATCCCTTTATTTGGCTTTAATGTGTTTATAGCAATTTTCAATTTACAAAGCACTTGCACCTATTTGCTCCTGAGGAACCGTCACAGCAAGTCAGTGGTGATAGTATTTTCATAACCAGGGCGGCCACGTATCCTGATTTGCCCTGAACAATCCCTGGTTGTACCTGCTGTCCCAGCCTAACTATTGTTGGCACCCCCTTTCACTCTCAAGCCAAGTGTCTTGGTTTTGACAATAAATTATATGCTCACCTAATTAATAATGACCCTCTTGTTCTAAGAGGGGGCTATTGAGGCTCATAGAAGTTAAGTAATTTGTTCAGAGTCACTCAGCTAATTATAGGCAGAGACAAGACTTGAACTCATGTCCTGTGTCTCCAAACCTCTTCCCCATTCACAGATATTATGGAACATTATACTCAGAGCTGATCTACTCAAATCTTTCTATTATAGGTGAAGAAACTAAAAATGTGGGGGAAATTATCACTTAAAAGTCACTATTCGAACGTTTCCTGGAAGGGAGAGACTTGGAGTGCAGAGCAGGGGTGAGCAGGCTCCCTGACAGCATTCTATGACCACTTCAGAGTGGATTAGTGAATTATCGATAATTGACATCCCAAATGGCACTTGAGAGCCTAACTTGGCAAAAGAAGGTGCAAGGCCTGACATATGGGTATTTGGAAAAGAAAGAGTAAGTAATTTGGAATCTAAACTGCTAGATTTGAGGACTGGATCTGAAAGTTATTTACTACCTACTTCTGGGCATTTCACACACCCTTTCTGAGCACATACGTTGTTCAACCAGGAAACGAGACTAGTCATCATTCTTACTGCCCTAGGGTGTTACAAGGAGAGCAAACTAAAGCTCACCCAGTGCTCTGACAGCATCACGTCTCCCCAGGTCCCTGTGAGTCATGTTTATTTGTTATCTTCGTGTTTCACCCAAGTGCTCATGAACAAGGATGCTGGATCAAAGGAGATAAGGTATTTGAATGTGCTCATAAAGGCTAAAATGCTGCCATTTATTATAATTATTATCAGCAGCAGCAGCAGTAACAGATAGTGATTATCAATTGGTGTGGGACAGAATCATAGGTCCTTGAAACTCCCTGGATGACTGAGGTTTTGAATGACACGCCCAGTAGCTGGGCTGGCTTGGGGAAGGGAGTGTTGAGGATGACCACATCACACCTCTTACTGGGTGGAGCCCTGCCTGCCTGGGAGTCTCCCTAGAAGCCAACTGGTCCAGCCCTGCGGAAAGTGCCTCAGGCACCTGACACCTTCAACAGGAAGGCCTTTTTCCTTATGGCAATCATACAGCTAAGAGTCACTTCAAACTTTGGAAACGCCTGATTCTGTCAATCAGGACATGGCTTCCCTAAAATGAAACCATTCAAAGCCCGGGCAGCGCTTTATTTCACAATTATTTTCAGCCTTTACTTGCCCCTGTAAATGATAATTACTAACCAGATGCTCAAAAAGGGGGGAAAAATCAAAAGAGCTGTCCTATCTGATTTTTTGTTCCTCCATCAACCTGGGTTTTGCGCTCACTGTGAAGGCCTGCCTGACTCTCATAGATTGCTTTCCTTTAGGGAGAAAGCAAACGACAACACAGGCATTTTAGAATTCTTTGGGGGCACTGAGGCTGTGCAGTGAGCTTTTTATATAAATGGAGAAGACTTCCAAAGCTGCCAACATGAAATTCCAAAGGTGCAGGTAGAATCGCTCTCCACCCCTACTAGTGGGGCAGAGAGCTCCTCTGGCTCTAAAGAGTCAATTTGTGTTTCAAATATCTTTCAGGAACCTGACACTGTGAAACTACTTGCTCCCAGGGAGTCTGAGAAAGTCCTAGAATAGCTTTCTTCAAGGAGAGCAGCAAGACGTTGCTTTGTTAAAGCTCTCCCTATTCACTCCCTGGACAGCAGGCGTGGGTGCTGAGATTCAGGGCACCCCTGCCCGCCCTCGGTCCAACACTGCCCAGCCTCAGAGAGGACGTGACCTCTTTCATTACCTGTGTCTGCCAGAGGACCCAGAAATCCTGCCCAGAGGGGTCCCAGAAACCAGGTAAAGACAAGAGAAGCCACATTTGAGGGGAGAGAAACAGGCTGAGGAAATCAAGTGTCACGAAATGACAGGTGTAATTTCTACTGATAATTTTGAAAAATAAACCTGGGAATGTAAAACCTAGCAGAGGAAATTTAACAAACCTTTGTGGTCGGCTGGGCCAACTAGGACAGACCACCTGCCGAGTGTAAAATAAGTCACAACTTATTTTTTAGGTGTCAAAAGGTACCAAAGACCAAAACATTGTTACCAAGGTTTATGCAGATCTTATACTTTTTTTTGAAAATCTATTTGTTTAAATAACTTGTAGATAAGGATCATTTGGCCAAAATAACATCTTCCTGGTTCCAAATAATAAATGTGCCTTTTAAATTCAGCCAGGAGGCCCCTGGACCGGCACCACGAACTCTTCCCCTCTCAGTTACCAGCATATTTCTAGGGACACTTTGCATTCCAAGGTTTTTCCCACTTTGTGAAAGGTTTTGGCACTCAGGTGGCCTGCCGACTCCCCTCCCCCAAGTCCTGGCCTCTCTTTCTGCACCTCCCTGGGGACAAATTTCCTGCCGCCTCAGGTTTCCCCGCTTCTGCGGTGTCGGCACCCAGGACCGATCAAATGTTTCTTTCTTATTACACCAGCGAACCGGGAAAGGCCGCCTGGCCTCCATCCTTCCTCCCACGGGTTGCAAACGAAGTGCAGCAGCTTTGACGTTAGACTGTTTCTGCCCGGGGAACAAGGCGACTTAATTGTTCCACTGTGCCCCTTCAGCCCAGTGCGCCCCAGGGTGATCGGGAACTATCCGCTATTGGCAAACCCGTAGCATTTCCTGACACTACCCTGCAGAATCACGATTATGACAATAATTATGTCGGCGAACGGAGTGTTTTCTGCTCTGCAGGTCACAAAGCAAGACAACATCTTTATTTCCTTTTGCTTTCTTTTAGTAGCTCTGAGTAAAAGAGAGAAAGGAGAATTTAAGAAAAGATAATTTTGGTTTGCCAAAGATAATTATATCAGTAAAGTTTCCTGTTCTCTCCCCTCCCTCTCCCCCACCACCCTGAATTTTAGAAGAAAGGTTCACGGGTCCAGCCAGGTTCCTGCCACCTCCCTACACCTGGAGATGCCCTTTAGGACAAGCCAAAATCGCGCTGGGTCGGGCTCTGGACCCGCAGCGGTGACAGCCTGTCCTGCGGCGGGTGTGACAAACTGCCAGCCAACTCTCCAAGAAGACAGCCAACTGCCAGATTGCACCTGACTGCATTCGGCCCGGGAGCCCCGCAGCGAGGCTCTCTGGCTTGCAGAAAGGCCACCCAGGGGACCGCGATGGCTGGGCTGCCCTCCCTGGGGAGGTCCCAGCATCCCGGCGCGGGCCGCGCGCGCCACGTGAGCCAGGTGAGCTGGGCTGCAGGCGCAGCAGGTGCTGCGGGCTCCGGACGCCGACCTACCTTCACGAAGAGTTCGATCTCGGGGTCCCTGTCGTCCCCGTTAGCCGTCGCCGCGTCCGTCATGCCGTCGGCGCCCGGGGCCAGCGTCCCGGGCCGGGGAGGCGCCACCTCTGCGGCGCCCGGGCCAGTGCTCTGCGCTCCTGCTCCTGTCCGGCGGGGCCCCTCTTCAGAGGGGCGTTTAATTTTTTTCTTCTAATCTATTTCTTAAGCCCGGGACGGCGATGTCTGAGAGATCAGTGTCCCGAGTGATCACATGAGGGGACAGGTGGCAAGGGGGGAAGGTGCGCTCAGGGATGGCAGCAGGTCCTGGGAGCAACAAGTGCCTGCAGGCTGGCTGCAGGGAAGTGTCACAGGATCCGCGCCTGTCGGCGATCCGGCGGTCTCAGGCCAGCGCGCCCAAAATAGCCGGCGGCCGCGGGGCGGGGTCAGCCGGCGGGGGCGGGAGGGGCATCCCGCGAGCGCAGCCTCCGCCCCGGCCCGGCCCCCGCCCCGCCACCCTCCAGGGCGGCGCCGCACCGCCGGCGAGGCCCAGAGGATGAACTGGGGAAGGTAAAGAGGCCAGGGAGAGGGAGGCGGGGGCAAGAGGAAGAGAAGAGATGCTTGAGTCTTATGCTTCGCTAACGAAGCGTTAGGTCCTGCAAGTTGCTCCACCACCGGCATTACCCACTAGGAAAGCCCCCCTCCCCCCCCCCGCCTTAGCAATGCTCAGAGCGGGGAGGGGCTGTGGGGAGCGGGGTAGGGAAGGAAGGGACCCCGAAAACAGGTCGTCTGCCATCCTCGTGCTGGGCAAATAGAGTAGGGCAGGGCGGGGTTGGGGGAGAGGGGAGAGTCCTGTAAGTACAGGGTGTGAGCCAACCCGGCCAGGTGCAGCCGGAGGCAAGGATCCTTGACTTTTAACCTTCTGGGCTCGTTTTTTCTTCCCCTTTCTTTCGTTTTCTTTTCTTTTGCTTTCTATTCTCGTCTACTCTTATTTCACCTCTGTTCTTCTCTGTTCGTTTTTTAGTGAAGTATGATACACAAGCGGAAAAAATGCGCATGTCCTAAGTGTACCGTTCAATGAATGCTCACAATCTGAACCCACCCGTGAAAAAGCAGCACCAGATGAAGAAATAAAATGTTGGCTACACCCCCAGAAACTCTTCCTGGTCTCTCCTCTGTACCTGTCCTCCACCTTCATCCCTCTCCCCACCAGGGTAGCCATTATCCTGACTTGTAACAGTACGGGTTTGTTTTGCGTGGAATCTTACAGTAAACACAGTATATACACCTTGATGTCTGGCTTCTTTTGGTCACCGTTACGTCTGTGAGATTCACCCATGCTGCTGTGTGTAGTTGTAAATGATCCATTTTCATTGCCACAATTTATTTATCCATTCTTCTGTTGATGGACATTTGCATAGTTTCCTGTTAATGATTTCCATGGATACTGCTGCTGTGAACAGTCTGTCTATCAAACATCCTTTGGTGAATACATGGACACTTTTCTGTTGGGTATATACTTAGGAGTGGAATTGCTAGGTTATAGAGTATGAGAATGTTTTTCTTGAGTAAACACTGCCAGATGATTTTCCAAAGTGGTTGTACCAATTTACACTCCCAGCCTTCGTTTCTTTTAAAAATAGGTACTAAGTCTTTTCCACCTGGAATCTGGTCAACTTCTGTTTGTTTTCTTTGCATTCTCTTTAGCTAATCTTGTTTGTGCTCTGTCTGTCCTTACTTACAAATATATATTTGTTTCACAGCTTTACAAGAAAAAAAATTGATCACTTAATAATATAAATAAGAATTTATTTATGTACCGGGCAAAAATGCTAAGGACTTTACATATCTTATCTTGTTTAATCTTTATAAAAGGGTTATTATTCTGATTTTACAAATGGGTAAACTGAGGCATAGAGTATCTGAGTAACTTGCCCCTGGTCATCCAGCTAGGACATGGTGGTCCAGCTAGGACATGGTGGAGTCCCAGACAGACCCAGTAGTGCTCTAAACTACTTAACTAACTGCCTCTCTCAAACTTAGTGCACACTGGGTAAGTCACTTTGGGGGAAACAAAGACACCGCCCTGGTTTTAATGGAGATTAAAATCCATTTCAGTATAATAGTCAGATGAAAGGAAAACTAAGGCTGCCACATGAATTGGGCAGATGGAGTGGCTATATAAGTTACCGTGTAGAGAGATTATTTGCCACAGTTGGAGTGGGTAGAGGAAAAGGCCTCACAGAGTGGAAGGCACTTCAGTTGAACCTTCCTGAATGGTCAGGCATCTGATAGGCAGAAAGGATGGCAAGGTATCCTGATCGCTCTTTATGGCAGGCTGTTTCCCTATAAACTCCAAGTGCAAATAACTCCTTCTTACTGAAGAAAGCAGTCCCAAGCCCAGCTTGCAGTCCTCATGGTACACTATAGCATAATCAAGGTGAGGTTTATTTGCTCTCTCCTCCTCCTTGGTTTCGGACTTACATCACCAAAGCCTCTAGAGAGACAGTCACCTTCACAGCTGTACATTTCGAGCCAATGACTGCATACTCTGGGAAGGACAGTGTTACAGATGGAAACTGGTACCTTCACTGCGTCCTGCACAGACTCATCACTTTCCTGCTCTGGAGTGTGGACAATATTTGCAATAGCAATGTGGCAGAGGTAAATACAATTATATGCATAAAATGCCCTTGAGGTTTTTTTTTTTTTTATGAAAGATGCTTTACACGTGTGATCATTTTCTTGGCTGTGATCTAAGCAATGTATGGTATGACCTCTACTTCCCTTAATCTCAAACCTAGAAGAGTTAGCTTTTATCTCATCCTCTCCAAATATCCACTGCTTTTTGGAAAATGGAACAATTCTCTTTTAATTCCTAGATAATGCTTCCCATTTGGACCTCCCTGAAAATAATGATAGTTTTACTGTTATAAACCTTCATCTTGCAAAAAAAAGTCTGCTTTGGTCATAAAATATTTCTGTGCATATTTCTAGTTTTTAATTCCACATTCTGCTTTAGTTTAAGATAAAAAGACTTTGTTTTGTACCCTTTGTGTCAAAGCATAATTAGTTAGAGTCAATTTTAGCTTTGTCCAGAAAAAAACAATTTCCTGATCATAGTCTGTTTCTAATAATAATCATAGTTTCACAAACTTGGTACAAGTTTTGGATAAATCTTTACCACAAAAGCACTTCAAAAACATATTTAGTATTCACTGTGGCAGCACAGATACTAAAATTGGAACAATACAGTGAAGATTAGCATGGCCCAAGTGAAAGGATGACACGCAAATCTGTGTAACATCCATATTTTTGTGTGATTGTTGAAGGCAAAAATTATAACATTTTGATGGAGTTTTCAATATATTCAGATTCAAGGATATGAGAGCTGCAACATAAAAGGTGAAGGTAAAGAGATTTATATAGCTTTTATAGATGTATACAGTAAGGTTTTTACACTTCACTTGCCATGGTAAACTATGAACTCTAAGCAGATTGAGGAAAGTTAGGTATATGTATATTGTAACCACTCATATAGCAACAACTATAAAAGTTATACAAAGAGATATAGTGAAAAAGCCAATAGATAAATGAAAATCTAATGGCAAGAAATATTCAAATAATCTAAAAGTCAGGACAGAGGGGGAAAAGAGAGCAAACATAAAACTAATAATAAAATGGTATACTAAATCCAACCATATCAATACTTACACTAAATATAAATGGTCTAAACAAATCAATTAAAAGATGGAGATTGTTGGATTGGATAAAAAAAAAACTAAGACCCAACTATATGCTGTTACAGAAACATAAATGCTTCAAATGTAAATGATATAGTTAAATTAAAAGTAAAAAGATAGGAAAAGAAATACCATGCAAACGCGAATCAAAAGAAAGTTAGTGGCTATATTAATATCAAACAAAGTAGACTTGAGAACAAGGAAATTATCGGACATAAAGAGAGATATTTGCTCATAATAAAACAGTCAACTCCTAAAGAAGATATAACAACGCTAAGTGTGTATGTACCTAATAACAGAGTTTCAAAATACATAAAGCAAAAGTTGATGTAACTAAAAGGAGAAAGAGACTAATACACAATTAGTGTATTAGTTGGAGACTACAACACTCGTCTCTTAGTAATTGATGGCACAAGTAGACAAAAAATCAGCAAGAATGTAGAAGACCTAAACAATACAACCAAACAATTTGACCTAATGAACATTTATTGAATATCCTACCCAAATAACGAAAGAATACACATTATTTTCAAGTACACATGGAATGTTCACCAAAATAGCCCACTTTCTGGGTCACAAAACAAACCTTATTGTTTTTAAAAGAATGAAAGCATACAAAGTATGTTCTCTGACCATAATAAAATCAATTAGATCCATAACAAAGATATCTGAACAACCTGTAAATATTTGGAAATTAAGAAATACACCTTAAGAAATTCATTGGTCAACAAGGAAGGCTCAAAGATAATTAGAAAATATTTTGAACTGAATGCAAATGAGCATACAACATATCAAAATTTGTAGAATGCAGCTAAAGCAGTGCCTAGAAAGAAATTTATACATGAAATGCTCTTTTTAGAAAAGAATAAAGGTCTCAAATCAATAATCTAAGCTTCCCTTTAAGAAATTAGAAAAAGAATAGCCAGGTTAACATAAAGCAAGAAGGAATAAAACAATAAATATAAGAACAGATATTAATGAAATTGAAAAAAAGGTAAAATAATGGAGAAAATCAATAAAACTAGAAGCTGGTTCTTGTAAAAAATCGATAAAATTAATAAACTTCCAGCTCGATTTACCAAGAGAAAAAGAGAGAAGATATATATTACCAATATCAGGTATGAAAAATGGGATATCACTACAAACTCCACAGACATAAAAGGGTAATAAGGGAATACTACAAGCAACTCTCTTCACATAAATTGGAAATTTAGATGAAATGAACCAAATCCAGAAAGACACAAACTAACAAAATTCACTCATGTAGAAGTAGATAACTCAAATAGTCCTATATCTACTAGAGATATTGAATTCATAGTTGAAAATCCCCCCCACCAAAGATCCATATATCTTCATTAATGAATTCAATAAAAAATGTAAGAAAGAAATAACAACAATTCTATACACTCTCGCAGAAGTCAAAAGAAGAGGAAATAAAGGACTTGTATCCAGAATTTGTAAAGAATTTTCACAACTCAAAAATAGGAAAACAAACAACACTATTAAAAAAAAAAGGCAAAAGATCTGAACAAACACTTCACTGAAGAAGACATACCAATGGCAAATAAGCACATGAAAAGATAATCCACATCATCATTCAGTAGAGAAATGCAAATTAAAAGAGAGATACCACAATATACATATTAGGATGGTTAAAATATACATACATGACACGCATGACAATCCCATGTTTTAGCAAGAATACAGAGCAACTGAAACTCCCACACACTATTGGCAGGAATGCAATTTGTACAGTCATTCTGGAAAACAGTTTGAAAATTTCATATAAAGCATACACTTACCATATTACCCACTTACCATCTCTTGGGTATTATCCTAGAGAAATGAAAACAGGTTCTCACAAAAACTTGTACATGAATGATTATAGTAACATAATTCATAATTGACCTAAACTGGAAACAACCCAAATGTCCCTCAGTGGGTAAATGAATAAACAAGCTGTGGTTCCTCTATACAATGCTGTACCCCTTAGCAATAAAAAGGAGTGAACAATTAATAGGTGCAAAACATAAATGAATCTCAAATGCACTATGCTTAGTGAAAAGAGCCAGTCTCAAAAGATTACATAGTGCATGATTCCATTTATATGACATTCTGGAAAAGCAAAATTTTAGGGATGCAGAACAAATCAGTGGCTGCCAGGTGTTGGGGTATGAAGGAGTTTGACTACAAAGGGGCAGCATAAGGGAATTTTTTCAGGTGATGGAACTGTTCTGTATCCTGTTTGTAGTGGTGGTTACATACACTTCCTGTATAGGTTAAAACATATAGAACTATATACCCAAAAAAGCCAATTTTCTCTATGTAATTTTTTTAAATGATCAAGATGCTTAAAAAACTTCAAAAAATGTAAAGCCATTAGGTTCTATTTCCACATTCCCCTTTCCACACATTCTTTGCTTCAACTCCTTAACGTCAGACCTCATCTTACTATTGACTTCAGAAATACAAAACAGATCTCTAGTCCATGAGATCTAGTGCTCCTAATTATAGTCAATAAAATACAACAAACCTTCATTGAAATAAAAAATACAACAAAACAAAATAAACATTTTTAAACTGAGAGAGTGTGTATGTGATGAAAGGACGTTTATTATGAAATAATGATGACCATTATAGAGAGATTTTCCAGGAACGTTCACCTATCCAGTACCAGGGTATAAGCATATCATTAGTTACAAGCTCTGATTTTTATGTACTTAGTGATTTAGTTGAACCTACTCATTCTGTCCAGAATAGCAGCTACTTCTATGGGAATTGTGTTGTTCCACCCTTCTTTTCTCTACAAAGGGTCTCTAGGACAATCCCAAGGGCTTCAGGTTCAAGCTGAGGGAACTGGCAGCTGCAGAAGAACCAGTTACATTGTGTCTTTGTAGGAGGACCAAGTGGGTGTAGACAAAGGGAGGTGAGTCCTGGAGGGATCACACCTGCATGAGGTCACAGGTTGCGCTGTGAGGAGGATTGGGGTGGGTTGCTAGTTCTATCTATTCCTTTATAAACTAACATGCCCTTGGGTGTGCCCAACATTACCAGTGATCTTTGTCCCCTCAGCCATCTACCTGCTCATGCTCAGCAAAAGGAGAGGCCTAGGAGTGGGCTGGCCTGAAGCCAAGAATCCTTGTCAACAAATGTTACTCATCTCATTGATTCACTCATTACTCATTCCTTTAAACAGTGTTTTGGGGATGCCTACTGTGTGCCAGGCACTGCTCATGCTTTTTCTAGAATGCTCTGAGAACATGCCATGTGCATATCACTTCCTGATGATGAGCCGTCTTCACTCCTGCACTATTCCTTCTGGGTTGAGTCATGTCTTTCCTACAGGACTGAAAGCTCCTTGAGGAGAGGAATCCAGTTTTGTGTTTCTTTTGCATGACCCACAGAACATGACAGTCCTTTGCTAAACTTGTAAACAGACTGATAATATTCCCAGTACAGTGGCATTCCACCAATAAATAATTGTTGGTGGAACCAATTAATGAATAATTGGCACCCCTTTTATTCACAGCCACCTCCTCCACTAGGGATTCTGCCTTTACGTCACTCATAGGCTGCCATCAGTGAAATGGACATTGCAGTGTAGACTTTAACAAAGATTCTAATTTTGAACTAATACATAGGAATGAGTTATATAATAATAATAACAGTTAACATTTACTAAGAGCCCACCATGTGCCAGGATCTCTGAATCCCTTATTAGCTTGCTTCATTTCTGTAGTAACCCAATGAGGCAGGTGCTATTAGTCCCATTTCACAGATGAGGAAGCAAAGACTTAAAGAGGTTAAGTAACTTGTCCAAGGTCACATGGATAATTATAAACAACACAGTTGGTATTCTGACCCAGTTCTCTGCATTGTGTAAGCCCATCTTATTAACCACCATGTTTTACTGTGTATGTGAAGTAGGTGGCAGTTGGAGAAGGTTGGGATGCTACTAGAGGTTTAGAAATTGCTTATTGAATTGGTGGAATCAGTGAATGACTGGTCTTGGATAAGGAATGGCTGGATTTGGGGATTTCAGAACCCTCCTTTACTCGCTTAAACTAAGAGGCAGCCAGAGATGAGCTGAAAAAAGAAGTAGGGACCAAGAGGTAGCACACAAAAAATAAAAAATACCCTGCCCCCAGAAAAACGAAAGCCATAGGAAACAAGACAGGAGAAGCGATCTGAGGTCATGTTCTGTTGCATCACTGTGCATTTTTGGCAGGATTCACTTCGCTGGTCATCGTCCTCACTTAATGGCAAAGCTCATACCATAGCCACAGCAAGATCACATAAAAATACAACTGTTACACAAATACACTTAAAAAAAGACCTTGGACAGGGTCCAAGATAAACACATGTAACAAGATTAAAAAAAAATATATTGTTGGCTCACTTTGATCCACATCTGATTTTCTTTTGGCCAACAGGCTCCTCATCATCTCAATTGACTAGAGATAGCCTTTAATAACTCAAAAAAGGGAATGGTGTTAAAGAGGACCAGGGTTGGGGGAGAAACAAGGTGAGAGACTTTGGGGATGGGAAGTCAACATCTGTATAGGTGGGAGCAGAATGCAGAATGTTTTGAGGGAAGTGGGAAAATACCCAGGATCAAGCAGATTAAAGTTCTGAAAGGAAGAGTAAAGGGTTGTTACAATGATTGACAACTAGAATCCATTTGCCCTTTTGTTAAAGGGTCCCTCCTGATTTTCCTTGGGGATCTACACCTTCTCCATTCACAGCCCGTTAGGTTCAAGTGGAGCTTCAGGGGTGGGCAGGTGACTCGTATGGGCCAATGGGAGCAAGGAATCCCATGACCACGATGATTGGTTGAAAATGGACACATAATCAACTTGGATCCAATGAGATTCAATTCTGGGACTTTTATCAGAAATATATTTGAGACAATGTTTCCTTCTGCTGGACTTATGGAGAAACTAGGATATGATCCTGGAGCTGCTTGCACTATCTTACCACCACTAAGACAAAGTCTGTCTGAGAGTAAAGCCAACAGAGAGGAAACAAGGGCCAAGAGATGGAGAGAGGAAAACCAACTTCTGATGTATTGTTTGAGTGACTGGATCTCTTTGTGCCTGAAACTTGATACCCCTAGAATTCCCTGTCCTGATGGTCAGTAAAATCTCCTTCTGGCTCAGACTGTCTTGAGTTAGGTTTTCTGATGTTTGCAACTGGAGATTTATATCCACAACAGTTAGAACCAGCACAGAATAAAGAGGGCTGTGGGCAAGAGATGGTCCATATGATAGAAAAAGATCTCAGGGTTGTTGCAAGGCAGACATGAAACAACACACTGATGCACTTTAAAAAGGAGGGCACACCCTGAGATGAATAAAAAGTATTATTTTTAAAGTTCCAGACCCTCGTAAAAACACTATCTAGTCTTTTCAGGCTCATGAGCTAAAATACAAAATGAAAGTACAAATATGTTCAGACAAAGTTACAGAGAAAGGGCGTATGTGTAGATTTAAGGTGATCATAGATAGCTGCAGAATAAAACAATAAAATCATGAAACAGTGTTTCCAGGAATTGATTTTGTTTTTCAGCAGAGAATATCTTACAGTATAGTAAGAAAGAGCACTGCGCTTAGATCCAGAAGTTCCAATTTCCAGACTTGGCTCCTGCTACTTTCTGGTCATCCAACCCCTCTGAGCCTCAATTTCTTTATCTTTAAATGGGGATAACAGTACCTTCCCCGAAGTTTATGTAAAGTTTGAGTAATTCTATTTATGAATACACACAATGCATCCAATATAATGCCTGATCCACAAAGAACAGAGAGCTATTTTTTCCCCAAATATACATAAGGCAGCACCTAATTCCTCACTGCAGCCCTATATATGAGGTAGCTACTATCTTTACTTCACTTTACAGAGGGGGAAACTGACACACACAGATTACTCAGTAAGCATAACTAACCAGAAAGCTCTAGAGCTGGGATTTGAGTCCAGATCTGTTTGACTCTCAAGTGTCTGCTTTTAATGACCTCAATAAATGAGCACTAGTTTGTATGATTTTATAATTAATGTGTTTAAATTAATAGAAAAGTAAAATAAGTAAATAGAGATAGTAAAGGCCCGGTCTGGAAGTAAAGGCTGAAGATCAGCTACTGGACCATTCAATCAAGAAATGCGCCCAGGTAAAGAATGGAATACACACTTTCTCATAACCCCGACCACACTGGATGACCATCATCCTTTATCTGAGTGTCTCCCTGTCATAGTATCAGCTCTTTGAGCTACATAAGGAATTTGATAAAATTATAAATTCCTTCTTGGAAATGGACAGAGTTGATCTAACCCGAATTGTTATTATTATTTTAAAAATAATCTTAAAAGTTGGGGTAGCACTATAAGTCTATCCCTTCTCTAGAATTCTAGGAACATATCCATATATGAGTCTTTTTTTCTTTCCATATACTTCCATATATATATATATAATCTGCATTTTAGGATCTCAGAGAAACAGAATAAAACACTTCTGTGCGTCATTGCCTGGTTACAGCTATGCAGATACAGAAGAAATTTATTTCGGCAGCACTGTAAGAAGTGGTTCTCTCTAATCTATATTCAGTGACGAAACTTTGATTCTATTTTTGTTGTATATTTTCCCCAACTGTGCAATCTTTCATGATCTGCCAGGAAGATTAACCCTATTCCCACAAAGCTTGGAGGGCAGAAAATCAGAGTATTACCTTGAATTGCTTCAATTTTCTTCTTCCAAGGAGAAGGCAGAAAGCACTTGAAAAATCTCATTTTTATTAAATTCAGCAAATATACCTTGGTCAGCTGTTCTGTGCCAGGCACTGTGCTCAATGCAGGGGATAAATGTATGACTAAGACCTAGCGCCTGCCCGCAAGAAGCTCACAGTGCCTAAAACACATGTGGGGGCTCCCACTCCGCACACCATTTCTAGCTGAGTAGACACAATGTGTTTTTAGGAAAATAGAATTGAAATAAATCTGACAGTATTGAGAAAAGATCTCATTGCCTAAGTTTCCATAATCAGAGGGTGAGACAACACTTGGGTCCACACCAGCTGCCTCACAACTGAGTCCTCTTTCACTGAGATGCGACGGCCGGAGTTCATTTATTATTTTTACATGCATTTATCTATTGTCCACCTATTATTCACCAAATACTCTTGGAGACACTGGGTATATCTTGGGGAATCAAACAGCCCTTGCCTAGTGGTTCTTGCAATTCGTTGTGGGAAATAGAGCAAATGTAAACGAATAAATAAATGTCTAATTATAAACTGTGATAAATATCTGAGAATCTGGGTTATAATGCTAAAGAATCACAGTGGAAGGTGAGAGAATCTCCTTTGTAGGGTGTTCCCATGGGAAAGGCCTCTCTGAGGAGGTGACATTTAAGCCCAGACCTGAAAGATTAAAAGGGGCCAGTCAGTTGAAGACTGAAGGGAAGAGAGAAGGGAACAGCATGTGTGAGGGCCTTGAGGTAGGGCAAAGTGTTTTATGCTTGAGGAACTGAAGGTCTAGCTTAAATTCTGCCATGGTATCCCTTTGGGGTCTACATTGTGGGGTCACATTTTCACCTTTTCCTATGTAATTACATTATGCAACCTTTGTAATTTCAGTACATCATTGGAGAAAATCTTCCCAGAGGTTTTCATTCAGGAAAAAAGTTCCAGCTTAAAGAAATAATGATGGTGCCACTGAATGTGTGTTGGGTTTGAGCAAATCACTTTCTGTTTGCTCTGTAACTATTCATAATTTCTTCAGTTGAACACACCTTGGAAATGTTTGCAATACACTCTTATGCAAACGATAGACATTAGTCTAAGACTCCTTTGCAGTATACGTGTTTCATCTCAAGGTCCCTCATACTCGGTTTTGCTCATTGGCTGCACCTACAGCAAGTTGGACATGTGGGGGACGGCAAACCCATTCCCAAAGGCTGGTGTTTTATCTAAGTGATTTTATGTTTAAAAAAATGCTTTGTGGGACTGGCCTTATGGCTTGGCTGTTGGGTGCACACGCTCCACTACTGGCGGCTCGGGTTCGGATCCTGGGTGCGCACCCATGCACCGCTTGTCCAGCCATGCTGAGGTGGCGTCCAGCCACTAGAAGGATGTGCAACTGTGACATACAACTATCTACTGGGGCTTTGGGGAGAAAAGGGGAAAAAAAAAAAGAGGGGGAGGATTGGCAATAGATGTTAGCTCAGGGCCGGTCTTCCTCAGCAAAAAGAGGAGGATTGACATGGATGTTAGCTCAGGACTGATCTTCCTCCCAAAGAAAAAAAAATGCTTTAAAATTAATTTAGCAAAATGAAATTCATTCTTTTTTATGTTGCTCTTTTGGTATCTTGTAAACCCAACCATTGTCACTTTTTCTTTTCTCATAAAATTAAGTCCCAGGATAAATAAAGCTGAAAATTGACCCAGTCATTTATCTCCCATTAACACAGTGCAGGGCAATTGCATCAGTAGACGCCAGACTTAATGCCCTTAATGGAGCTGCCCAACATTAAGGCCCAAGGGGTCAAACCACTGACCTCAGCTCTGCCTTACTCACCACCCCGGCTCCCTTCGGGAAGTCCTCAAATTAATGGGCAGAGGGATGCAAAACAGCCACACCAAAGTGGTCTGGCCCTGGTCACCAGTCAACACCAACTGCTCTGCTCCTCCCCTCTGGTCTTAGGGATGCTGTGCACCTGCCCACATGGATGCTGACTGGACAGCAGCAGCCCCTGCCCCTGTCTCAAGAGGCCACAGGAAAGGGTAGCTGCTTATCACTGGGAAACCATTTACCCTGCAGTTAATAAAGGATAAGGGGGTCCTGTCCGAACAATAAACAGTACTGAAGCTCTACATGCCTCTGTCACAAATGGAGACAAAATATCAGAACAATAAAAAGAGAAGGAGCTTGCTCACACTGTGTGCATGCATGACTATACTTCTCATTTATCGCCATTTGAAGTTCTGTTTACATTCCTCTCTCCTCCAGTAAGCTGTAGGAGCCTATAAAGCATACACAATCCATTCTCTCACTCTCTCTCTCCTTATTTTTCTTTTTAAATAGACTGTTTTTTAGAGCAGTTTTAAGTACACAGAAAAATTGAGCAGTAAGTACAGAGATTCCTATATACCCTCTGCCCCGACTCATACATAGCCCCCCCCACTGTTGGGGACAGATGGGGGCAGCCTCCCCCATACCACACCAGAGTGGTGCATTTGTTACCATCAGTGAAGCTACATTGACCATCATTAACACCAAAGTCCACAGTTTACATTAGAGTGCACTCTTGGTGGTATACATTCTATGGGTTTTGACAAATGTATAATGACATGTATCCACCATTATAGTATCATACAGAATAGTCTCACTGCCCTAAAAATCCTCTGTGCTCTGCCTATTCATCTCCCTTTCCCCCCTAGACTCTGGGAACCACTGATCTTTCTACTGTCTCCATAGTTTTGCCTTTTCCAGAATGTCGTATAGTTGGAAACATACAGCACGTAGCCTTTTCAGACTGGCTTCTTTCACTGCGTACTATGCACTAATGTGCCTCCAAGTCTTTTCATGGCATCTACTCTCTCTTTATCCCTAGCAATGAACACAGAGCCTCACACAGAGTAGGCACTCAATGAGCATTTGTTGAATAACCGGGTTGAATAAATGAGCAAATGAATGAGTGTGATTTACCCACAGTTCATTTGACAGCTGTTGACTCAAGCCTACTAAGTGTAGGCTGTCTGCCAGGCGTCTTCAAACAATGATCATATTTGCATAGGATTTCCAAAGATATTTCTTATTTTATCACAACAGCAGTTATAAAAAGTAAAACAGATATGTTTCTTCCTATCTTCGTTTTCAGAAAATCAAGAAACTCAGATTCAGAGAGGTACAATCACATATCCAAATTCCCTGCGCTAGAATGTGGCAGAGCCAGCACTGGCCTCTGTAACTCTGATGTACTTGGATGTCTTTATCGTGTGCATCGTCTCCCCTAAAGTCAGGCTCTAGGTCATTCAACCTGACAAATATTAAACAAGAAAAGAATTCATGCTGATATAGTGACAGGTGAGGGCTAAAAGCCACCCCGCCCCCCAATTTCGTTACTCAAGGGAGCCCATCTTCTAGCAAAGAAGAGTGCCCTTGGCTTTGATTGTTCAGCCCATGTCAGTGAACTCCGGTTTTCCTTTCACCACAAGCAAACCACTGCTGCGCTGTGGAATAGATCTCTGGGGAAGAAAACTTTAACAACTGCTCAAGGAGTAGTTTGTTCTCACTCAATAGTGAAGAATTCACTGCTGAGCTTCCCCTACTCCTGTTAGGGATCGAAAGGACTTCAAGGATCTAGGCCAAAATCATTCGAGATCTGCAGTTGTGATGGGCCCTCAAAGGGACCATGAACTTATCCTGGGAGTTATGCCTGGTTATGAGTGAGTTATGGGTGAGGCTCATGAAGACCCCTGTCTTGAAATCCAATGCCATCCGGAATTCAGTCATTCATCCCCAGATCTTAACTTTCAGCCTTTTTCTCTTCCCTGAGAGCCTCATGCTAATATATAACTATTTGCTGAGTATATCCCTTGGGCATCTCAGTTTCCTCAAAGTCAACATTTCCAAAACACCACACTAATATCTTCCCCAAATCCTCTCTTTATCCTGTATTTTCTTCCCCAGTCAGTGATGCCATCATCCATCCAGTCACTCAAGCCAGAAACCAAGCCCATATTTTTGTTTAATTCCTCTGTCATCCCAAATCCAATTAGTCAACAAGTCCCTCCTCCCAAATCTCTCCACTTCTTATCGCCATTACCACAACTGCATTGCCTCACGCCTGAATGGTCACAGAGCATTCCTAATGGCACTCTATCTTGGCCACGCACCTCGCGCCTCAAATCCATCCTCCACCCTGCAGTCTGAGTGAACTGTCTACAACGCACATCAGGTCATGACAGCCCTTGCTCAAAACCCTTTGTCAACTCAGCGTGGACCGTGCTCCCTGGCATGATGTGATGAATTGAGGCCTGTCTGCCCACCCGGGCTCATCTGGCCTCAGCCCCTAAAGATTCTGGGAACCCTAATATGATTTGATTTCCTAATATGAAAACACACCCTGTTGTTTCATACCTCCATGTCTTCACTCCCGTTACTTAAAACACTTTTCCCACATTTCCACACCCAGCTAATTCTTCCTCATCCTTACACCTCATGGTGTAGGCCAGCCTGATGGCGTAGTGGCTAAGTTCTCCGGCTCCACTTAGGTGGCTGGAGGTTTGGATCCCAGGTGCAGACATATACACCACTTATTAAGCCATGCTGTGGCAGGCATCCCACATATGAAATAGAGGAAGATGGGCACAGATGTTAGCTCAGGGCCAATCTTCTTCAGCAAAAAAAAAAAAAAAACGAAAAAAAAACCTCATGCTCCCATAGCACCCTGTGTGAACATCTCCTCTTATTCTATTACACTGACATTATTTGTTTATGTATCTGTTGCCCTCTAGAGCTAAGATCTTCAAGTACAGGAGACATCTACTCATCCCTCTATTAGTTACTTACTGCATTGTAAGGATCACTTTAAGCTTCTGCAGCCCCAACAAATCTTCAAGGTTTTGAAAGCAGGGACAGTGTTTCTGTCCTGTGTTTTCCTGTGTCTAGCACAGAGCCAGGCACATGGTATGTGCCTGGATCTGTCTATCTGTCCACATCCACTCCTTTGTTCAACAAATACTTAGGTAGATCCTATTTTATTCCCATCCTATTCCCACTTGCAGAATGTGAGATGTTGCTCTAGTTCTTAAGGTCTTACAAACTAAATAGTATAAGCTGTACTTTTTAATACTAAGTTGCTGGTTCTGATATCTTGATTAAGTGGAAAATAGCTCCCTTGCCCCTCACCCTCTCCAAGGAATTTGCTCTATGCAGCACATGACTGTTTGTTGTTTGCCAACAGATGCCATGGTGAAACAAAAAAACACAACGTGTGAAAACACAAAGGTGTGCCTTGACTATGGGTAAAAGACGTGAGCAGTTAGTTCACAGAAACAGGAATGCAGGGATGAATAAATATGAAAAAAGTGGTATGAAGGCATACCACTTAGTTAAGAAACTGAAATTACACCAATGACAGATTTTTTTTCACTTATTTAATTGGTAAAATTTTTTAAAGTCTCACCAAAAAAAATTGTGGGTAAATATGCAATAAGAGTAGGGAGTGTAAATTGGTACAACCTTTTTGGTAGGCCTGTTATCTATTAAATTTGAAGACAAATTTGGGTCTTATAAAGACGCAACAGGTCCACTGATAGGAAACTCTCAAGTAAGCAAAGAATGTGATCAAAGATATTCATTGCATCCTCATTTGAAACAAGGAAAAACTAGAAGCAAACAAAATGTGCATCAGAGATTGATGGGGCACATTTCGGTGCATCCATATGGTGAAGGGTATCACAAAAAGGACATATGGGGAGTTTCAGGGAACGAAGTCCACGATATACTGCTAAATGAAAAAAAAATTGTGGAAGAGTACACACATTTGTTTCATTTTTGTAAAATATATGTAATTTTATATTATATGTATTGCCTGGAAGGCTACACACTAAATTGTAAATAGTGGTTACTTCAGGACGGTGGGATTGAAGGGGGAGAACGTTTCAATTTTTACTTTGCATATTGTCTGAATTTTTTTTTCTTTTACAAGAAGCAGGTGTTACTTTTCTAATTAAGTTGTGGGGAAAGACGCAGGCGTGTCACCTAGACTGTGCCCAGCCGTCTCAGAGCTCCCAGGGGCCAGGTGGGCTGCCCTCTGTGAAGTCAATCACTTTTGTCTTTGGGAAGCCAATTCCCTCTTCCACAGACCTGTCCCTGCATTCAGAATCCTCTCCCTCACCGACACTCACATACGTGCAGATCTTACTTTCTTCTGGTTCATTCGGTGAACATATATGGACACCCTCCCACCGCCTTTGTTCTCACAGCTGTGAAGGAACTTAGTGAGTTGCTCAGGCCAGTCACATCTGCATTGTAAAAGGACATCACAGGTTGATGACTATAGATAACACAAAGGCTGGCATTCCAAGAAGGATGTGGGTCCAGCAGAGTTTCCTAGGACAGTCTGTACCAGAATCACTTAGGGAGCTTCTTAAAAAGGATTTCTCTGAGCCCCTCCCACAAACACTGGATCTGAGGGTGGGGCCTGGAAATCTCCATTGTTGATAAGCTGCCCCGTGATTCTCATGCCCACGGAAGCTCCATAGCGGTGGCAGCAAAGGGAGAGAAGAGAGGAGAGTTTGGGGGCTGGACGCTTTCCTGCAGCTCTTCACAGCCTTCCTGCCTTTATTCTGCACACACAGAAAGACCCACCCAGTTTTCCTGAGTAATAGCCCAGGAAAATTTTAAGTCTTGATTCCAAGAGCCCCACAAAAACCCCAAATAGAGAAGAGAGAAGAAATGCCAAAGGGTGGGAGACTAGCATTACTTTGTAAAATTAAATTGCTATCTGTGGAAGAATTTCTCTGTAGATTTATGTATATCTGGGGAGAGTCTTTCTATCGTTGTACTAGAAAGGCTGATCGCTACCAAAATATCTCTCTATTTAATAAGAATAAAGTTTTAAAAAAATCAACATTTGATCCTTCAATGACATCTGGAGAGCCAGTTTTAAGTGTAAGCAAAGTAGATGGCCATAAAAAGCTGTTAATACCAGAGGTCTTTAGTTTTTAAAGGCAACAATGGCATGTTAGAATAGAAAAATATGGGGCAAGCTCTGGGGCTCCCAATCACCACTTGCTGACACATAACAAACCAAAGGTGCTATTTGAGGTGATGCCAGGGTGGCTTCTGCCTGTTACCTAAGAGTCTGGAAGCTCACATTTGCCCTTGGGGAGACCCTTCCTCTGTTCTCTGGGATCAATGGTTCTCAAAGTTGGCTGCATTGGGGGCTATCAAAATGTTTATTCCCGTCATCCATCCCCATAGATTCTGATATCATTGGTCTGGGGTGCGGCCTGGGCACCAGCAGTATTTTTAAAGCTCCCCAGCTGATTCTAACGTGCAGCCAAAGTGGAGAGGGCCGCTTGTTAGAGAGCCTTTTTAGTCTCACAGATGGAAGGCAAGACCTACCCTCCAGGCAGTTCTGAGCTGGGTGATAATTCCAAATACAGGTGCTTCAGGCTGAGACGTTTAACACCGTGTTTACCAATAAAAAGGCGGCTGCGGCCCGTGCTGTGGATACTCTGCGTCACATCCCCGCATCCACTCCTGTTTCCTGCCTTAGCTGCACTGGACAATTCCATGTGAGCCTGACACAGGCCGATGACATCCCACCTCAAGGGCTGCGCTCTTTCAATTTTCTGTCTCAGACCTTCTCGAAGACAAAGGAACCCCCAACTGATGGAGGACAGAGCGGGCATGCAGGCCGTGGGCTCAGACTGCGTCATTTGGGCATTAAAGGGAAGAGTGACTACCAAGGTTTGGAGAACAGGGGTTGCAGTAGCTATGTGGCCTTGGGCAAATCATTTAACCTCCCAAATCGTAGTTTCCTTATCAAGGAATAGGGCTGCGAATACTTAACGTGAACTATTGTCTTCAGCATTAACTGACGTCATGGAGTGAAAGTACTTGATTGAAAATAGGTGCTCAACGTGTTAAAGACTTTTTATCCACATCATCTTACTTCAGACCCAAATAAACCTCTGAGATAATTAAGGCGGGTGATGTTGCCATCCTCTTGCGGATGGAAAGAGCAGATCTAGAAAGTTTAAGTGGCAGGTCTCAAGTTTCAAGGAGTATCAGTGGTACAACCAGGCCAGGAACTTAGGTCTCTTGGCTCCTGACAGCCCTTTTCCCCTATTTTATATTGTGCTGTGACCTTTTCCTCAAAAGACCCCTGAAATTTTCAAGTCATTGACTAACGTTAGAAGAAGGAGAAAAGCTAATGGAGCAGAAAATATTTTCCTTCAAGTAAAAGGCACTTTGACTGAGAGACAAGATAGCTATTTGTTTCAGATGGCATTGTTCACATGAGTGTGTTGTTTAGTGACTACCTGGCAATGGTCCAATGCTTCAGTTCCTTGTAAATGATGCAACTCTGCCTCAACTCCCCTATCAGTGCCTCCGTCTCTACTATTCTTTGGGTTTGTTTGCCTCTGGGTGTTGAATCTCTCAGAATTGTATTTGAAAAACTAGTATTGATTTACATCAAGTCTATGCACGGTCTGCGTCTGCCCCAGGGCTCTCCCTTTGGTCATTTGAGCTGAAGTCACTGGTCATTTTGCACAGTCAAGTCACCCTAATGACCGCTTGTTTGCCTGGGGCACCAGCCACCCTGGTGGCTGTGTCTCAGCCAGAGTAGGTTTTAATAACTCCTTCCCACTCAAGTGGCCTCGCCTATGTCCTCCCGTGTTCAAACGCTCACGTCCTACCTTGTCAGGACGCCTTCTCTGAACTCTCCAGCCTACAGAGGTATATTCCTTTTGAAACTCAGGATAGCTTTTATTGTTTCATTTGGCACTTATTTATCATTTGACAGTTTATTTATTTTTACCCTTGTTGGTTAATCTTAAACTGTGTTCTGTTATTAGTTTTCCTTTCGCTCTGTAAATCTTGTCTCCCCACCTAGACTGCAATGTCTTTGAGATTAGGGACGATGTCTTGCACTTCTTTTTATTTCCCCACAGAGCATGCACAGTACTAGAATCATGCTTAGGAAGGATATGTTGAATGAATGAATGGCTGTTGAATGAATTCAGTGGCACTGCAGAGTACCAAGTATTTTATTAGTGGATTCTCGAGGGTTCCAAGTTTGTAAACCTTATGTGTTATGCAGTATAAAAGTTGTGATAGCTTGCTTTGAAAATAACATAAGTCTTCTTCTTGGGAATCCCTGTCTTCCAAATTCTCTGTTCATCCCCTTACTCCAAAATTAAAAATAAGGTAACAATTCAAGTTTCCATAATATATTCTATAGAAGCTGAAAAATTGGTCTTAAGATTCTTCCAGAACAAGTAGGAAAAAATACCAAAAAAAAAATTTGCATCCTTAATTTAACAACTCTTATTTAACCTCAGGTCTTAACATTTTTGTGTGTGTGTGCTTGAGGAAGGTCAGCCCTGAGCTAACATCCATGCCAATCCTTCTCTTTTTGCTGAGGAAAACTGGCCCTGGGCTAAATCTGTGCCCATCTTCCTCCACTTTATATGGGACGCCGCCACAGCATGGCCTGACAAGCACTGCATCGGTGTGCGCCCGGGATCCAGACCCTGGGCCGCCAGCAGCGGAGCGTGCTCACTTAACCTCTACACCACGGGGCCGGCCTCTTCAGGTCTTAACATTTTTTGCAGGGCCTGGATTTTATCTCTTTTGCTTCCCTCATGAATATCCAAGGGCCTCCTCCATAAGAAGGGCATTACTGTCATTCTGGTTGGTGAACGACTATTAATTACTTCCCCTTTTACTCACAACAGTGCTAAGGACTTCTTTTGCAGATGGACATCCAAACCTTGATTTGGTTCAAAAATCAAAAATACAATCTTTTGGCCACAGTGTATCCACTGAATGTCATGCTTGGCTAGCTTGAAAGAAATACTTCAGTTGTGCTGTTGGGCAGAAAGGCCTGAGAGTGTGGGCACATGGACTGTACTCAGTAAGAAGTTAGTGAGAGCACAAAGGAATGAATAAATACTTAAGTGAATGGACCATCTAAAGAATTACACCAATATCAGAGGGCTCCTTTGGTTTGATAGTTCTTGTCCATCTTGGGTGTGTACTAGGGATGTGGTAACTGCTGGTGGCTAAAAGTACAGGGGGGTTGTAACTGGAGAATCACAGGAAGGACTGGTGTTTAGTTGCAGACAGGGATTCACAAAAAGGCAGATTGCTGAGTGGGTGGAAGACACTGAAGTTGTGTTGAGAAGACGAAGCCAGTGACAATGAGCCTCAGGGTTAAAGGTTGAGACCTGGACCTTCAGACAGAGCCCAATATTGGCCTCAGTGGGACTGACTGTACCCATAGGGCTCGCTTACTAATACCAGTTTTTTATTTGGCAGAGCTCATCGGCCCAGCCCTCTGGGTAGCCATTCTGTGACATCAGATACACTAATTCCAAAGTGGAAGGCACCTAGGGGCTCACTGGGTCCAATGCCTTCATTTTTCCCCTTTTTACTTTCATAGATGACAAAAAAGTGGAAACACAGATGTTTTCTTCATACAGTTAGTGGATTGCACGGCTCAATAATATGTGTTGAATAAATGAATGAATATTGGACTCATCTACTTTTGCTGTGACTGCAAAATCTAGTCTCCAAACTTAAAGACCCTGCCTTTCAAAGAGGAGCTGCCCACCCAGGTGGGTCTTCACGCCCCAGGATCCCATTCATACCCAGGGGTAGTGCTCCATCTTTAGGAGAAAGGGGGCAAACAAGGGTTGTGTTGGGTTGACTTCTCAGAGGCCCTTCTATGGGATCATTTTTCCAGCTTACACCCTAGTCTTGACTGTTACTCTCTGCCAAAGCCAGCACGTAGAAGCCCCAGACAACAGAAAAGGAGAGAGCTTGGAGAAGGGGAAGTTTAGTGGCATCAAAATCCCGCTGCACATTACAGTTTTGTAAAAACTCAGCTCTCGTGGGCTCAGCCAAAGTTAGCTTACGCAGACGAATATCCATGTGCCAGGAGACTCTCTCTCTTCTCTCTTTCTCTGTCCCCCTGATTGGCTCATCTGGGGGCCCTGCCTTTCTGAAACACTTTGGCTTTAAAGAAGACGTCATGCTTTTTACTAATTTGGATATTGTTTTTCAAGTGACAGAGAAAACTGCTACAGAATCTGAACGATTTATCTTCCCAGATTTTGCAGCTACAGCAAAAGCTGGTGAGTTGGGAAAAGATAAATTCACTAAAATTACTTATATCTTGATACTTAGGTGATGAATAACTTTATAATGCTATAAAATCTATGTACTCTTGTGATAAAAAAATATCATTAAATGCTTAGATAATAATTTAGCTCCAAATGAGAAATTATTTTTAAAGGAAAAAATAACATAGGAGATAAAAGGATATTATGAAGAAAAGGGAAATTAAACCTTATTCATGGATGGAAAGCCAACTATTCTTACGATAGCAAAACTCTGTTCATGTGATAACAATTAAAGTCTCCATAGCATATTTTATAAAATCAGAAACACTGATTTTAACATTCCTCCAGAAGAACAAGCAGGAAACAATAACAAAAATTTTTTTCCCAAAGGGATTGATAAAGGATTTACCTTCTAGATTTTAAAACAACTGAGAATTACCGAAGTTATAGGACACTGGATTAAAAGAAGGAAAAAAAAAATGTAGGATAGAATAGATATTTCAAAAGTAGATTGAAACTATTATAAAAAATTACTGCATGAAAAAATATACAAATGTAAGAAATAATCATTATTTAATACATGGGGACAATCAAATCATAGTACAGAGACTATATTAGATTCACACATATCATATTCTACAGTAAGTTTTGGTCAAAGCAAAATGATGAACATAAAAAGAAAACTAGAAGAAAATAAGCATACTCTTTCCAATTAAAAAAGGAAGAAACATTTCTGATTCTCTAAGATATAATTAGACATGAAATAGATATGTTAGAATATAAAAAACCAAGAGGGCTTAAAAGATAAAATTTAAGTAAGTGAGAAAATTATATGTTACAAACGTTAAAGGGAAAGCTTTACCATAGAGAAGAGAATTGATCTAATTATTTAAGGTCAGTATTCAGCTTTCATTCAAAATGAGGTCACAAGAAATAAATGGAGGGTTTACACACAAGGAAATGTAGACAGTCAATCACCACATGGAAAAATGCTCAGTCTCAGTGGCAACTAATGACATGTAAACAAGAGAACTTTGAAACATCATGGTATATCAATTAAGGAAGTACAGGCATTGACAGTTCAGAGAACGGGCTTTGGAGTCAGACTGATGTAGAGATGGATCCTGGCCTTGCCACTTTTTAGCTGTGTTTTTGATCAAGGCTCCTAACCCCTCAACATCAGTTTTCTAATCAGTAACATGAATCTATTATAGATCTTGAAGGGTTATTGTGAGGACAAAATGAGGAATGTAAGTAATCATAAATGCATAGTATTTGGCACACACTGAACGTTTCCATTAACAGTAGGCGGCAGTAGTGGTGGTAGAATACAGTGATGGTGTTGGTGGTGATGAAGGTGATGATGATGTGGTGATGGTGGTGGTGGTGAAGATGATGGTGATGGTAGCCTATGATGACAATGGTGGTGTTGGTGTTGTTGGTGAAGGTAATGATGTTGGTGGTGCTAAGTTTGGTGGTGGTGGTGTTGATGATGGTGATGATAGTTGATCATGGTGATGGTGTTGTTGTTGTTGGTGGTGGTGGTGGTGGTGAAGGTGATGGTGATGGTGGTGGATGAGGACTGATCATGATAAAAGTGGTGGTGATGGTAACAGATCATGGTGATGGTGGTGGTGGTTTTGTTGATGAAGGTGACTGTGACGGTGGTGATGTCAGTGTTGTGCTGGTGTATGTGAAGGTGATGGTGATGGAGGTGGTGGTATTGATAATGATGGCAGCTGATGATAGTTATGGTGTTCTTTTTGGTTGAGTTGGTGAAGGTGATGATGATGGTAGCGATTTTGATGTTGGGGATGGTGGTGATTGTGGTGGTGTGGTAAAAAAAAGTTAAAATGATAAATACCAGTCTCAGTGGATAAATCAGAAAAATGCAATGCAAAAATTCAAACCTATTGGCCTTGTAATTTATTTTTTAGTCTTTCCAAAAATCAATCTAGCAATATGTAGCAAAAGATATAATATATTGTACACTTTCACACAGAAATCAAACTCTTGGGAATATACATCAGAAAAAAATCCCCCAAATTAAAAATGGTCTGGAAATAGTATAGCAGTGCTATTTATAGCTAGGAACAATCCAAAGCCTCAATAATAGGGAAATGACTAAGCAAGTCTTGATACATCAAGATGATAGAATAATATCATGTAGCTATTTAAAGTGAAACATGAGGAAATATGCATATAAAAAAATGTTAGAACAACATAAAACTATGTGTTTAGATAGTGTGCATTTTTGTGCTTTTATCAAAGAACATAAGAAAATATAAATATGTGTGCATAGAGTTTAATAACTGTTTAATATGACTTAAGCTTTTTCCTTTTGTACATACTTGCTCAATGGACCCTTAATTTATGAAGAGTCATGACTGAACCCCAAGCTATACCTCACTCCAGATAACTGGCCCCTAACGGACCAGTTCTGAGACAGGACACCTCCCATCCTTTCCCTGGAGTCCATTTACCACCTATCTTTTAGTTCCCATCCCAACTCTCTGTTCCTCACTAAAGTTAGGAAGAGCTTTCAAAAACAAAACAATTTTTTGTGTCAAAACCGAAAAAAAGAGGTCATAAAATCCTAGCGGTATCAATCGAAGTATATATCTATTCATTTGAATGTGAGTTAGGCTTCCAGTTGTGTATAAAAAGCCCACAAACATTGATAAGTTGTGACTTTGGGGGTAGTTACTTGACTTCTCTGTGCCTCCACTTCTCTAGCTGTAAAATGGGAATAACAATAGAACCAAACATTGAGCCGTTGCAAGGATATAATGAGGTGCCCCGTATAAAACATGGCAGAGTGCCTGGAGCACAGTAAGTCAGTGTTTATTATTATTTGTATTGAATGTATCATTGCTATTGCTATTGTATCTATGCTTCCAGAAAGTACCAAGAGCTCTCAATTAGAAACAAAAGCATGAGTTACAGCTCCTTCTTCTATACCATGGGAGGGTTAGATCAGGTGATTTGTGACATTCCATGATTCTGTTATCTAGGAGACAATAGTGTTCTTTTTTTATTGATTTTTGCCTCATGTCAGGAAGGAGAACCACAAACAAAAAATATATATTAAAATGGACTTTCAAAAACACCCTTATTTTTAATAACTAAAAAGATTGCATTAATAAAATACTGAAGTTTACCTTGCTTAAATATTCTGAACATGATCTTAACTATCTCAATAGAAACATCAAAAGACTGGATTTTTTCATTAAATGCTAAATTTATCTTTGAAATAAATAATGGCTTCTTTCTCCAAGTTGGACTTAATAACTTTTTTTTCAATAATTTCCTACTTGACTTGGGTTTTTGTACTTCCAAGTTTTCTCTAGGTTTTTTGTTTATGGTGGGTGAGTTTTTTTCCTTTTGAGTTTTTTAATTTTCAAAACAAACTCATTTCAATTCCCATCAAGATAGAAACAATGATCTAAGGCCCACTTTAGAAGCTGGGCAGGTAACTGTAGGCCTTACAGAGACCCCAGGGCCCACCCAGGTTTTTCCTTCTCTCAAATCCTCAATACAGACATGCCTCTGAAAAACCCTAGAGGGCGCTGTTTTCCTGCCTATTGTCACTTCTGCCTTGTCTTCTCAATTGGAAAAGGGAAAGAAAAAAAAAAGGAGGGAAGTAGATACATCATAAACAAAACACAGACTGTCCAAGCCCAGTGGGAATGAGAACATGGAGTCTAAGTTCCTATCTGCCTGGTGAGGATGCAGAAGCCCAGAGAGATGAGATGCTTGGCCAAGGTCACTCTGCTGCTCATTAGTAGCAGAGACAAAGCTGGAGTCCAGACGTCAGACCTAGACCTTCTCTGCTCCACCACCTGCCCCTTTCAGCAGATAAAGCACGATGTCCATTAAGCAGGAAGGCCTGAACCACATGGATTCTGGATGCACGGTCTCCCTTGTTTACTAGCTTTTGTTTCCAAATGGCACGATCACTGACCGGCAAGCAGGGATACATTTAAAAATGTGTAATTCACAGGGAGTTTCTACCTTGCGACTCTACCTAGCCCACCCATAAATCACATTTAATCACATTGCTTCGTTAGCACCAACAGAGTCCATTGCTGCTACTGGACGTGATGGTGATGATGAGACTGCTGATGATGGTAATGGTGGCATCTGTTTACTGAGCACCTTCCATGTGCCAGGTACTGTTCTAGGTGATTTATATGCACTGGGCCACTTAATCCTTACGATACGATGCTTATAAGGCAGGTAACATTTTTATCCCCATTTTATAGACAAGGAAAGAGAGAATTAGACGTTTTTTGTAGCTAGCCCCGAATCACACATGTGGTAAGGGAATCTGACTGTAAAACCAGATCAGTGTCTTCATTTGCTGATCCACCATCTTCTCAAACAGCTGTGAAATATAGAAAATGAGAGAGAGCTGGACTTAAGATAGAGAAAGACTTGAGGTGGTGGAGGTATAGCAATTAAACGAATTTTCTACCTTTTGTGCTTCCAAATTGAATAAGGCAAACTGCTAATGTGCCAGGTTCATGTTCTCTTTAGAAACACAAGATGGGGAGAGTTGCTTCAGCGTGGAGGGTCTCTGTAGCACTTAGAAGAGGGTAAGGTTAGGATCCGCGCCAAGGACAGCTCAGGCAACGCCAGAAAAAATCTGAGCCATGGAGAGGAGAAGAGAGAATAGCCCTTCACAAATGGTGCCTCCTTTACTTCCTGAGGACCGTTCGCTCACCTGTGGTCTCCATCTTCCAATGTGAAAAATGAGGGAAGGGTGGCACATGGCACCAAGTTAAGGCAGAGAAGCTCTCTGTACATAACTGGCGTAGGGCATCAATTTGTCACTGCATGCTTAAAGGGAGTGTCCCCGTCCTTCAGTTCACAGACTCACCCGGTGCCGGCTCAGTCTGCTGTGTGCAGTGTCCCATGCTGGGGGCTGTGGGGTAGGCAAAGCTGTTTAAGTAAGACGTATTGCCTGCTTCTATATGCTTGTGTTGTAGATGGGGGAAAAGACATCCCTAGCTAAAATGTTGGGGGCAAAATTGTGCTTAGTGTCTATATTGGGTGCTGCCCAAATCCAACAGCAGGCATACGCACAGTAAATCGTCATCCCTGGAATGCTATTCAGGGTCTCTTTCTTGCAAAATGCAAAATTCAGGGGTTCTTTCCTTGTAAAACTTTTGAGACTTGAGTTTTATGAGGGATTCCTTGCTATAGTGGAAGGCTTTTTGACTAATAGAAAAAGCAAATATTCTGGTAAAAATAGTTACCTCAAACTGTATTTATGCCTGTGCACGAGGGCACTTACCAGATTCTTTTCCAAGAGCAATGCTCAAAGAGGGTGTGCAAAGAGAGCAAGACAAAGGAGGGGAGACAGGAAGTAGGTATAGGGAAACCGTGGCTTCCGCAAGACAGATTTTACCTATATCATCACTTTGCTTAAGACTAGGCCTCTCTAGAAACTTACATAAACTGGGAAATTCATGCTGTGGTTCTGGATTCTTTTGCTTTCATTATTATTATGAACTTTCAGGGCACAGGTAAAATGCAAATGGAGACCTGGAGATCTTTTGCTTCATGTCTGGAGGACAGACCCATTTGTCAGTGCTAGAGTCTAGATTTCTTCGGGTGAGCCTGGATCAGAATGTTTTTGGGAACTTGGTTCTCTCGTTAAACAGTCATCTATTCTCTCACGTGGTTTGTCTTTTGGGGGCCACAGAGTTACCAAAGCTATAAAATTCTGTATCTAGCGATTCCTGGGATTACACCACAATTAATAAAAGCCACAAGCTAAATTTTTTCCTATTGAAGCCAAAGAAAGTGAGAGATTAACAGCTTGAATTCAAAATGTATCTTGAAAAATCATCTGACAATGAAAACCAAATTCAAAACTCTCTCATAAATCATCAAAGCTATGGGAGATGCTTCTGCTGTGTCTGAGGCCTTCATTTCTGGGCACTCAGCTTCCCCAGAACACTGCTGACACCCAGCGCACTTTCCATCAATGAATTATTCTTAGTTTGCTGACCTGGAGCAGTGAGGAGGCGGCAACCTCCCTCCTCCCCCACTCTCCTCTGAGAGTAAAACGCCCTCTTGTATTTTTAATGCCACTCCCAAGACTTGGCGTCAAGTTTCCACAACGTTTGCCAGAGGAATTAGCTGCCTCTTTTAAATAGGCAGTTCCAGAGGTCAGAAAATAAACAAATTTGACAACAATTTTTGAAAAATTAGAAGACAAAAATTAAACAATTGATCCAACGTAGTGCATTTTACATTTTCAGAAAGATTGGCTTCTATAATTTTACCACCTGGCCCGACATACTGAAATTTACTTTATTTAATACAATAACAATCAAGTTATTATTATTTTTCTTGCTTCCTTCCTTTCCTTCCTCTCTGGGTTGTGGGAAGCATGACTCACCCTGGACTGGCTCAGAGCAAGTGTGACTTCATGAAACACACACAGAGTCAGGGTCTCAGGGGGCCTGTTCTCCATGACGCTGGGCACCAAGAAACCATTGGCCTACTGGGCAATGAGATAGTCTACCTCTCAATCTGGGGATCTTTTGTGGAAATTTACTTAATGCCATTGGATCTATGGTTCCCTGTTTATCAAACAAGACACCTGAATTAAAAGCACTGAGCCAGATAAAAATGTATTTCAGTATTATTCAAATTCAAGGTAATTTTATTTTCTTTTTAAAAAAACCATATCTAATTTTTTTAACGAGTAAGTAGTCTATGCATTGTAAATAGTGAAAAATATAGAGAAATATAAAGAAGAAAAAAATTACAAGAACATGTAAGATGACTATGCAAATATAACCCCTGTTAACAATTAGGTATATCTCCTCCCTATCTGTGTTCTACATGAGGTATTTTATTTTTTATATCTTACAAAATTGAAATTATACTGTATTACCAGTTGGTATTTATCAAGGTACCACTATCTTCTATCTCTTCTTCTTCTCTCCTATAAAATAGTAACCATAAAATTTCTACCATGCCTTAGTCATTGGAAGCCCTGGATAACTGTGCAAGAATATAAATATTTGGTATTATTACCTTTCAAATACAAGTTTCAACAATCACCTTAACTGTGCACAGGCAGATGTAGACACTTTGGGGTAGGTAGGTGGGAGTCAGGGTGGAGGGATGGGAGCAGAGGAGAGGATGGCGGAATTACACCTTAATTTCCTGAACTATCTTCCCTACAAAGACTTCAAGTAAACATCAGTGGCACTGAAGGTAAAGAAACAAAGTGGATTTGAGCCGGTCCTGATGGCCTGGTGGTTCAAGTTCGGTATGCTCTGCTTCAGTGGCCTGGGTTTGGTTCCCAGGCATGGAACCACACCACTTGTCTGTCAGTAGCCATGCTGTGGCGGTGGCTCACATAGAAGAACTAGAAGGACTTACAACCAGAATATATACAACTATGTACTGGGGCTTTGGAAAGGAAAAAAAAAGAGAGAGGGGAAGATTGGCAACAGATGTTAGGTCAGGGTGAATCTTTCCCTGCAAAAAAAAAAAAAAAGAAACAAAGTGGACTTGATTTCCCGAGATGACTCACCTCACTTACCTCTGTGTACAAGTTCCCTTAACCCCAATGTCTAATTTTGCCTGTTGGGGCTTTAGTTCCCTCCACTATGCAATGAAGATTATCTCTAAGGCTCTTTTCTCCTCCAATAGCCTCTGATGCTATCTTTTCTGCCTCACCTAGAGACCTTCCTATTCAAAGTAAAATTATCAGCAAGACAAGCCCTGGATAAATAAATTCCACCTCATAAATTCCACCTCAATGGAAACAAAAGAAACAGGATGAAGGATTAACAAAATCTCCCCCAAAACAATGGGGGTGTGACTGTTGACGAACAGTGCCAAGAGGTGGAAGTCAAAGTCTCTAATGTCTGACCACCGGGGACTGCCTGTCCTGGCGTTAGACATTCTATTTAAGCCTGTATGGCTGTCAGTGTGGTCACCAGAGACCCCATCACTCACCTGAAAACTGTGTTTTTTATTTCAGTTGGGTGTATACCCCATGCTGATTTTTGATAAAAGCCATTTGAAACAGCGTCCACTTAGAGTGGTTTTAATGTCCTTCTGTTAATAAGAGTGATTTCCTTCAATGGAAGCATGAGGCACTGAAGTCTAATATACAGGAGGTGTTTGTTCCCGACAGACATCACAGATTCCGGCAGGAGGTACCAATCCTTACCACGTGCTGGGAGGAGGACTCAGCCTTTGTGTGTGCGATTGTTGAAAGGTCAGGACTGAGACAATCTGTGTCTACATACCCGGTTGGTATAGGAAGACACTTGGAACCCTCTGACCCAACCGAAGCAGGACTTATTGTGACACTAAACTAATAAAACCCAAAATCCTTGACCCCCTTCCTTGCATTGGTCCCTTCCAAGGTCCAGAAAGGGCCCTACCATGGTGTTCACCCCATCATTTGTTTTTGTAAAATTTGCAAACATTAGATATTCAAGCTAGAATTGGTTAAGACCAGTGTCTCTTTCCATTGCAGCTTCACCAAAATTATACCTTCTCTAGTACCAGGTGATGTGGGAGTGGCCATGGGCATTTTGGAGACTTCACCAAGCAGGAAGTTAAACTGGGGATATATTTAGAGTTTAGTGGGATATATTTGTGTGGCTCTAAGTCATTTCTGGTAATAGTTATATTACTGTTAGCTGTCCTCATGAAGGACTGGCTTCTAGTAATACTCTTGCCACCCATTGTGCTGACTTACCCCAGGTCATGACCCAAAGGTGCAAGGTCAGAGGTCATATTGCAATATAAATGTGTCCCATGACACCAGGCACCAGAAGTATGTGGTTAATAGAAGAGAATCAAGGTTTGAAATATACAGAGCCAGGAGCTAACCTGTGGTAAGTTCTCCCAGTTATCAGATGGGTAAAATTGCAAGCAGAGGATTTAGTTCTCACCAAGGCCTAATCAAAACAGAATTTCTCTCCAATCAGGAATATACTCACTAATGCACCATATACAATAATATTTTTTAAGGGGAAGTATCCAAAATAGATTTTATGTATTTGTAGCATATAAACCTGTAGCAGTTCTATAAATAGTTTCATTTTTGCATTCCAACTATTAATACTAAAATTCAAATATTGATCAACTGTGCTAGTGGAGGAATTATATTATCTTTCCCTCCTCCCATAAAAAAGGATATTACAAAACAATTGTCAAAAGAAGAGGCAATCAAAATATGCAGTCAAAAAAAATGCAAGGAAAAAAAGGATGGTGGATGTGTGTTAGGCACTTAATAAAACATTACTTTTTTCAATTTTTTGATGTCCGTGGTATTTGACAGCTTTTTTCAAGTTTGTAATTTGTCTGATTTCCTTTCCCATTGTAAATAAATATTCACTTCTGTGTCTAATTTTATTTTCATAACTTTGTATCTGTTTGTTGAGGAGGGCTGCTCGATGGCACAAGCTTCAGGCCCCGTGAAACCTGGATCTGCCCCTGATCCTAACCTATTGCTTGGCGTGGGGGTATTTCAGGCTCTGCCTCTTCTCCATCCTCCAGATTTGAAAGGCTCTCTCTGCCTGCTCCTTGGCCTATTTATTCCAAATCTCGCCTTTGCTGCTGCCTGTCTGGCTCCACCCAGCAGTTGCCCCACTCCACGCTCCTCCCAGCTCTGTTCCTCCAGTCCAGCCCCTAGGAACCCAAGGCCAGGCCAGCGCCCTGGACTTCCTCCTTGCCTGGGACAGGAGTTCAGGCTGGCAGTGGGGACAGTTCAGAAGAGTTTAATGGATGAGAATTGACAACTTGCTCAGGTGCCACTTGTTCCCAGGGGGAAGAATGGACAGAGAGCCTGAAACGTCAGCTCAGTGGGTCATACCACGGTGGCTTGACAATCAGAACTCGTGGTCAAGACTGTGGCAACAGTAGGGAAAATGGGCTCTTCTTGGTTGGCAAATGATGTGAAAGGACCTACAAAATTTAATTTGAGAATTCAAATTTGAGAATTTAGAAACAAGAGTGGCCAGAGGCAAGGGAGGAAAACAAAAGAGCTTGCTGTTCGCAAGTACTTTCCTAATGGCCTCCTGTATTAATAACCCCTCCAACTCCTAGGGTAAGGTGGATTTGTTAAAGATAAGAGGCTGATTATGCTAATGCTATTTTGCTTTGCAAATGAAGGCTGAGAAGAGTGGTTTAGGGGCTGCTCCACAGGAAAACCTTTCAGAGTAACCCCTAGACCATCCCACTCAAAATCATCTCTGCCATCCTTTCCCCCTCCTGGGAAGATAGATGGTTTTCATCCTTTAAATAATGATATTTTTAACCTATGTCCAAGCATAATATCTCCCAGGGGGTTGTGATAGTTGCTAGAAATTGTGAGAAAGAAATAAATGTTACAAATGCTCAGAAGTATTCCTGCGGCTAAGTCTCACCCATGCTTCTATGAGAACTTAATCCTTCCTCTCTCCCTCCTTCTTTTCCTTTCTCCCTCCCTCTCTCCCTCACTTCCTCTCTTTTCTTTTTTCATTTCTAGCAGGGAAGTTGGGTATATAGGAGAAATGAGAGTGCCCAACCACTAAATTGTCTTCAGAGAGAAGGAGTTTAAACACACTCACATATCAAGCAGAATAATGTATAGTTAAAAACATGGGTGTTGGAGACCAACAGACACAGGTATGAGTCCCAGTTTCAATATAGCCTTCAGATCCAGGCAAGAGCCATCAAGCTGGCTGTAGGAATAGGCAGAACTAATTTTTACAAGTGACAAAACAATTGGGTTGGCTAAATCATCTCAGGGGCAAAAATATAGATTTCCTGTAGACTAAAATTTTCTCGTCTTGGTCATCAATTAGTTTTTGATGTATTGGTTAAATAGCTTCAGTCAGAAAGCTTTGAATATATCAATTCCACTGTAAGGGATGTTATAGTTACTATTCCCAAAATGTTGGGAAATGCTGGGTTAAACATCTTGACTAATTTCTCTGTTCCCTTTTATAGGCTAATGTGAGCCGTGAATCTGTAAGAGGAGGAAGTAGTAGGTAATCTTTCTCAAATTTCTTCAGCCATAGGATCCTTTTTTGTGGTCAAGGGACCTGTGTTGTGTGTGGGATATATCTTCAGAAATAATTGCCAGCCTTCAGAGATCCCACCATGACTATTGTCCATGCATATCCTCAACAGCAAACCATTTTTGAGCCACATGAATGTCAGCAGGCTGTTTATCTAGTCACCCATTGATCCTTCTCTGTGTTCCTCTGGGTCCCTGTGGATCCCTGGGACCACACCCTTATGAAGAGCCACCAAAGCTAATCTGCTCAACCAAAAGTTAACCGTCCCTGCATGGTGGCCAGAGTACCGCAGGGTGGTACACCCAGCCTTCCCACTGTCAAATGCCTTGGGCACTCGTTCTGGTTTTTTGGTTAAATTGAATTTTCTAACATAAATAGAAAAGGGGAGACCTTTTAAAAAGGTCTTTTAAGAAATGGAAACCAAGACAATATACCATTTGTCCAAACGCAAAATGAACTTGGCTTCCTGAGATGTTCGACCACATCATTTCTTTACTCCTCCTAATGGGAGACAGTGCCCGCTAATTGCCAAGATTGAATCGTCCCAGCTTACGGCAGTCACTAACAAATGCCAAACCAATTTGCTGCTCTATAAACTTTAGAAATTAAAATGCTAGTGGCTGCCTTGGCCTTCCAAACACAGGGATAGTATTTCAATACCAAATAAAGGTTGCTGCCAGGGAAATGGGTGTTTTCTACTTTGGTGCCACAAAAGGAATATGGGCTCTGAGGCACCTTGGTTTAGCTGGCAACAAATACATTTCAGGCAGAATGGGCTCCACTAGGTCGCCTTGTCTCTTGGAGTTTTTAAGGTCAAGAAACTTGTATCTGTATACATCTCAAAGTATTCTAAAGGCAACCAAAAGAAGAAATAAGAAAAGAGTAACAGCCTTCCAAAATCATATATATTATCTATGTATATAAAAATAAAAATTATATATATTTTTATACACATATATAGAATAAAAGTGTATATGTATGTATATATGTATGTGTATGTGTATATATAATCTCTTCATTAAGGAATCTTTGAGGTGAAGGGGTAGAATTTCTGAAAATGAAAAATACCAACTACAAAAACATTTGCTCATCTCAGCCATCAACAAGGGCCCTCCCTCTGAACTCCTAGAACACTTGACTGAGCAACCCAGTCTTTATCAACTCTCCTCTAGGGTTTGCTGTTACTGCCTCCTCTGAGCACTTGGGAGCTCCTTCAGGGCAGAAACCCTGCTCCCACGTGTGTCTCCCCAGCCCCTGGGGCAGTGGCAAACCTGTGCTAGAGGCTGGGTAAATGTTTGTTGGGTTGAGCTATATTGAACTTGGAGACCCGCTTGCTAGCTCTGCTTCTACCGCTATCTCAATATGACTGGGGCAAATTATGTAACACCTCTGGGCCCTAGTTTCTACATGTCTAAAACAAGCAAGTTGAATCAGATGACATCCATGATCCTCTCCAGATCTAAAGATCTCTGAGTTTCTGTTTCTCTACCTCAATGTTTTCACTTGCAAAGTAAAGACAAAGCCCTGATTTAGCGCTAGCTGCAAGCCATCTAAATGGTTAGGGTTTCTCTCCCTTTTTCTAACTGCTCCTCCCTGTGACCTGTGGCTTTTACCTCCAGGGTCTAAATGGAAGGTTCTTTTCCACAGGAAGCCATCTGATGAGCTGGGGAGAGTTCCTGCTCCCAGTGTGGGTGTCAGGGTGCCAGGGGAAAGCTTTCCTCGTTCTGGCACTTGGAGATCCACTCATGTCCTGCTCACCCTGAAGTGAGGATGGTTGATTTGGCCTCCTCTGTCTCTTTGCTCTCACAGGGGAGCATGGGAAGCTTTGTAAAAGGAACAACTGTAGAATAAGACCAGTTATTAGGAACTAAAAGTGTAACTGTCAAAAATGAAAAATTTAACAGAAAAGCTGGAAAATGAAAATCTTTCAGAACATAGAGAAAAAAATGAGAGCGAGAGAGACAGAAAATATGAGAGAAATAACAAGCAGAAGACAAACCCAGAAAAGAAAACATACAAGGAATACAAGTTACAGAGAAAATAGCAGAGCTGCGACTGACGCACAACACACTCTTGGTACAACCATTCACATGCCAGACCCCACACAGGCAAAGTCCCCGCGCCTGGAGCTGGCCAACACTCTAGTAGATACAACTAGACAGTAGATAGACAGTAACACACCAAGTGCAATGCCGGGGAATAAAGACAGCAGGAGGATAAGGAAACAGAGCAATGGAGAGATGCTGCTGTCTTGGATGGTGAGGAGGCGATACTGGAGCAGAGACATGAATGAAGTGAGGTAATTGAGCCATGTTCAATCAATATTCACTGAATGAATGAAAGGATGGAAGTATGTAGATGGAAGGGTGATATGGTGCTGGGTAAGAGATGGCCTCACTGTTCTCACTTATAAACTGAGGAGCTCTAAATAATCTGGAGGCCCGTCATAATTAGAAAACAGCCTTCAATCCCACCCAGTAGGTCTACTTTAACTCTTGAGGTCGGCGTTAGTGATTTCAGGGAACACATCATGTCAGATGAAGTATTAGGAAACACCAGGCAACGCTTTATCACAGTCTGTGCTTCTCTCCTCAGCGAATGATTTTCTCCAACAGTCCTGGGAGCTAGGGTTTTATACTGTGGCTATTTTTAGTTGTCCGCAGTGGCTGCTGGGACTTATTGCCTCAGGAGGCTGACGAGAACTTTACCCGGGGAGAGGCATTCCATTCTGTAATCTTGCCCTGAAGTGCTCTCTAATTGAGATTTGACGATTTACAACCTCTGAGAACTAGATCCTCCCTCCGTGAAATGCAAGATCAGGTAGCTATGCTGTGTACTCAGCAGTCAGCAAGAAACCCTCCAGAGTTATTTTGGTCAGTAGATCAATTGTTCCCATTCAAAATCTTTTGCTGAGGTAAAGGGGACTGTTTTCCCCTGGGACTGATTGAAGCTTGGAAAGTCTTGGCTGGGGCCAGGTCTGGGATAATGCACGTCATACTGAATTTTCTCAAGGGCACCCCAGAGTCTGTGCCCCAAACCCACAGTCCTTCTTTACCAGTCAAACAAGGCATTGACTGGCATTCAGGAAAGCAACTTGAAAGGTCGGGTTGGGAGATTCTGAGCGAGGTATTTAATCTGTCAGTACTTCCACTTCCTTCTCTGCTCCAAGATCATAAGGGCAAGACAGTGTACAACCCACCACTGCCAAAATCATCTTCCCAAAGCACAGTTCTGACTTTGCAACTTTCCTCGTTTAAAACCCTCAGATACTCCCTGCTGCAGATAAATACGCTCTGAAAGTCGCAGCTGCCATTCCTGGTCTTCTGTAGCCCAGGCCAATCCCAGGTGTAATTTTGTTTCTCCCATGCCTCCACCTCCTGCCCCCTTATGCTCCATCCAAACTATATCATTGAATGTTCCCTCTAAAGGTATTTTCCCACCTCTATGCTTCTTATGGACTGAGTGTTTTTGTCCTCCCAAAATTCATATGTTGAAGCCTTAAGCCCCAGTATGGCTGTATTTTGAGATGGGGCTTCTAAGGAAGTAGTTGAGGTTAAATGAGGCCACAAAGGTGGGGCCCTGATCAGATAGGATTAGTATCCTTATGAGAAGAGACACCAGAAAACTCACTCTCCTTCCTGTGAGGACACAGCAAGCAGGCTGCCATCTGCAAGACAAGAAGAGAGTTGTCTCCAGACCACGTGTTGGCACCTTGACCTTAGATTTCTAGCCTCCAGAACTGTGAGGATGTGAATGTCTGTTGTTTAGCCCCCTAGTCTGTGGTATTTTGTTACATAGCCTGCGCTGACTGATACAATGTCCTGGCATGTGCAGTCACTCTTCACAGAGTGTCTCTTTCACTATTTCCATTGAACCAAATCCTTCAAAGAAATGTTTCCTTTCCTGGGAAGTTTCCACTGATCTTCTTAGCCAGTGATAGTATTTTCCTCTTCTAAATTTCCAAAGAACATTGTCAGTACTTTTCTTTTGAAAATGTTCACTTTTTGACTTAGTAATAGTTGCTTATAAATATGAAATCTTTCCTACTGAGCTGAAGGTCCTTGAAGGCAAGGACTGTGTCTTGTTCATCTTTGTGTCTCCCATAACTATCAAACACAGCCTCTTTAATAGTTAAAGATGATAGCCGTCCTTCATTGAGTGCCTTCTCTGTGCATGTGTCAATGCTTTTATGTTTATTTGGAATCCTCACAATTATTTTACAAGGAAGATATCATTATCTTCATTTAAAAAATGGTGAAACCATGGGGCCAGCCTGGTGACATAATGGTTAAGTTCGCACACTCTGCTTCGGCAGCCCAGAGTTTGTGGGTTCAGATTCTGGGCACAGACATACGCACCACTTATCAAGCCATGCTGTGGCAGGCCTCCCACATGTAAAGTAGAGGAAGATGGGCCCAGGGCCCATCTTCCTCAGCAAAAAGAGGAGGACAGGCAATGGATGTTAACTCAGGGCTAATCTTCCTCACACACACAAAAAAAGACAAATGGTGAAGCATACTGTATAATTCTACTTATATGAGGTATCTAGAATAGTCAAACTCATAGAAACAGAAAGTAGAATAGTGGTTTCCAAGAGCTGGGAGGAAAGGGAATGGAGAGTTATTGTTTAATGGGTACAGAGTTTCTATTTTGCAAGATGATAAGAGTTCTATGGGTATATGGTGGTGATGCAGCACAACAATGTGAATGTATTTAATGCCATTGAACTGTACCCTTAAAAGTGGTTAAAATGTTAACTTTTGTGTTATGAGTATTTTACCACAATTCTAAAAAATGGTGAAACTGAGGCCCAGAGATGTAAAGTAACTTGCCCAAGGTCATCAAGGTAGAAAGGGGCAGTGCATATATTTGAGCCCTCTCTGCCCGCTCTTCCTGTTTTGCTTCATTTTCATGCATCTTCTTTCCCCATAGCATAAATGTTGATGTTCCTTAGTGCTCTATCCTTAGCCTTCCTGGATTCCGGGTTCAGAATTAGAAAAAGGTGGCCTTTCCAGACAAACAAAGTAGAATAATGTGCCCTGTCCATGCAGAAGCATCTCTGCAGACGCTTGGCCTCTTGGGTGGACTTGGCTGGAGGCCAGCCCCACCTCCCTTAGCCAAGGGCCCTTGTGTGGGGTACAACCTGCACGATTTTATGGAATGGGTTGTCCCAGCTTACAAGAGCCAACTGTGCACATCTCTTCCTAACTTCCTGTTCAGCGATGCCTCACTGGTAGCCTGAAATTGCCGATGGTGGGAATATTTACACTATGGAAACCAGCAAATGCTAAAAATTAAGGCTTTTCTCCCCCGAGAGCCTGTTGCTAATCATTTACCAGCACGCCGCTGTGCACACTGTACATGCTGGCTTTATCGGGATCTCTATTCTCTTCTGGTATGATCCTGTTTACATCTGTTATTGCAGCTGTTATCTCTACATGCCAATGAGATCTCTATATCTAATCTTGTCCTTCTTTTTACTTTCGTACCCATATGTCTGCTTGCCTGCTGGGCATATCAACCTATATAGTCCAAGGACACATTAAAATGTTGAAAACAACCCCTCTAAACTTTCTCCTCTCTAATTTGTGGTGTCACAATCCACATGATCTTCCACATCCAAGTGGGTACCAGGTCTCAGAAATTCTATCTCCTAAATAGTTTTCATTGACTGCATTTTCCTCATTGTTTTGTATTAGTTCAAACTCTTGTCATCTCTCACCTGTGATATTATGTTGTATACTGTTTATCTCAGCCAGCTAACTGGTCTACCTGCTTCCATCCTCCTCTCTGTATCAGAGTTTCATATCTGTACAAATGTAATCAAGTCATTATTCTGCTTGACTTTTGAACCACCCGTTAACTACAAGGTAAAATTCAGCCTCCTTAGTGTGGCACAAAAAACCTTCCACGGTGGGGCCCTACACTTGATTTTCAGTATCCTCTACTCACTGCTCCTTCCAACACAGTCTGTGAACCATTTGCTGATTCCAAATCCTTCATACTGTTGCTGTTGCTCTCCAGATTGCTGTCCTCTCCCCTGCTCTACTGTGATCCTACATTACATTTAGAACCCAACTCACATGTTGGGTTGTGAAATCTTCCTGGGCTTCTCCTCCCGAAAGATTAATCATTCCTTCTCCACACGTTTACTTTGCATGGCCATGGTGTGTGTGCACGTGTGTGTGTGTGTGTGTGTGTGTGTGTGTTGCTCTTCCCACCTATATTGAGAATGGTTGCAAGACTCTTGTTTATTTGTATAATTTCAGTACCTAAAAGAATACCTGGCACATAGCAGATACTAAATATGAATTACCTGGAGACATAAAATTTAAATTAAGATAAAATGATTTCTGCTCTTAAAGATTAGAAAATTTAGAAAGAAACTTGCATCTATTGAGCACACGGCATGTTCACTGATTCAGTTAAGCACTTCACTCTTCATTTACAAGTCTCTCTGGTGGGTATCATACCATATTCTACAAACAGAGATATGAAGGATCAGAGATGTTAATCAATTTCCTTCAAGGTTAAAGAGTTAGTAAAGGGTAAATCTGAGATTTGAACTCAATTTTAGCTCTGAAGCTTTTTTTACTGCTCCAAGATTTAGTTTAACTAAGAAAACTTTTGTGGGAGCAAATAATGATGACTAAATGTAATAGGGGCAATATCTGGAATACGCACAAAGCGCCATGGGCACAATCTGGAGGGAGCCACTGAGTCTGGGTGGGAGAGGACCAAGTAAGCCTTTCAAACCTTTCATAGTGGAGGTGAACTTGTGCTCTGTGGCAGATACTGCAGAAAAACTCACTCACAAACCTTTCCAAACCCTCCTGGCATGGCTTCATGTACTATACAGACCAAACAGTTAAAAAAAAAAAATACGTGTCCCAGACTCCCTTGCAGTTAGGGTCTAGGTGTCTTAGTTTCCACCAAGCAAATGCATTATGTGTGAGAACAGGTTGGCAAAAGTGAGCAACACGTAGCGGCAGCTGCACACGGTATATAAGATCTTATGGCCAGCGCTGCGGCAGAGGTGTTTGGTTCTCCAGGTTGCAGGTCTGGTGGAAGGTTTAGTGCCCAGCCCTGGTGCTTTTCTCTCTCTCACAGTATCTGCACGTGAAGTGCAGAGTGCGGGCTCGATGAAGATTCATCGACCTGTTGATTTGAAATGGATTAAAGGGATACATGGGAAGGAATAGGCAATTGACCTGAATTTATTCTTGTAGATATAAAATTTTTATTATGGAATAAGAACTCACCACACTCACAAGAGAATTATTCAACATTTACCCTCATATTTTCTCAGTAAACAATCCCCTTCTCTCACCCCAGATAGCCCTCCCCACTCTAACATGGCAAGTTGTTTTGACTGAGGACAAGGACTCTGAACTCTGGGTCTGGGTTCTAGGCTTAATGCTACATTTGGCTCTAGCGGCTGGTGGGGCAGCATCTTCAATTCTCAAAGTTATTGCAGTTTTGATGGATAACACTTGCCACAGAGAGACTCTCAATGGGCGTGGGCATGGCCAATGGATGTTGACAGCTTTATGGACATTCACAAGGGCTGATTATCATTGGTAGAGCTTTGCCTAAACAATTACCATTTTATTTATTTATTTTTTATTTTTTCCCCCAAAGCCCCAGTAGATAGTTGTATGTCATAGCTGCACATCCTTCTAGTTGCTGTATGTGGGACGCGGCCCCAGCATGGCCGGAGAAGCAGTGCGTCCGTGTGCGCCCGGGATCCGAACCCGGGCCACCAGCAACGGAGCGCGTGCGCTTAAACTCTAAGCCACGGGGCTGGCCCAACAGTTACATTTTAAATGAACTGATTCATGTGAACTTGTAACACAGATATTGTTTATTGATATGAATAATTTTCACTGGCGATTTCTTTATTTTGTGGGCATAAACACTCTTCTGTTTCACTAAACCCAATCACTCAACTTCTTATTTTTTAGATAAGGGAATAAAGGCCCAGAGAGGGGTCTGTGACCACATAGCTGATTGGTCTTCATGCCAGATCTGAACCCAGGTAACCCTACAATAGCATTGTCCTATGGAACTTTCTGTGATGATAGAAATGTTCCATATCTACACTTTCCAATACAGCAGCCATTAGCCCCATGTGGCTGTTGAGCACTTGAAATGTGGCTAGCGTGACTGAGGAACTGAATTTTCAGTACTTTTTTCTTTAAATTAATATAAATTTAAATAGCCACATGGGGCTAATAGCTATGATTTTGAATAGCACATTTCTAGAAGAACCAAGCCAATTTATAGAGGGTTGCCATTATAAATATAAAAAACTATTCACCAAGTTCTTTCCTTTCTTGCCACCACAGAAGAACAGGACAGAAACATTTCCATAGAGGTAAAAAAAATGGTCAGTCGTAGTAGAAATAACAAAAGGCACTCATGTCAGTTATTCATTACCACTTTACATATTTACTGTGCAATTGTTATCATTGAAACCTCAGAACATTAGTGGTTTCCTAAACAATACATTCCCTTATTTATTTCAGCTGTTGCCATGTTACTGCTGTGCACCAAGCCCTGGCAATAATGGGAGGCTGACGGCTTCTGACGAGCCTGGAACTTCTGCTGACCCACAGGCTCATGAAGGGATGCAGAAGCCTCTACTTATAAAGCATAAAAATGGCGCATGGCTTAGAGCCCAGGTTTCTAATCTTTGTCCTCCCAAGACTGCACAAAACACTTGGTTTCAGGGCTAAAATACATGTTCTGCTCACAGGGAGAGTCATCTCATGTTTTTAAACGAGTATCATCTGGGAACAGAGCTGCGAGCCACAGTATTTTCCTATGTGCACAATACAATTTATAGACAAATTCGTTCTGGACAGTTTGAGCCTGGGTATCAGAAGGTAGCTCGAAAATAGGATTCCCTTTTGGTAGTAGTGAAGCCCACTTTTCCTAGAGTTTTCTAAGTGAATTCATGAAATCACCAGAGGCTTGAAGGGTAAGAGGTTAAAAGACAGAAGATGGCATTGCATTTTGGCTTGTGTTGGTGAATGATTAGCTAAGACATCTGTTTTCCTGTCTCTTCATTGCTGAGAACTTAAGGTACATAATGAAGACTTTGCAAAAAACAACATACTCTTAAAAGAGAGTGGAAAGAAGAAAGGTCAGCAGGCAACCTTTGCCTGAAGGCCAAGATATTTTCTATAGCTGTCTCCCACAAAATCACATTAATGTTATTATCATTAGATTATATTCCAAACTGCAATTCAAACTTGAATTTCAAGGGGCCAATGTTTGGAAAGAAAGAATAAACAACTCAAGACAAATGGAGATCTTAAAGTTGAAGGAGACAACCTCCACGTCTGGCCAGGATGGAATCAAAAGAACCAGATTTACCCTTAACAACTAGAACATTACCTAAAACAACTAAGGGAGCAGACAAACTACATTAAATGATGGTTTTCAGACATTGGGAACTGGCAGCACAGGACCCAAATAGAGCCAGGCAGTCTCTCTGAGCTGTGGAGACAACAGAGTTTGGAATTTGAAGTCAAGGCAGCAAGAATTTTCAGATGTCAGAGAGGATGAAGCTGCAGAGAGAGAGAGAGAGAAACTACCAAGTATGGAGAAAGAACTGGAAATTAGTAAGAGAAACAATTCCAGGATCTCATGTAGGACTGGTAAGAGTTTGGTTCCTAGCAGCCAGAGTGGAAAGACCTCCTAGTACACAAGTCATTAGGTAAAGTCCTCAGAAGGATTTTTCTTCTATAGTGAAATCAAATTAGCTCTAAACCAGGGCTTTTCTGGACCCACTCTTACAAAGCTTACAAGCAAAACCTCAGAAGGATCAAATTTATTCCAAGTAACTTAACTGCATCCCAGAATGAGGCCTAATACTATTTAAAGGAATACAACAAAATCCAGTATCCAACAACATAAAATTCACTATGTCTGGCAGCCAACACATACTACCAGATCATGCAAATAACTAGGAAAATGCAACTCATAATTAAAGAAAATGTCAATCAATAAAAATAAACTCGTATATGGCTAAGATGATAAAATTTGTATACAAGGACACTAAAATTGTCATTATTAATAGACTCCAAGTATTTAGAAGGTAGAAGAAAACACAAAAATAATGAGGAGAGCATTGGCAATAAATTCAACAACTTTGATTAAATCAACAAATAACTTGAGGGACATGAATTACTAAAATTCACTCACAAAGAGATAACCTGAATATTCCTATATCTGTTAAACACACTGAACTTGCAAGGGGGAAAAATCCTTCTCACCAAGAAATCTCTAGTGATGATGCCTTCACTGATAAATTCTACTAAGTTATTAAAGAAGAAATAGTAAAATTCTACCCAAACTCTTCCAGAAAACAGAATAAGAGGAAACACATTCCCAACTCATTCTATGAAGCCAACATTATCCTGACACCAAAACCAGAAAAACAAATTAAAAGAAAACCACAGACTAATATTCCTCATGAACACAGATGCAAAAACTTTAAGAAAATTGTAGCAAATCAAATCTGGTGATCTATAAAAATAATAGTAAATCATCACTAAGTGAGGTTTATCCCAGAAATGTAAGGTTGGTTTAACACTTGAAAATCAGTGTATTTATTTCACGTTAACAGACTAAAAAAGAAAAATCATGTAGTAAACTTATTAGACGCATTTGGCAAAATTCAATACACATTCACAATAAAAACTCCTAGAAAACTAATGAATAAAAGGGAACTTAAAGGCATCTATGAAAGACCTACAGCTAACGTTTTACATGATGATGAAGATTAAATGCTTTCCTCCTAAGAATGAGAACAAAGCAATGATGTCTGCTCCCTTGGTTTCTATCCAACAGTGTACTGAAGGTTCTAGCTGGTGTAATAAGACCTCCTCCTACCAAAAAGAAAGAAAGGAAAAGAAGAAAGAAGCAGAGAAGGAAGGGAAGGAAGGAGAGAGGGAAGGAAGAAGAAAGGACAGAAGGAAAGAAAGAAGGAAGGAATACAGAAGGAAAGGAAGAAATAAAGATGGCTTTTTTTTACAGAGAACATGATATTCTATGCAGAAAACCCTAAAGTATCCATGATAATATTCTACTAGAAACTACAACTAATAAGGGAGTTTAGCAAAGTTTCAGGATACAAGAGTCAATATGAAAAATCAATTATATTTCTATATGCTAAGAATGAACCACAGAAATTGACATTTTAAAAATTACTATTTACAATAGCATTAAAATATAAAATTCTTAGGGATAAATTTAACAAAATATGTACAAAACCCATACTCTGAAAACTACAATGTGTTGCTGAAAGAAATTAAAGAAGAACTAAATAAATTGAGAGCTATACCAAGCTCAATGGTTGAAAGACTCAAGATTGTTAAGATATCAAAGAAATTTCAATAAGGAGGTTTTTTAAATAGAAATCGACAAGCTAATTCTAATATTTATATGAAAATGAAAGGATCTATAATAGTTAAAATAATTTTGAAGAAGAACAAAGTTGGAGGACTTCAGCTCCCTGATTCTAAGATTTACTCTATACAGTAGTCAAAACAGTGTGGTATTGGCATAAAACTAGACACATAGTTGAGAGTCCAGAAACAGATCTAGATATACATGGTCAATTGAATTTTACAAAGGTTTCAAGACAATTCAATGGGGAAAAGATAATATTTCCATTGAGTGGTGCTGGAGGAATTGGACATCCAAAAGAGAAAGAGAGAGACAGAATCCATAATTTGCCTCCTGTGGGAAATTAAGTCAAAACAGATCATAGGACTAAATATAAAACCTAAAGCTATAATACTTCTAGAAGAAAATATAGAAGAAAATCTTTGTGACCTTAACAAACCTTTCTTAGATAGAACACAAAAGGCATAAACCGTAGAAGAAAAAAATTGACAAATGGACTTCGTCAAAATCAAAAATTTTTGTCTTCAAGAGACATTTACGAAATTAAAAAGTCAAGCCGTAGACTTGAAAACTATTTGCTTATTTTATCTGATAAAGAAATTTTATCTTCAATATATACAGAATTCTTAAAATTCAATAATAAGACAATGCTAAAATAATAATAAGTAAAGTATTTGAACACATACTTCATCAAAGACCTGATGATGGCTAGTAAATAGGTGAGAAGATGCTTAACATCAGTAGTCGTTAGAAAAATGTAAATTAAGGCTGTAATGAAATATCATTATACGTTTACCAGTATGTCTAAAACTTAAAAGATTGGCAATACCAAGAGCTGGCAAAGAAGCAACTAGAAGTCTCATAACAAATTCTGGCAGTCACTTTGAAAATAATTTGAAAGCTTTTTAAAATAAGGTTAAACATTCACTGGCCATATGACCAAATAATTCCACTCCTAAGTATTTGCCCAAGAGAAGTGAAAACATAATCAACACAAAAGTTTATAAGTGAGTGTTTATAGCCACTTTATTAATAATAGCCAAAAACTGGGAGAGAACCCAAGTATTCATCAACTGCTGAGTACGTGAACAAATTGTGGTATACTCATACAATGGAATACTACTCGGTACTAAAAAAGAACCAACTGCTGATATGTGTACCAACATGGGTGAATTCAAAAGCATTATGCTAAGTAAAAGAAACCACACACAAAAGATTACACAGAGTTTAATTCCATTTATATGATAACTTTTTAAAAGGCAAAACTACAGTGATAGAAAGAAAATATGTGGTTTCCAGGAGTGAGGGGGTGGCTGGGAGGGGACTCGTAGTGAAGGATCAAGAGTCAAGGATCGTGAGATGATGGAAATGTTCTATATCATGATTGTGGTGGTCGTTACACAACTGCATACATTTGTCCAAAATTCAGTGAGGTGTACACTTAAAATTGCTCAATGTGTGTAAATTATATCCCAATAAAATTGACCCTCAAAAGGAAAGTACCTAATGAGGTATATGATACAATACCGTCTGTGTTAAATAAAAAGGAAAAGAAAGAGAATTTCAAATATATTAACATACATATATTTGCTGGAATGTGCATAAAATGTCTCAGAAAGCACAAACGTGAAATTTTTAGGATGAATTACCTCAGAAAGTGGAAATGGGGTGTCTGAGGGGGTAGGGTGGGGGAGAGATTCTACCTTTTGTACCTTTTAAATTTTGAACCATGCAAACAATAAACCTATTCAAAGAGGGAGAAAAGTCAGTCAGGCTGCCGAACCTGCTACTTTTCAGTATGATTTGAGTCAAAATCCTATTTCTACGTGAGAACATCTCTTTCTCTGTTACTCACTATCTCCCCCTTCCCCCCTATAAAAAGTCACAGGGCTGCCAAAGAGAATGTTCAATATATACTTCAGGGAGCATGACGATAACTAAGGTGTGAGAGAGAGGGTCCTTGTGGGAGGGAGACTGTTTTGCTGGAGAGGAGAAGGGAGCTTCACTTCACAGCAGGTTAGAACCCGGGGGGGGCCCTTGGACTCAACTCATTTAAACTGTTGTTTTACAGTTGAGTAATCTAAGGCCCAAGGAGTGCAAATGACTTCCCCAAAGTTGCACAGTTGTGCAGTGTCAGAGTCCAGATGGGGACCTATCTTAAGCCCTATCACAGAGATAATATCAATACAGCAGGTAACAACACAGAGCAAGGTTCAAAGTCAATGCTCAGTAAATATGAATTTCCCCGTCTCTTTTTCCCCCATATCAGCTGGCTTCTCACCAGGACTCGCCATCCACCCACCCCCACCTTAAAGTTAAATATCAGTGGATTCAGGGACATAAGGGCCTTTGCTTGAATGCTGACCAAATTTCCCGGAATACACTAATAAGCTTTCTCTTCAAAAATAGAACTTAACTACTCTTCCCATAATTCGACAAATACTTATAAGCCCCAGCTATGGGCCAGGCTGTGTGTTAATGGTGGGCACACATACACAGGTGAATGAGATCTGGCTAGAGAACACTTTCCCTGACACACCCTGACCCAGATGATTGTAATATTAGGGGAGAAGTGCTAAGAAGGAGGTAAACGCTGAGAGAGTATCACTCAGAATGACCCAGAGGTTCAGAGACAGCTTCCCAGGGAACATGAGTTCAGAAAGATGAGGAGGAGTTGGCCAGATGACCAAGGGGAGAAGATGCTATCGGCAGAGGGATTGACATGGGTAAAGCCAGGTGAGGCAGAACAGCATCTGATTTGTGGGGAGCTCAGCATTCCTGGGGCATAATGAGCATGGCAGGGCATAGCGGGAGATGGGAACAGAGAGGCTCCTAGGTTGTTAGGGGCAGGACATAAGGCCTTATGCGTGATGTTCAAGGGTGGACTTGATCGTGTTGGTGTTGGGCAAAGCTTAAAGCAGAGGAGAAAAATGTCTGATTTGCAATTTTGTTCCAAGGGATGGTCTTTCCTCCATTAGGTGGGTGAAGACTACCTGAGAGTTCAGTTCCCTTTGACCAACATTTACAGAGCCCTCTATGACAAGCCCAGGACCCCACAGGACACTGTGCTGCAGTGATAAGCAAGACATGGTTCCTTCCCTGGAGCAGCTGACAGTCTGGTGAGTTAACCTTTAAACAATGGGAGTCCAGAGAAAGATCTGTCATCCACTAGTCTAACACTGTCCCCTCCCGCAATATTCTGATTGGCAGTCCCATCCCAGTCAGTGGATGTTTTCCCCTCCAGTGTTGACACTACTCACTTTTGTCTGGTCATTGTGTTTGGTTTGGCTTCTATGACTATAGACAGAACAATGTTTGGTCAATCACTATATGGATGCAGAAACACAAAGGCAGGCCCAGGAACCAGGACAACATTGTTGCCATGGGCTGCTCCTTGCACTGTTTAACACACACCACTGGGTGAGCCCTCAAGTCCTTTGACTCGAACCTCCCTTCAGAGCTCAACAAATGATATTAAGCACTCAGAATATCAGCTTTCTGCCCAAACTCAGGATGATGCTAGGAACGTGACAGGCATTCTCATCAATGTCTGAGAACAAATGAGATGAAGGTGCAAACAGTCCACTGACTTCTCATGGAAGCTTTGCATTTGGTGGGAAATACAGACCCCAGTAGCTGTCCATGTCCAGAGGTTCCCACACTCCAACTCAACTCAATCCTACCTTCAGGGGCCATAGTGGGTTGAAGAGTGCCTCCATTCTCAAAGCTATGTTCACCTCCCACCTGGACACACCAGGCATGAGTACCAGGTGGGGAAAGGGGAATGCGTCAGACGTAGATAACACTGAGGGTTCATGGGCCCTCCTAAGATGATCTTCCACAAAAAATTTTGCATAGAATTTTAAAATGTTCCTGAACCTCCTGAAGCATATTCATGAACACTTAGCACACCAGGCTAGGAATGCCAATATAAAGGAAAGAGTCCTGGATTGAGAGGCCAAAGTCCCAGCTTGCTACTAATTTGCAGGCAGCCTTGGGTAAGTTCCTTGACTCCTCTGGTTTTCAATTTTTTTGTCACAGTGCTAGGATTCTGTGACTTCTTTGATTGATAGCATTGATTCACAAAGCAAACTAGTTCATATAGGCACCTAGAAAATGATTTTGGATAAAATTGGGACTTGACTGTATTCCTAGCACCTTAATTAAGAAGAAATTGTGGCAAGAATAGAAATCTTTGCTCAAATCTGCTCATTGTTCCATTTTCATGTGCTTCATTAGTTCCGTGAAAGGACAATTGAGCTCGTGTAACAGGCTCAGACTTGCATCTTTTCACAAATGTTTCCAAGGACCTACTTTCACACTACTCTCATCACTGACATTAGAGCAGGCTATTCCCAGGGATCGTGGAACAGGAGGACCATTTTAGGGCTCCAGGTGTTTCCAGACACCTAAATGTGCAACTTTTGTGTAGTCCAGCCAGCTTAAGCCAGACCGCACAAACACATTTTTTTACTGGAAACTATATTGAAACAACATCAGTTGAAACTTTGTGCTGAATCCACACCCCCCCCAAATATCAAGTAACCAGATACACATATAAATAATATATAAATCAGCATCACACTGGCTAGCTTTTTGCAGAAATTTGTCAATATGAAGCCAAAGATCTAAATATTTGGACATATCCTGATAGTCAGTTGAATGAATAAATAACTAAAAAAATACATAGTCTTTTTTTGTGTGTGTGAGGAGGACTAGCCCTGAGCTAACATCCGATGCCAATCCTCCCCGTTTTTCTTGAGGAAGATTGGCCTTGGGCTAACATCCATGCCCATCTTCCTCTACTTTATACGGGACGCTGCCACAGCATGGCTTGACAAGTGGTGCGTTGGTGCACGCCCAGGATTCGAATCTGCGAACCCCGGGCCACGGAAGCAGAGTGCTCACACTTAACCACTTGCACCACTGGGCCAACCCCATACATAGCCTTATTATACACAATGCATTTACATCTAAACACTCAAACTACTCTTAGAAATGAAGCCTGATAGATGCCCATTTGGTCCTGCTCTACGTGGTAGATGGAAATCCTTTTGACTTTGCTTAATTTTCATCCTAAACGTTACTTTACTCATGATACCTCCTCCAAAACGTTCTGTCACTCTCGATTACCTTCAGGATAAAATCCAAGCCCCTGAGTTTGCCACGCAAGACTGCACTCCTAGTTCTCCAACCTCACCGTCTGCCCTGCACCCATGCAGACCTTCTCTCCGCTCGAGCCAAACAGATCTAGTCACTCACATGTGCACATTCCCTCTGCCTTTGCTTGTGCTGAGCCCACTGCCTGGAATATTCTCATTGGCCCCTCAACCTCCAAATCTAGCTTCACTTCCCTCATTTCCTCCGTGGGATTTTATAGTTTCTCACCTGCAATGATGAGTTTTTGTTTGCCTCCAAGGCAAAACTCTCAAATTTTGGGAAAACTCCCAGGAAGGACCTGGGAGACGAGAGGACCTGTTCTCATCAGATCTTGGCCGAGGAAGGAACTCCAGGCCCACAGAGGGTGGCAGAAAAGGAAGGAAAGCCTGTGAGTCAATAAGATTTTTTTAAATTGAACACTCCTATCAATATAAAACTTAAACATTTACCCACAATATATGTATATTTATTCATTTAAAAATTATATTAATGTATTACTGTAAGAATACACTATGCACGTCATCAAATATGTAAAATATTAACATTTAAAATGACTAGATAGAGCCCAGCCTGGTGGCGCAAGCAGTTAAGTGCACGCGCTCGGCTGCGGCGGCCCAGGGTTCGCAGGTTCGGATCCCGGGCGCGCACCGACGCACTGCTTGTCAGGCCATGCTGTGGCGGCGTCCCATATAAAGTGGAGGAAGATGGGCATGGATGTTAGCCCAGGGCCAGTCTTCCTCAGCAAAAAGAGGAGGACTGGCAGATGTTAGCTCAGGGCTGATCTTCCTCACAAAATAATTAAATAAATAAAATGACTAAATAAAATTAAATGGAAATATTGCTTAATATTTTTTATTCTAATTATAATATTCTAATATCTCATGGATTATGTTGAATACCCTATTTTGGATACCATGACCCCTGGAATAGTGTCAGGCTCCTGTTCTATAGCAATAGTAACAATTACTGACAATTCTGTGACGCTTTCTACTATGCTGATCTAAATTATAGACAGTCACTCCTTTAGAACAAAGATTCCAGGCTATGTATCTAAGAAACATTAACCAGGGCTGTTAGTGTTGTCTGACTTTGGGTGGGGGGCACCATTTACATTTTCTGTAAATGAGGCCCCCTAAATTTGTTCAGTGCACAACCTGTGCAGCCCTCCATGGGGGCCCTATCAGTACCTGATCAGAGACAGGCTCTGCAGAAACTTTCCAAGGAACAGGCTTCACATGAGCTGAGGGTGAAAGGAGTGTTGGTCTCATGTTGGTCTTCCAACCACACCCAAATCTAGAGATCATAATCAACATTGAGCAGTCTCCTAGAGTGGACGACAGGTGGTGCCATACATGTATACGCTGATAAAGTGCTGGAGCCATATACCCTGGGATCAAAGATTGCTAGAGCTGGAAGGGACTGCATTTCAGAGACGAGGAAACCTGGGTCCAGGAGTGTTTCATAGCAAGTTATTAGCAAAGTTGTGCTAGAATTTCCTGACCAGGGCTCTGTCCACAATATTACACTGCTCATCTTAGGATCAGTAACAGACTAAATGTAATGGAACATTTATTGAAGGTCTACTAACATTTATTGGATGTGCTTAAAATAAAAATTGTTATTTTATGAATGGTTCAAATTCATCACAATAAATAATAATTTAGGATCCCATATTTGAGCATTTACTATATGTCAAATACTATACAGAACAATTTACACAAATTTTCCTATTTAACCTTCATAACAACCCTATGAGAAACATGTCATTATAACATCCAATGAAAAAATTGAGGCTGAGAGAAGCTAAACAATTTAACAGAAATTAACTTGTTAAGTCAGGCTTCAAAACTCTGCAACCTGACTTCAAAACCTGCTCTGCAACATGTACTGCCCTCCATAGACAATGAAGTCAATCAACATGTACTGCCCTCCATAATCAATGGTGTCAATCAGCATGTACTGTCCTCCACAGTCAATGGTGTCAATCAACATGTACTGCCCTCCACGGTCAATGGTGTCAATCAGCATGTACTGCCCTCCATACTCAATGGTGTCAATCAGCATGTACTGCCCTCCATAGTCAATTGTGTCAATCGACATGTACTGCCCTCCGTAGTCAATGAAGTCAATCAACATGTACCGTCCTCCATAGTCAATGGTATCAATTACGTGCAAGACAAATCGTGTTCATTTGTACTATTTTTCTTTGCAGTGACATCATCAGAATACTTTTTTTTCCTTTGTATTAAACAAAATGCCAGAATGCTTCTCTTTCTCCCTCTCTCTCTCTCTCTCCTTTCCTTCCATTCTCCTTCCCTCCCACTATCTTTCTCTCTCATACACACACATAGAAATACAATTAGGAAAATGTCTACAGGTCCCTCAATTTTAGCAGAAAGTAGCAAGACAAGTCTCATAATCCTACGTGGCAAATTCTGAACCAAGAACTCTTCTTGATTGCCCTATGACATGGATTGCAACTCTCACTAGAGACCTGTTTTTCACTGGATCTCAGCCAATGACAAAGGAGCAATTATTTCTTCCCCCTTATTATCTTCAAGAATTGTGTTTCTCTGTCTTCCCCATAGGATAGTTGGACTTAAGATATGCTGTGTTCATCTTTTATCCAGTACCTAGCATGTAGTAAGTATGCTATGAATGTTGAATGGATGGAGAAGAGGAAGGAAGGAAAGAAGGAAGTCCACATCAAACCCATCCTCAAAACCTCTGGGCTCTCTCTTAAAAATAATCCCAAGCCTACTTCACACTACCTCCACTACAATTGCCATCATGTTTTGTGTAGTTTTTCGATTGCCTCCAAACTGTTCTCCTGGCTTCTACCCTTTCTCCACTACAGTCTGTTATCAAAAAGGCAGCCAGAATGTTCCTTCCAAAATCCGCTGATGACTCCCATATCACTCAGATCAAAAGCAAAAGTGAAAATTCTTCCACTGGCCCACAAGGCCCACATGATCTGTGCCCACCTCCACCTCTCTGGCCTCGTCTGCTACCACCTTACCACCTTACTTCACCCCACTCCAGCCACGCTGCTGCCTTGCTCCCCTACTCACCATCAGTCTCTATCCTGCTGTGGGAGGCTGAATAATGGCTCCTAAATATGCCCATGTCCTAATTCCCGGAACCCATGAATGTTACTTTTTTGTGGCAAAAGGGACTTTGTAGATGTGATTAAACTAAGGATCTGAAAATGGGAACACTATCCCGGATTATCTTGGTGGGCCCAAACTAATCACGAGGGTCCTGATAAGAGAGACACAGGAGGGGGCAGATCAGAAGAAGGCAAGGTAAAGATGAAAACAGGGGGAGAAAACGTGACATAATGCGGTCCATGAGTGAGGAATGAGGTCAGCCTCTAGAAGCTAGAAGAGGGAAGGAAACAGATTCTCCCCTAGAGCCTCCAGAAAGAACACAGCCCTGCTGACATCTTGATTTTAGCTCCATAAAACTCATTTCAGATTTCTGACCTCCAGAATTGTAAGAGAATAAATTTGTGTTGTTTCAAGCCATTAAGTTTGTGATAATTTGTTGTGGCAGCAATAGAAAATAAATACACCCATCATTCTGTTTTATGTTTCTTTATGGCACTATTACCAGCAGGCATATTTTATATTTACTTATTTATTTGTCCCTCAGTTGTCACTCCCACTACAATGCAAAGTGCATGGGAGCAAAGACTTTGTTTTCTTCATGGTTGTAAACCCAGGGCCTGGCACAATAACTATCTGTTGAATGAATAAATAAATGATATGCTTTAAGTAATTGATTGACACCCTGAAATGGCTGAGCCTCCATAAAATGTTGGTTGAACATAGAGTTCCAAGCCTGCATGAAATTTTCACTCACTTGTCTAGAACAGGTGGAAACATATACAATGAGTACTGGTATAGACGCAGCCCAAGTGGTGTACACTAAAACAGCCCAGGTGAAGAACTTCCAGGACTGCATAGCAACAAGCCCCGCTAGGAAGATGGTGAGCACACCTGAGCCCCGTCAAATTTGGGGGTTTCAGCACCCCCTCCAGGGAGCTGGGAGGAGGAAGGAGCCTGAGCAGTTTATACCTACACCCCCCACCCCATACAAGCGGAGCAGCCCTTGTTTTACCTGTTTTCATATATTACATTTCCATTCAACATTGACTAAGAAACTGCACTGGGGATGGGGTGGGGGGTTAAGAAGCAGGGATTACAACTGCCCCTCTTCCTACTCAGTGTGCTGAGTATCCTCAAAAAGGAGTTCACACACAGAAGCTGAGGTCGACGGAATGCTCTCTGACCTCCTGGTTAATATAATTATGCTAAAAAGAATGCAAACTTAAAGGGTTAATTAAATGTAATATTTGCTTTACAGTACTACAGATCATAAATAATTTAGGAATCACCCATCACCATCATGCCGTTTTTCCTGTTGCTGGTACCAGCTGGGGATGCCAATACTTCTTTTTCCTCCTACTTCTGTTGGTTCAACACCAGTGGTAGGCTAATTTCTGATGAAATCAACACTTGGCCAAATTTACGAATAATTGTCTTCTTGGTGCTAACGATGATGATGATAATCCACCTTGCCTGTTGCATGAAGTTGCAGGGATGCTTGTGTCTTGAGAAAAAATACACCTAGTCCTCACTTTAAAAAACAGTTTTTTGGGAAACTAACACAAGGGTGATGTGGATATGGGGGCTGAAGGCTGCTTGAACATCCTCCTCCATGGACCCTCTTCTGGCTCCTTCGTGCGCACTGTAGCTCTCCTGCCCAGAACACCCACAGCACTCTGCTCCCTTCTCTGTTCACCAAAATTAACTGTGTGCATGCTCGTCTCCTGCACCACACTGTTGATTTCTTGAGAGCAAGGGCCCTTATATGTTGCCTTCATATAAAAAAACATGTAAATATGAATATCGTGGGGGATGGAGGGTGGAGAAAAATATTCTACCTTCTTGATTAATAAAGATGATGTTTAGCCCTGAACTGCTTTTTATGTTTTGATAATCTTCATAACCATAATCTTTATTACAGTATCAGTCTAATACAAAGATCACCAAAGCTCTTTGTTTAAATGTCATATACATTAAACATTAACACTGGCCATTAGCGTCTTACCGCTGCTGAAATCATGTTACTTCATCAGATATTTTAGTTATATTGGTGCCAAAAGGGCAAGCTCGGTGACAGAGGTAACATTTATTGACCACGTACCTGAAGTATCTGTGACCTTAGAAACGTTAAGAAGGAAACCCCAGTGCCTGACTGTTGATTTGACCATCTCTCAACAAGCTTGGTTTCATTTTTAAAAATCATGTTGACGAAGGAAATTGAACCAGACAGGAAAATGTACTTAATGTCTGTCACAAGGGTAAGAATTTGAGCAGCAATTTCTGCTCACTCATAAGTGAACTCTTAAAAAATGCTTTGCCCACGGTACATAAAGGTCAACGGGTTGGACATACACTTTAAATGCACTTTCAAATTCTTGTAATTTTGAGTGTCCTAGATGAACTCTGGAATGACTCATTCAATCTGCCCTTCTCTGTACTGAATATGTTTTGAGATCCAAGGACCATGATACCATACATCTTTCCCTGGTCACTCAGAGCAAAATAAAACACCAATTCCACCATCTGCATGTACAGGTATGCCTGTCAGAGGCAGCCCTTACCTTCACAAAGAGGTAAATCTCAGGGTTCACGGAAGCTAATTCATCTTCTTCCAAACTATCAGGAGCAGAATAGTAGGTGGAGGCAGCCTCGCTGGCAGAGAAGGCCCTGCTCTGCTGGATAGTGAAGCTTGAAGGAGATGGCAGGTCTTCCTTCATCATTCTTCCGTTCTCCTGGAGCTCTTCTGGGCTGGGCTCCTGGTCCTGGGTTGGTGAGTATAATTCTTCCATCAAGATGTCCCTGTCTTCCTGGGGCTCACCTGGTTGAAGATCCTGGGCCTCAGGATATGCTTCATCAGGTAGGAAGTAGTCTTCTTCTTCGGGCTGGGAAGAGGTCACGCCGTTCTCCTCAGCCCGTACAACATAAACTGATACAGAGTCATATTCATGGGTTTCCAGCTTAGTGGCATATAAATTGTTTTCTGACCTCACGTCTTCATGGATGTTATTATAAAGAGGACCTTCATCTTCTTCTGGCTGGTCTGGAACCTCATACATCCTCTCTTTTTGAACTGTGTCATAAATGGTGCTGTAGTCTTCACCATTCATGTTTTTCGATCTGATAGATCCTTTCGCAGGCAGACCTGAGCAGATCTGAAGTAAGTAAAAGGATAGAGGATGCTGTACTGCCTTGCAGAGGATTCAATGGGCTTTTGAAACACAGCAACTAGCAGCAGCTATCAATGACAGGTCTCCAACAATCATTTACTGGAAACTTTAATCAGCAAAGCACAAGTCCACTGGACACAAGATAAAGTTTACACCCTCAGTTAACTCCTTCACTCCTAAGAATATTTTCAACTAGACTCTGGGATTTCCCTCCTTGTCAGTAACTCCAAGATTCTTTGGATTGACTAGAGGTTGAATTGAATTATTTTCCCTGTATATAGTGAAATTTCTGAATATTTAACCATTTGTTAATACGTGGAGTTCCCTCTTCTAATTGCCCCCAAACGTTGACAACATTCAAGAAGTCCCCGCAATTCAGTAGAGAACAATTCTTCACAATGGTAACTTATCTATTCACAGCCGAATTCAGTACACAAAACAATTCTTTGAGTATTGATACCCTATGATAAATGAATTGTACATACTCCAGTTAGGTAATAAATTCTATTTGCATTTCTTATCTGGAAACAGCACTAGGTGATTAAATGGCAGAAGGAAAAGAAGATAATGGTCTCGTCTATGGGCACATCAGTACAGACCACCCCAAACAAGAGACTCAAAGATTTACGGCTTTGAGTTTTATTTTTTCCTCTTAAATTTGGATGATCATCACAGTCAACAAACATTCACTAAGATTCTGTTATGTACAGGATCCTGAATTGAGCACTAAGCATAAGAGTTAGAAGACACAGTCTCTGTTCAAGGGACTTAAATATAGTTGGAGGGCCAGAAAGAGAAACGAAAACCCTAGTGGACACAGAATAAACTATTTAAGGTATTCTTAGTGCAATTGGCCCAGGTCTGGAATAAGCAGCAAAGAACTGTGTGCACAAAGTTTCCTAGTTGATGTCATCTACAGACGCCACGAATATACAAGCTCTTTGTTTTTTAATCAGGCACTCTGTTCTGCTAATTCCTGCTTCCCTTCACCACACCATGTACATCGTTCTCTTGAAGTGACAATCCAAATAGATAGTAAAGGGACTTTAATGTCTAGAAATCATGTGAAAATTGAGAAGCAATGCAACTTTGGTGGACAGGTTCCAAAGCATTTGATGAGCATCTTATTGACAAAGCTCCATTGTAGTCTTAGCTCCAATATTGTATCTGAGAATCTTCTGGAGCAAACTAGAGCAGTATTTCGAGAACTCTAGCTTTTGGGACAACTTAAAGAATACATAATGGGAAAGAGGCCAGAGACAGACTTTAAAGGCTAATGATACTAGCCCGTTATCCTATTGAAGGGTGAGGTTTGATGGATCCAAACATCTGAGAAATTACGATAGGTTCCATATCAGGCATTTATAACTGAATGGAGCCCCAGCTCAAATGCTCCTCAAAATTTTAGCCCTGGAGAAAAACCCAAGAGATCATTCAATCTAACATTTTATTTTACATTTGAGAAAAGCCTGAAACCTAGAAAGGGGAGGTGAGTGGTCCAAGTTCACACAGTGAGTTAATGAGCAGCTGATTTCAGCTGTGATTTCCTAACCTCCAGCTCGGTAATCTTCTTGCTGCTGGCTCCCTTCCTTTAAGTCAGTCTTTTCCAACCTTTTTTTCATAGTCACAGAACCCCAACCCCACCCCAGCCCCAAAAGATCCTTTTTAGATATTTTTCCCATAAAATTAAAACACTGCAGATACATTGTATCTGTATCTTACTTACTTACATACTGTAGGTACCTCTGCACTTTAGACATAAACAGAATAAGTTTTTTGTTCCCGAAAAACCCATTTTCACCCCTTTGGGAGTGATATTGCTCTTTTTGAGAATGTGTACTTTAACTGCTAAAACACTTCTCATAACCCAGCACTGGGTTATATGCAATTCTGCATTATTACCAAAGAATAATATTCTACAACATGTGTATATGTACACAGCATGTCACTAGGTCCTCCCTGATGACCCGGTGAGGGGCTTATTGTTTATTGTTTATCATTTGTTTATTGTTCATAAACAAATAAAATGGAGGAGACGTAGCTAGAATTCAGGTCCTTTTAATCCTGGTACATTTCCTTTCTGTATTGTGTGTATAAGTGTTATCTCTTTACCCTATTGTAAACTTAGGGCCCAAGATCACACAGATATTTTGTGTGAGGAAGATTAGCCCTGAGTTGCCAAACCTCCTCTTTTTGCTGAGGAAGACTGGCCCTGGGCTAACATCTCTGCCCATCTTCCTCTACTTTATATGGGACGCTGCCACAGCACGGCTTGACAAGCGGTGCATCAGTCCGTGGCAAGGATCTGAACCCACGAACGCCCGGCTGCCCAAGGCGGAGCATGCAAACTTAACTGCTACGCCACCGGGCCAGCCCCCACACAGATATGGTATAAATTCAGTCTCCCTGTTATCCCGTCTCAGGGCACACTTATGCTTTAGTTACAGGTTGTAACGTGAAACCAGTCTTCCTGCTAAGCTGTAAGGCAGGTCATATCGCTCTCTGTTCAAACCCCTACACAGGCTCCCCACTTCTCTCAGTAAAAGCCAAAGTCCTTACAATGATCCCCAAGGCCCTACAAAATCTACACCAGCTCCCCTATACCTGCTTCTCTCCCCCTTGCTTACCCTGCTTCAGACACTCTGGCCTCAATTGCTGTGCCTGGAACACTCCAGACTGCTCCCGTCTTAGGATCTCTACATTGCCTGTTCCCTCTGCCCAGAACACATTTCCCCTGGATATCTGCATAGTTAAAACCCCCAAACTCTTCTAATTTTTGCTTATACATCCTCCTCTCAAAAAGGCCACTCTGTACTGTTTAAAATGACAACCTATCCCAACCAACACGTGTACCCCCTCCCCATTACGAAAAACTCTTACTTGACTTTTTATTTCTTTTTCCATAATACCTATCACCTTCTGATAAGATATATATATATATATATATATATATATATATATATATATATATATATATAAAACTTATTTATTTTGTGTCTAGAGTCTATTTTCTGTCTTCTCCCACTAGAATGTAAATCCTGTATGGGCACAGATCTCTGTCAGTTTTTTCATCCTTATCTCAAACACCTAGAACAGTGACTTGTATGTATCAGATACTCAATACATATATGCTGAATAAATTTTTGGATTGCTTGATATCTTTATCCCCCACTGGCCCATAAGTTCCCTAAGAACAAGGTGCATACCTATTTTGCCCATCACTGTATACGTAGTCTAGCAGATATCTGACATATAATATGTGCTTATTAAGTATTTGTTTTATAAACAAATAAAATGGAAGAGATGTAGCTAGAATTCATGTCCTTTTAATCCTGGTACATTTCCTTCTGTATTGTGTGTATAAGTGTTATCTCTTTACTATATTGTAAACTACTGCTGGAAGAGAACTAATACCTTTGTAAACTAAGCACTTTGTTGGCTTGTTTATTTATAAAGGAAAGAGTCCATCAACCAACTAATCAATCAAAAATATTTTGAGGGCTCCATATGTCTGTTACTTATAATCTAGGAAAGGAAATAAGACGCACAGTCATTTGCTTGAGAAGTTTTGAGAATGGCTTGTGTGCTTTCTGAAATACACATCTGCTTATGTTACACCCATGTTTGGAAAGCTTCAGTGGGTCCCAGAAATATACAGGAAGATGTCTGTTCCAAGACCTTTCACAATCGGAACCACGCCTATCTGTCCAGCCAGCTTTTCCCCTCAGCCCTCCCCCAAATGTCCTACTCTGCAGCCAGAAAATTTGCTCTTCCCTGAATACATTATATCATTTCCTGCCCGTATGCTTTTTCACATGTGTTGCCTCCACTTAGCAAAATTCTACTTATTCTGCTATATGTAGGATATAAATATACATAAGACGTGATCTCACGTGAGCATACAACTGAGGAAATTTACAAATTAGTGATTCAAAGGAAAGGATCCAACTGGGCCTTACAGCAGACCTGCCCATTGTCTGGAATAGCTTTGGGGCTAGTGTATGGTCTTCTACTTTGCATGTACAAAAACTCAATTTGGTTAGTTTTCACAGGGTTTTTCAAATATTATAGAACTGAGTAACTCTAACTAAACTTAAAAAACATCAGTTTAGCAACTGAAATGCCAATTTATTAATTGACCTCAAAAATCATAACTGCCAAATTGACTTGAATACTAGCTTGGAATAAGCAGCATAATCTCTTCACAGTAGCAAAGTCTACAGAGGGAAGCAGTTAAGATAATATTCTCACATTATGTTTATGTGATGTTTATAGGATCTGAGGCAATACCCATTTTTTAAACCTAACATCAGTGATTTGTGCCTTGTTTTTTTATCTTGGTCAGTCTTATTAGGGATTTATCAATTTTACTTCTTTTTTTAGAGAATATTTGGCTTTATTGATAGGCTTTATTGTGCATTTCTTTGCAATTTCATTAATTTTGCTCTTATCTTTATTATTTCCTTTCTTCTCCTCTCTTTGGTTTTACTTTCCTGTTTTTATCCCAAGATAATTGTGGCAGATACTTAGATCATTGGTTTTCAACTTTTCTCCTTTTCTAATATATGCATTTAAGACTATCAATTTTCTTCTAAATACAGCTTTATCTGCATCCCACAAGTTTTGATATTTTTTATTTTCATTATCATTCAGTTCAAGATACTTCTCATTTTCTGTTTAGTTTTTGCTTTATCCATGAGTTATTTAGAAACACATTGATTAATTTCTGAACAGTTGAAGATTTTCTAGTTATTTTTTATTACTGATTTTTTTAGCTTAATTTCCCTGTGGTCAGAGAACATGGTCTTTATGAAATTTGTTTTGAGACTTGCTTCATGGCCCAGTACATGGCCAACTTTGGAAATATTCCATATGTACTTGGAAAGAACATGTGTTCCTCACTGTTAGGTGTGGTGTTCTATAGATGATAATTAGTTTGTGTTTGTTAATTTTTGTTATTCATTTCTTTCATATTTCCATTAATTTTCATCTGTTTGTTCTATTAGTTACTGAAAGAGGAAAGTTAAAATCCTTCCTTAAGATCATGGATTTGTCTAGTTCTTATTTCAGATCTTTTAGTTGTTGTCTTATACATTTTTGAGGCTATATTATTAGGTGCGCATAGATTCAGAATTATTATATCATCTTGGTAGATGGACTGTGTCTTCAATAGAAGATGTCTTTCTTTACCTCTACTAATAGTTTTTGCCTTTTTCTGATAGCAGCTTTTTTTTTTTTTTTTTTTTTTTTTGGTTAGTGTGTATGTATATATTTTCCCAAGTTTTTACTTTCAACTTTTACGTGTCCTTATATTTAAGCATTAGGTAGTTATATTTTTTATCCAGTCTGACAATCTTTGTCTTTCAATTCAAATGTTTAGTCTATTGACATTTAATGTAATTGCAATGTATTTAGGCTAAATATATTATCTTACAATATGTATTTTAAAAATTTGAATAGAAATTTCACAGAAAGTGATGTATGACTGGCCAACAAACTCATTAAGGAGAGCTCAACATTGTTAGCCATGAGGGAAATGCAGTTAAATGAGATCACTTCATACCCACTAGAACAGCTAAAATTAAAAAGAGTAGCAATACCAAGTGTTGGCGAAGATGTGGAGCAACTAGAACTCTCATACATTGATAATGAGAGTGTAAAATGGTAAACCACTTAGCAAAATTGTTTGGCAGTTTCTTATAAAATTAAACATATACCTACCCTATGACTCAGCAATTCCAGCAAATCTTAGAAATATATGCAAGAAAGAAAGTCAATATGAAAGTGATCATAATAGGCTTGTATGAGACTGCTTAGAGAAACTTGATTGATAATCTGTAAAAACTGAAAACTTCCAGCAAGAGGAGAATGGATAAACAAACTATGGTATATTCATATAATGAATACCAAGCAGCAATAACAAAGGAATGAACAACTGATACAGATAACAAAATGGATGAATTTCATAGATACTATGTTTAATGAAAAATGTCAGACATAAAAGAGTATATACTAAATGATTCCATATAATTATGTCAACTTGAAAATATACCAAGTGTTACATGGTTTCTAATAATTCTTTTAATGTGTATACAAGCAAGAGATTTTAAGGATTACTTCTATAGCCCATGGGCAAGGAAGGCCGCATGTTAACAGCTGTCTAAGACTTCTTCCTCTGAGTGCAAAGTTTCTTGGGTTACTGTCATTAAGTTACGGAAGTTAAAACCAACACTTTACTCCCTGGAATAGAACCATCAGGCTGGACAGCCAGGCAGAGGAATTTGCATTAAGCCCATGGTACCAGCAACAATCTGACCACAATCCTGATAGGCGACCATCAACAGTGTCATTAAGAAGCTTTCAGGGTAGCTCACATCAGTTTATATAACCCAGGCACCAGCTAGGGTCTCCCCAGTCCTTACACACTGGAGTAAGCATGTCTTAAAATCCCCAGTTTCACAGTTTTCTTCCTCATCCTATTCTCTGACTCTAGCTCCATCCATGTATCAGTCAGATGCAAAATCTCTCATCCATTTCTATAAAAAAAATCCACTGGTATCCAAAAATTTCATGCAGGACGTGCCTTTAATGGAGATTTTGGGATCATAGGGAGCAGTCACATCAGGTAGCACCATTTCATTAGCCCCCACTCCCATTCCCGCTCCCCTCCTCTCTCCCTTCCTCCACTCTTGAAGGAACCATCGATTCTTCCTGTTTCTCCCATAGATTATTTTTTAGACTAGCTCCATTCACACTTGGTTTGGGAGAGGATCTCCTCACCTTCCTTCCCAAACAGGCTTTTCCAAGAATTTCTTCAGAGCGTACCCAGTACCCTCTCTGAAGAGAATTCTAATGAATCTCCATTGTGTTGCATTTATGTCCAGATCTGGCAACTCCTTGATGATATTTTTGGGACAGTGTAGACCCACTGGCCATGAATTTTGAAACAGAAGCAGTATTTCTGAATTGCTGGATCTTTAAAGTATGAGAATGGCTCGGCTCCCAGGGAAAACAGACACAGCCAGAGCACCTCAGACCGGGGAGCAAGCCGTGAGCATTGTTCTGCCTGGATCTCCCTCCTCACAGTTGGTCTTATCAGCGGTTTGCAGATGCTGGGGGAGGAGAAAGGAGGATACATCAAAAATGGTTGTTTGAAAATGGCTTGGAATCCATTCAACATTTCGAGGTGAAGGGGATTAGGGTAGTTATAAGCCTAAATTTGCTACAGAGCTCAAATACTTGACTTTCACTAGGAGTACTCGCTGACTTTAATATCACTTCATTCTAGCCAACCTGAAAATCATCAAACCATAGACTCCTAGGAGGGGAAGAGATAGTGAGGTCATATCCTACAACAGGTCCCAGAATGGTTGATTGGGCCCTGCTACCTTTGGTAAACCTGTGACTTAAAACATTGCTCTCTAGCCTGAGGTATCCAAGTTAGCCATATGGGCTTCAGGAACATCAGCACAAAGGGTTGGCCTCAGAAGAGCAAGAAAACAATTACAGAGACAGGAAAGGTCTAGGGAATTATTCTAAGGAGGGCAAGTTTATCTCCAGTGCCAGCACCGCCACTTGCTTTCCTGCCTTCTTTTCTCCACCTCACCCCTCCCCTCATCATGGCTCTTCCTCCTCTCAGGAGCCACTTCCTCTCAATAAGCTAATAGCTTACCCTTTCAGTGATATTTTCATTTGAAAAAATGCAAAAACCCAAAGGAATGAATAGCTAATGGTAAAAATTCATTTTCCACTGTTTAGGGAAGACATATTTCTCACTTCCTGTCTTCTCTACTAATTCTCAGTTGTCTCATATGTAAAATGAGAATGATAGTATGTATTACTGAAGAATTTACTTAAATAATGTAGATAAGAAGCTTACTGCAATGCCTGGCTGGCTCTTAATTGGTACTATTATTACTACTACTACAATTTACCCCTTAGACAACAATATGAATTCTTCTGTTGTCTTTTTTTGAGGACTAAGCAAACATTCTGGATCCATATAAAGAAATGAAATCAGAGAATATAAGGGTTATGAAAGGACCATCAGATATAGCCCATGACTTTAAGAGTTTAAAATCTGATTGAGTGCAAAATATAATGCTCCAGCAGGAAAAGTTAACTGACAACATGAGGTATTATGCTTAGTGACGAATAAGTGGGAGTGACCTTTGGGGCTGTAGGATTTCAGAAGAGGATGAGGGCACCCTGGGCTGGGGGTGAGGGACAGAGGAGGTAAGTATCTTAGGTGGTAGATGAGTCCTGGACAAGTGAAGTGAAGAAGGGAGGTTAAGGTGTGAATTATGATGCAGAGTTGAGAATTCACAATGATAGAGACTAAACTAGCTTGGATAGAGTATGTGGATTATGGGAAAAATAGAGAAGGCGGCAGTAATAGGCTAGACCGAGAATGGTCTTGAATGCCAGGATCAGAAATCTGAATTTTATGCCTATTGGATGATATTGAGGATAAGCAGATACATAACACAGAAAGAAGGTCAGTTCCACAACCATTTAAACTACAGCTGGATTCAAGAGAGAGACAGGTGCTCAGAGAAAATCATTTCCAGTAGCTGGTATTGCTTAATGGAGCAACTTGGTCTATTGGCACATCACACCGTGACATCCACATTTCACTATGGGCACAGGGAGGGAACTGTGTAGAGTCACCTGAGAAGTTCTGATGGTTCTGCTGAGTCATTTCAGTCACTGTGAATGTGCCTCTCTCCCATTCACCTCTCCGGGCACTCTCTCCTCCTTGCAGTTCACCAACACCATTCCCAGCCAGTCATTGCATAGTCTTTGTTTTCATAACTTCATCTAGTTGTTCCAACCTTCCAGATTTTATTCCTCATGATTCTGATTCTGCCATTATATCCCACCATAGGTATCTCTTCATAAATGTTTATTGCTTATGATCCCAAAATTTTACCGCATTTTCTTACTTTTCAAATTGTAAATAGTCATCCATATCTTGATTCATCATTACATTGGCTGGTCCCCCTCGGTGCTGTGTGTTTTAGATTATACAATCTGGGAGAGGTCTATTACTCAGAGGAGATAAATTTAAAAAATAGGAAAAGGGGGAATATTAAATATTGGGGGGATGAGGCAGACGAGATCCTCTTCACTCAAACAATTTAACATGAAATGGGAAGTAACAACAAGATTATTTAAATAAATTTAATAAAGAAATTGAGTACCAAAAACAACATCATTTTTAAAATAGGGTGAACTATATGCCCTCAAGCCCTCAGGCAGGGCAATCCCTGCTCTGTCCTCTCCCTGCCCCCGGCACTGTCATCACTGTCATCACCCAGGCTGGGACTACACACCCGACCCCAGGGCCCCACTCTCAGGGATGCCCTCCAGCTATCCCCCCGTCCTTCCTCCTTATTCAGAGGGGGTCTAGTTTCCTCCCTCTCTTCCTTCCTATGCTGTCTCCAACACAACCACAATCTCCTTGTCTGACCCCCTTAGTAGCTCTCTGTCACTTTGCTAGAACCTCCAGCATAGAGAGAAAGCAACTCGAAGCAGATGAACTTGCAGATGCCCAAAGACTGAGGTGCCCAGCTAGCCCACTTCAAAGAGGGGAAGCGTGCAGGGGCATCCTCTTAGGCAGGCTTTCGCAGATAAGGATAAAGGCACCCTGCATGAGTGTTGAAGGAACCTGTGGAAATGCTAAGTTCACTTAGTAACTTAATAGAGTACTACTGGGCTGAGTACTTTTCATCTCCATCATTCTGCAGAAAGGAAGTGTGCTTGCTTTCTGCCACAGACAGCTTGACTCCATTGAGCTCTCTCACCCCATTTTCTTCCTCCAGTTCATTCCTCCATCTTTGGGAATTTTATTTTTGTGATTTGAGGGTTTCAGAGTTTTACAGTTTGGGGATTGTTTTTTCACCAAAGACAGTTGGGAAGTTTGGTTCTGTATTACGAAAGCAAAAGCCATCTATCTCAGCAATCTTCTGAGGTATCACTCTGTGTATTACATACTTCTCTATATCGCAACTATAACGCAAATTGTTACTCTGAACCATCCAGGAAAGATGGAGAAAGGGCTGTGGGCTTTGAAAATGCAACTTGACTCCTCTAATTCCACTGGGTCCGGGATGCAGGCCCCAAGCAAGCTGTCCCTTCACGCTTTTACATTCTCTAAACAGTATCGCCCAAGGCCGCTGTCCTTCAGTTACTCCACAGGAAATATTTCCCTTGAAATATGTACCCAGCTGTCGTTTTGAGCTTCTTGGGTTCCTGCTGTGGCATCAAAGATATATATTTTATACTGAGAAGATTTTGTTCTGATTATAAATGTAGTTTATGCTCATTACAGAAAAAGATCATAAAAAATCATCTGTAATTCCACTACTCAAAGATAATTATGTTAACATTCCGTTATTCCTTTTCTACCCATATGTGTATATGCTTTTTAATTGGAATCATGTTCATCTTTGTATTCTGCTTTTTAAAAATTTGACAATATATAATGTATATACATGAATTTTAAGCATATTTATATAAGACCAGCAAAGTACTTGTCAAATAGTAAACTCAAATATTAGCTGATGTAATTCGTTGATTTAGAAGATTCAGAGATATCTTTCTTTATTGTTGAGCCAAATGACTTTTTAAAAGGCAAACGATTTTGTTTAAACATGTGATTGGCCCAACAAACCAGACAGTAAATGGGAAACTCTTTCCTCATTCCTGCCTCTCTGCACTTCCCAGGCTGGGACGCTCTGACTCCACGGGGAACACCGGGTAATGCTCACAGCAGGGCAGGGCAAACAACGTTTTGCAGAGGGTCTTAAGGTTGCCTATGATTTTCCTTTAAATTTCCCTATATACAGGTAGTATGCTTAATTAATCTACACATATTTAAATTCTGTTCTGGTTTTGGTTTACATTTGAGTGCAGAGTGGGCAGATCTAGGGGGCAGAGAAGAGAAATTATGGAATTGTGGGATAAAAAAAACAAACGAAGTTTATTGAGGTGTTTCTTGTTTAACAAAAATCGTGAAGATGAATGGAGAACGAATTGCATACTATTTTAGCAACATGCAGCATAGGGTAGGGGAGACTTTGGTCCCAAAGAGTCCTGGGTTCAAATGCTGACTCTGCCACTTACCTACTGGGTGATCTGGGGCACAATTATTTAAACTTTCCGAGCCTTGGTTTCCTTATTTGTAAAAATGGAAACAACACCTTCCTCAAGCGCTGGTGGAAAGATTAAATGAAAAAAATATGTGTGAAATCTCGAAGCCTGGCAGACTATATAGGCGTGTTCAGCATTAGTTTCCAGCGTTTCTCCCACAGCTAAGCTGCATTGGTTTGAGAGCTCAGAATGAAGAGACTCTGGAGGGAAAAAAAGATTATGTATAAGTAATCTAAGTAATCATGACATGTTAGTATGTTAATGGAACTTAGTTCTACTCTGTATCGCATTTATTATTATGCATTTGGGGAGTTATTTTCTTTCAATAACCCTGATACCTACTCTAAATGATAATTACATTTTGCATTTTGCAGTTATTGCAACCCTCAAAAGACCTTTACAGACGGTATTCTGCATGATTTGCACAAGAACACTGTAAAGCAGGTATCATCGAATCCGTTTTGCAGACATGAACGCGGTGGCTCAGGCTGCTTTCCTGGTGAGTGTTTATAACGCTAAGATTCGGGCCCAGGTTTCCTAAACAGCTGACACTCCACTTCTTCCACAGCTAAAGATTGCTGTGATCATTTAAACAAAATGTTTAAAATTTATGCTCTAAGTAGGTCTGTAGAGTCAGGGAAAATATAATATGTCTATAAGTGAACCAGAGTGATAGGTCATGCAATAAAAATGAACATGTTTTTACCAAAGGCAAAAACTTAACCATATGCAAGAAACGGGAGACCTCAGGATTTGAAAACTCTGTTTTCTGCATTCACGGTCCACCAGGGGGCACTGTTACCCGTGCCGCCTGGCGAGCTGTTTCCTTCTTCTAGGCTAAAAAGCCAGGGAACGGTTGCAGTTTACAGATTTCCTGCTCTGATGGCTTTTCCCCATTTCCCAATTATGTTGCTTTGAGGATCAGGTGCCTCAAATTCAAAACATATGTCTAAAATATTTTAGCTATGTGTGTCATGTCAGAGCTCAATTCCACCGCAATTTTTTTTAAATTCCTTAGTTCATTTAACAAGTCTTAAAGTTTAAAATAAAGGGGGAAAGGAGCTCGTGAGGAACATTCCATCTTCAAGCAACCCTATAGGGCAATTCATTTTTTATTTTACAAGGGAGGAAACTGAATTTCGGAGAAAGTGATTTGTCCAAGATCAGGCAGATGGTAGGCAGAGAAGCCAGACCCGAACCCAAGTCTGTCTGAATCCCAAGACCAAGCTCTTCTTGCTACAATCTACTTATAATAACTCACTTTCCTAGGGAGGCTATTACCAAACTCAGATGATGTCTTCTTAGACTTCTTAGACGAATGAAAACAAAAGGGATAGCATTTTTTAAGAATGCCAGTTACAAAAATCCCTCGCAGCCCTTTTAAAATTTTTCTGTCTTTAATGATTTTTTTCCTAGAGTCAATCTACAAACTAGCTTTGAGTGTGTTTTATTCCCATCCTGGTTCATCTTATTATCCAAGTAATTTAAGTACCCATGAAACTTTACTTAGCTCCTAGCAACCATGACGTTCAAACCAAATAGAAAATATGTAGTGGCATCTATTTAAAGTCTGGATTGTCCACACCAAAATCAGAACGATTTCATTTGGTGTGTGTATATACATTTGTATATATACACATAAAATTATATCTGTTCTCAATTTCCGTACCAATATTTTGTGGCACTTTTGGTGTCCTGTGTCTTGATGTTTGCGGTTTCTTTACTATTGCTAAAGAAAATCTGCTGTCGCTGCTAATAATCATGACACATAGCATCTGTCCTATTAGTTCTACATCCTGAGGTCTCGAAAGCTAAGTCTCCTTGAATGAATGAAAGTATACATGTATATTTTTTGTTGTTAGTGCTTTGGAGTTGATTCTGAATCCTAGCGATCCTGTATACAGTGGAACGGAACCCTGACCAGTCTTTTTACGCCATGCTCTCACCTTCTGATGCTATATCAGACAATGCTCCATTGCTATTCATAGAGTTTTTATGGCCAGTTTTTTCGGAAGTGGGTGGCCAGTTCCTTCTTCCTAGTCTATCTTAGTCTGGAAGCTCTGCTGAAACCTGTCCACCATATTTGAAATCCCAGTGGCATAGCTTTCAGCATCACAACAACAAGCAGCCACGACAGTGTGACAACTGACAAATGGGTGGTGTGGTTCCCCAACTGGGAAACGAACCTGGGTTGTAGCCATGGTGAGTATATCTGTCTATCTGTCTATATCTATCTATCTATCAATCTATACACACACACACACACAATCTTGTAGTGTACGGTATACAAGATTGGAGATCATGAGGTCACTGTAGTTTCCATCTTTCTCTCTTATTTGGGCTGTCACTCTAGTCCAAAAATTGCTCTCTCTCTCTCTCCTGCCACCACCTCTCAATCTAACTCCTGTTTTTTACCAGGTTAAACATCCTACAATGCAGCCAAGAATACATAAATCTTCCTCATCCCTTCCTATCTATCGCTCATGACCCAGGTAAGTGATGCCTTCCCCATGAATCCCTCTCCCATTTCTCCTGACTTTGTTAGTGTTTGTCTGTTGGTGTAAACATCACGTTCTATCTTTGATAATAGTACCAGCTTACTTCCAGCCAGTCCCTCCCTTCCACCTTTTCTATCCTGTCCCATTTCTTGAGGACAATAACCATAACTTATTTATCTTTATATCCCATAACACAGTGCTTTTTGAACTTGTTTGTGCATGAGAACCATCTGGGGATCTTGTTGAAATGCAGATTCTGATTCAATAGGTCTGGGGCGGAGCCTGAGACTCTGCATTCCTAACAAGCTCCCTGAGAATACTAATACTACTGGTTCATGGACCACCCTTTGAGTAGCAAGGTGCTAGTACATCTTGCATAATATTTTGCACGTGGCAGGTGTTAACTCACATGTACTAGAAAATTAAATGTTAAAAAGCAAAAGCAAAATGCAGATACAATGAGATAGCACTACACAACTGTCAATATGGCAACACCAAATGCTGGTGAGGCTGTCTGAGTGCCTGGATTCTCATAAAATGTTTGTGGGAATGTAAAATAGTACATCTACTTTGGGAAAAGATCTGGCTGTCTTTTTTTACAAAATTAACATCTGCTTACACTATGATCTAGCAGTTCCTCTCCTAGATATTTACCAAAGAGAAATGAAAACACATGCCCACAAAAAGACCTGTACAAGGATGTTCAAAAGTTTTATTCATAATAGCCCCAAATTGAAAATACCCCAGGTGTCCATTAACTGGTAAATGGAGAAGTAAATGGTGGTGTATCCATACTGTGCAATGCTGGCTCCTATTTCCATACCGTGGAATACTGGCTCAGGTTCTCTCCTGAGCTGAGGCTGCAGCCATGTAGGGGAGAGCTGCTGTCATCTGAAGGCTTGCCTGGGGCCACAGGACCTGCTTCCAAGATGGCTCACTCATCTGGCTGTTGGCAGAAGGCCTCAGTTCCTTGCTATATGGTCTTCTCTGTAGATTTGCTTGAGTGTCCTAATGACATGGCCACTGACTTCTATCATGTTGTAACCCTGGCCCTTGGCCCCATAAGACATTAACCACAACCCTACTCAGAACAAGTCTAACACGTTCTCTTTAGCTTACAGGAAACCACAAAGAGAGGAAGGAGGATATGGCTGAGACAAACAGTGGAAACCAGTTAAAACAGGTTGAAGGCAACATGGCAGTCTGACTTGATCTGACATAGACCCCACAGCTCATTATACGCTCATCGTAATACATCACCATATTACAGAACACACCCACAAATGCCATGATAGTTTACAACTGCCACAGCAATAGCTGGATTAACCAAATAAGGAAGAAAAGAGGTGGCATCCTTGATCCCCAGAAAAGTCTGCCCATTTCCCTGAATAACTATGACTATTCCTCCCTTTCCTTACCTAGACCCCTTATAACAGCTGCTTAATCACCCCAGGAGCTGGGAAGTTGATTTGTGAACTCAGTTCCCGCTTCTCCATTCTTTGGCAGTTGAATAAAGCTTGTGCTGTTGAATGCTCAGCTTCAGTTTCGTTTCAAATCCGCAACACTGAACAGAAAAGAACCTTCCGAGGAAGAAAAGGGCTGATTGTGGGTTTGACGCCCACCGGCCCTGGGATTTTCCTCAGATCCCCTCTGATTGTGGGTTCCAGTCCCACCAGAGAGAAGCAAAATTGTTAACAATGTGAGTGATCCAAGCGAGAGACCTGCTGTGGCCTAGCCTGGCTCCAAGCAGCTTCCCAGCCTGCTTGAGCCTCTCTTGGTCAATGTCAGGCCAAAGGCTCCCAATAAAAAGATATGAACTGGAGAAGTCAAGATGGCAGCGTAGGAAGACTCTGAACTCACCTCCTCCCACGGACACAGCCAATTTACAACTACTTGTGGAAAAACTACCCCTGAGACAGAACTGAAAACTGGATAAGAGGAACTTCTGCAACAACGGACAATCCTAACTGAGGTAGAAGAGGCAGAAACTCCCTTCTGGAGAGGAAAAATGCCGCCTTCACAAGACACAGCGCCTCACGCCTTCACAAGATGCAGTGCCTCACGGCCACCCGGGAGTAGCCCAAAGGTACGCAGCCCTCCCTGGAGGAGCGGGGCCCTGAGCCAGGGAGCACCCCCACTGTGGGCACTTTGTGGACTCAGCACAATCGAGATGAGTGGCATAATATCTGACTTTGCCTGCTACTAAAACATTGGGGAGTACCCCCAGAAAAGCTGGTTCACAAAGAAAATAAAACCGGCTCTTAAAGGGCCCACACACAAACTCACCCATTTCAGAAAGCAACCTAAAATCACCAGGAAGAAAGGTGCACAGTGCTTTGGTGAAAAGAGACTCACCTGATAGGCCCTGTGTGCATCTCGGTGAGAGGTGAGACCTCTCCAGGGACTGGGACATTGGCGGCGGCCATTGTTGTGGCCTGGTGTGGGCGTGCTGACATGGACACCGTTGGAGTTCTCTCTGGGGCCTGCTAGCCCAGGGTCTTCCCCACCCGCTAGAGCACCGATTTAATCCAGCTCAGCCAGGGCAGGCAGCCCACCCTAGAGACTGGCCCTACCCAACAACAAGCCCTCAGGCAACTTGTGGGCCTGCATAGATTGGTGACTGGATTCTCTGCAGCCTGGCAACAGAGCCCACTTCAGTGGGGCAGGGCGTGCACAAGGAGCGGGTGGAGAGTGTGGGGCAGTGGTGGAGTGTGTGGGGCTCCCGCCGTGGAGAGACTGGGTCCGCTTCGGGAGGTCGGGTTGCACACTCGGGGCAGGACTGTGTTGACTGTGTGTGTGGACCTGTGGGTGGCAGGGCTTGTCAGCTGCAGAAGACTTGTGCTTCTCAAAGACCCACATAGGGGGTTTGCCCCACCTTCCAAAGCCTGAAACAATTGGGTGCTCCTGTGCCTGAGGCCAGCCCCACCCAGCTGCAATCCTCAGAGAGCTGACAAGAGACCTAAAGGCTGGAGGCTTATAGCAATTGTAAGACCCTGAGCCTAACAACCTGCCACGCTGGGGGCCTACTCACTTAAAAGAAATACTGCAACACATATGTGGTATTAGAACTTGCAGCCAACTGTGCTGGGGCTCCCCAGACCTGATAAAGAGACTGAAGGGCCCACAACAACTACAAGCAGCTGAGCATTACAACAGCTGGCTAGGAGCATAACTCAGCCTCCCTGGGCACCTACAGGGAGAGCAAACAGGCCACAACAGAAGGACACACGTAGCCCACATAGGGGTCACCCCTGGAACATTGAGAACAGAGGGAAGCACACAGCAGGCCTCCTAAGGCATCATTTACATAAGGTCACCTATCCAAGAGCAGGAGACGTAGCTGACCTACCTAATACGTAGTCACAAGCACAGGGAAAGAGGCAAAATGAGGAGGCAAAGGAATACATTCCAAGTAAGGGAACAGGACAAAACCCCAGAAAAGGAACTAAGTGAAACAGAAATGAGCAACCTACCTGACAGAGAGTTCAAACAAAGAGTGTTAAGGATGCTCACTGATCTGGGGAGAAGAATAGATGAACTCAGTGAGAATGTCAACAAAGAAATGGAAGATATAAAAAAGAACCAATCAGAAATGAAGAATACAATACTGGAAATGAAAAATTCACTAGAGGGACTCAAAAGCAGAGTAGAGGATACAGAAGAACAGATCTGCAAAGACTAGAAGAAATTACCTAAGCTGAACAGGTAAAAGAGAAAAGAATTAAAAAGAGTGAGGACAGTCTAAGGGACCTCTGGAACAACATCAAGCGCACTAACATCTGTGTTATAGGTGTCCCGGAAGGAGAAGAGCGAGACAAAGGGGAAGAGAATCTATTTCAAGAAATAATAGATGAAAACTTCCCTAACCTAAGGAAGGAAACAGACATCCAGGTACAGGAAGCACAGAGAGCCCCAAAGAAGATAAACCCAAAGAGGCCCACACCAAGACACATCATAATCAAAACGTCCAGAATTAAAGATAAAGAGAGAATCCTAAAAGCCGCAAGAGAAAGTCAAGTTACATACAAAGGAAACCCCATAAGGCTATCAGCTGACTTCTCAGCAGAAACCTTACAGGCTAGAAGAGAATGGCATGATACATTTAAAGTGCTAAAAGGAAAAAACTTCCAGCCAAGAATACTCTACCCAGCAAGGTTATCATTCAAAATGGAAGGAGAGATCAAAAATTTCCCAGACAAGCAAAAATTAAAGGAGTTTGTCACCAAGAAACCAGTGCTACAAGAAATATTAATGGGACTGATTTAAGGGGAAAAGAGAAGACCACAAATAGGAAAAATTATCTATTTCCATGATAAGAAGGTAATGGATACAAATGCACAAAGAGGTTAGATATGATATCAAAAACATAAAAGGAGGGAAGAGGGGAGTTAAAGAGTAGAGCTTTCAGACAGAGGTCAAACTAAAGAGACCGTCAATTCTGTATAGAAGAAGGAAGGAACAGAGAAGGACTACTAAAACACTGAGAAAAAAAAAAGTTAAAAAATGGCAGTAAGTACATACTTATCAATAGCTACTTTATTATTTTTTTTATAATTTTATTTATTTATTTTTCCCCCAAAGCCCCAGTAGATAGTTGTATGTCACAGTTGCACATCCTTCTAGTTGCTGTATGTGGGACGCGGCCTCAGCATGGCCGGAGAAGCGGTGCGTCGGTGCGCGTCCGGGATCCGAACCCGGGCCACCAGCAGCGGAGAGCGCACACTTAACCGCTAAGCCACGGGGACAGCCCATCAATAGCTACTTAAATGTCAATGGACTAAATGCTCCAATTAAAAGGCATAGGGTGTCTGATTGGATAAAAAAACAAGACCCATATAGATGCTGCATACAAGAGACACACTTCAGACCTAAAGATACTCACAAACTGAAAGTGAAGGGATGGAAAAAGATACTCCATGCAAATGGCAATGGAAAGAAAGCTGGGGTAGCAATACTCATATCAGACAAAATACACTTTAAAACAAAAACTGTAAAAAGAGACAAAGAAGGTCATTACACAATGATCAAGGGAACAATCCAACAAGAGGATATAACACTTGTAAATATCTACGCACCCAATGTAGGTGCACATAAATATATAAAGCAATTATTAACAGACATAAAAACAGAAATAGACAGTAACACAATAATAGTAGGGGACTTTAACACTCCACTTACACCAATGGATAGATCATCCAAACAGAAGATCAATAAGGAAACATTGGCCTTAAATGACACACTAGAACAGATGGACCTAGTAGATATATACAGAGCATTCCATCCAAAAACCAAAGAATACACGTTCTTTTCAAGTGCACATGGAACATTCTCCAGGATTGATCACATATTAGGCCACAAAACAAGTCTCCATAAATTTAAGAAGATTGAAATAATACCACGCATCTTTTCTGACCACGGTATGAAACTAGAAATCAATTATAGGAAGAAAATCAGAAAAGCCACAAATACGTGGAGATTAAACAAAATGCTACTGAACAATGACTGGGTCAACGAAGAAATCAAAGAAGAAATCAAAAAATACCTGGAGACAAATGAAAATGAAAATACGACATGCCAGAATTTATGGGATACAGCAAAAGCGGTTCTAAGAGGGAAGTTTATAGCAACACAGGCCTATCTCAACAAACAAGAAAAATCTCAAATAAACAATCTAACAATGCACCTAAACGAACTGGAAAAAGAAGAACAAACCAAGCCCAAAATCAGTAGAAGAAGGGAAATAATAAAAATCAGAGAAGAAATAAATGAAATAGAGACCAAAAAACAATAGAAAAAATCAATAAAACCAAGAGCTGGTTCTTTGAAAAGATAAACAAAATTGACAAACCTTTAGCTAGACTCACCAAGAAAAAAATAGAGAAGGCACAAATAAGTAAAATCAGAAATGAAAGAGGAGAAATTACAACAGACACCTCAGAAATACAAAAGATTGTAAGAGAATACTATGAAAAGCTATATGCCAACCAATTCGACAATCTGGAAGAAATAGATAAATTCTTAGAATCATACAACCTTCCATAACTGGATCAAGAAGAAGTAGAGAATTTGAATAGACCTATCACCAGTAAGGAGATTGAAACAGTAATCAAAAACCTCCCCAAAAATAAAAGTCCAGGACCAGACGGCTTCCCTGGTGAATTCTACCAAACACTCAAAGAAGACTTAATACCTATCCTTCTCAAACTCTTCCAAAAATTGAGGAGGGGGGGAAGCTCCCTAACTCATTCTATGAAGCCGACATTACCCTGATACCAAAACCAGACAAGGACAACACAAGAAAAGAAAACTACAGGCCAATATCACTGATGAACATCAATGCAAAAATCCTCAACAAAATACTAGCAAATCGCATACAACAATATGTTAAAAAGATTATACACCATGATCAAGTGGGATTTATTCCAGGTATGCAGGGATGGTTTAACATTCGCAAATCAATCAACGTGATACACCACATTAATAAAATGAAGAATAAAAATCACATGATCATCTCAATAGATGCAGAGAAAGCATTTGACAAGATACAGCATCCATTTATGATAAAAACTCTGAATAAAATGGGTATAGAAGGAAAGTACCTCAACATAATAAAGACCATATATGAGAAACCCACAGCTAATATCATCCTCAATGGTGAAAAACTGAAAGCTATCCCTCTAAGAACAGGAACCAGACAAGGATGCCCACTGTCACCACTCCTATTTAACATACTACTGGAAGTCCTAGCCAGAGCAATCAGGCAAGAGAAAGAAATAAAAGGGATCCAAATTGGAAAGGAAGAAGTGAAACTCTCACTATTTGCAGATGACATGATTTTATATATAGAAAACCCTAAAGAATCCACCAGAAAACTTGTAGAAGTAATAAACGAATATGGTAAAGTTGCAGGATACAAAATCAACATACAAAAATCAGTTGCATTTCTATACACTAACAACGAAGTAGCAGAAAGAGAAATTAAGAATACCATCCCATTTACAATTGCAACAAAAAGAATAAAATACCTAGGAATAAACTTAACCAAAGAGGTGAAAGAGCTGTACAGGGAAAACTATAAAACATTGCTGAAAGAAATTGAAGAAGACACAAAGAAATGGAAAGATATTCCATGCTCTTGGATTGGAAGAATTAACATAGTTAAGACATCCATACTTCCTAAACCCATCTGTAGATTCAATGCAATCCCTATCAAAGTTCCAACAACATTTTTCACAGAAATAGAACAAAGAATCCTAAAATTTATTTGGAACAACAAAAGACCCCGAATAAGTAAAGGAATCCTGAGAAAAAAGAACAAAGCTGGAGGTATCACACTCCCTGATTTCAAAATATACTACAAAGCTATAGTAACCAAAACAGCATGGTACTGGCACAAAAACAGACACACAGATCAATGGAATAGAATAGAAAGCCCAGAAATAAACCCACACATCTATGGACAGCTAATCTTCGACAAAGGAGCCAAGAACATACAATGGAGAAAAGAAAGTCTCTTCAACAAATGGTGTTGGGAAAACTGGACAGCCACAAGCAAAAAAATGAAAGTAGACCCTTACCTTACACCATACACAAAAATTAACTCAAAATGGATTAAAGACTTGAATGTAAGACCTGAAACTATGAATCTTCTAGAAGAAAACATAGGCAATACGCTCTTCGACATCGGTCTTAGCAACATCATTTCAAGCACCATGTCTGACCGGGCAAGAGAAACAATAGAAAAAATAAACAAATGGGACTACATCAAACTAAAAAGCTTCTGCACAGCAAAGGAAACCATCAAGAAAATGAAAAGACAAACTAACAATTGGGAGAAGATATTTGCAAACCATACATCTGATAAGGGCTTAATCTCCAAAATATACAAAGAACTGATGCATCTCAACAACAAAAAAACTAACAACCCAATTAAAAAATGGGCAAAAGACCTGAACAGACATTTCTCCAAAGAAGATATACAGATGGCCAACAGGCACATGAAAAGATGTTCAAAATCATTAACTATCAGGGAAATGCAAATCAAAACTACAATGAGATATCACCTCACCCCCGTCAGAATGGCTATAATTAACAAGACAGGAAACAACATGTGTTGGAGAGGATGTGGAGAGAAGGGAACTCTCATACACTGCTGGTGGGAGTGCAAACTGGTGCAGCCACTATGGAAAACGGTATGGAGATTCCTCAAAAAATCAAGGATAGAACTACCATATGACCCAGCTATTCCACTGCTGGGTATTTATCCAAAGAACTTGAAAACACCAATGCATAAAGATACATGCACCCCTGTGTTCATTGCAGTGTTATTCACAATAGCCACAATAGCCAAGACTTGGAAACAACCTAAGTGCCCATCAAGGGATGAATGGATAAAGAAGATGTGGTATATATACACAATGGAATACTACTCAGCCATAAGAAACGGTGAAATCCAGCCATTTGTGACAACATGGATGGACATTGAGGGTATTATGCAAAGTGAAATAAGTCAGAGGGAGAAGGTCAAATACCGTATGATTTCCTTCATTAAGTAGTAGATAACAATAAACAAACACATAGAGACAGAGATTGGATTGGTGGTTACCAGAGGGGAAGGGGGGAGGGAGGAGGGTGAAAGGGATAATTCAGCACATGTGTGTGGTGATGGGTTGTAATTAGTATTTCGGTGGTGAACATGATGTAATCTATGCAGAAATAGAAGTATAATGATGTACACCTGAAATTTATACAATGTTATAAACCAATGTTACTGCAATAAACAAAAAATTAAAAAAAAACATATGAACTACTGATATGCACAACATGGGTAAATCTCAAATGCATTATGTTGAGTGAAACAACCAGACACAAAAGAGTACTTACTATATGATTTTATTCCTTTTATATGAAGTTTTAGATGGCAAAACAAATCTATAATATTTTTAAAAAGTCAGAACAGTGGTTGCCCGGGGACAGGGGTAGGCAGGAAGGGATATAAGGTTATTTTCAGGAAAGATGGAATTTTGACAGAACTTTGAGTTACACAGGTGTATGCATTTGTCAAAACTCAGAGAATAGTATGCTTAAGATTTATACATTTCAGTCTTTGTAAATTTTATTTAAAAAGAAAAAGAACTCTAAACAAATTCTGAACTATCATTAATGATATGCTGCTAAAATGTTTCGAGGTGAAGTGTACTGATGTTGCAACTGACATTGAAATGCATCAAAAACAAGATGAATAATAAATGGTGCTGGGAAAACTGGACAGCCACATGCAAAAGAATGAAAATGGACCATCTGCTATCGCCATTCACAAAAATTAACTCAAAATGGATCAAAGACCTGAAGGTGAGACCTGAAACTATAAAACTCACAGAAGAAAATATAGGCAACACACTATTTGACATTGGTCATAAAGGATCTTTTCGGATGCCATCTCTATTCGAACTAGGGAAACCAAAGAAAAAATAAGCAAGTGGGACTTCATCAGAGTAAAGAGCTTCTACAAGACAAATGAAACCAGGATCAAAATGAATAGACAACCCACCAACTGGGAGAAAATATTTGCAAAACATATATCTGACAAGGGGTTAATCTCCATAATATATAAAGAACTGAAAAAAAAAAAAAACCCCAATCCAAAAATGGGCAGAGGAAATGAACAGACACTTCTCCAAACAAGATATACAGATGGCCAATAGGCACATGAAAAGATGTTGAACATCACTCATCATCAGGGAAATGCAGATCAAAACAACACTAAGATATCACCTCACACCCATTAGAATGGCTATAATCACCAAGACAAAAAACAACAAATGTTGGAGAGGATGTGCAGAAACGGGAACCCTCATACACAGCTGGTGGGAATGCAAACTGGTGCAGCCTCTATGGAAAACAGTATGGAGATTCCTCAAAAAATTAAAAATAGAAATAGCCTATGATCCAGCTATCCCACTACTGGGAATCTATCCAAAGAACCTGAAATCAACAATCTAAAGAGGCTTATGCACCCCTATGTTCATTGCAGCATTATTCACTGCAGCCAAGAAGTGAAGCAACCCAAGTCTTCCTCAACCAATGATTGGATAGAGAAGATGTGGTATACATACATATATATATATATATCATGGAATACTACTCAGCCATAAAAAAAGACAAAATTGTCCCATTTGCAAGAACATGGATGGACCTGGAGGGTACTATGTTAAGTGAAATAAGCCAGAAAGAGAAAGACAAACACCGTATGATCTCACTCATATGTGGAATATAAACCAACACATGGACAGAGAAAATTGTACCGTGGTTTCCAGGGGCAAGGGGGATGGGGGGGTGGGCATAAGGGGTGAAGGGAGACACGTATATGCTGATTCACAAACAAAAATGTACAACCACAATTTCACGTTATAAATTATTAAGACATCAATAAAAAAGATGAATAGATGGATGGACAGATGACTAGATATGCAGGTAAAACAAATACAGAAAATGTTTATTGTAGAATCTAGATGGTGGACACATGGGTGTTCTTTAACTTTTCTAAATGCTTGGAAATTTTTATAATAAAATGTTTAAAAGAAAAAACAACAGCAGTGAATAGACAATTCTGCCTCTATCTGTATCCCTAACCCCAGCTCGGGGCTGATGCCTCTAATGTACATTTGGAGAGGACTTGTCGGCACTTTGCTGCTCGCCCCCTGTGCAGAGAAAAAACCAGCGCGCTCAGACAGAATGAAAGCAATGTGGCAAAGGCCTGGAAATATTGGTCTACGCAGGACCTTCAGTGACTTACACAGGCTCTCTAAGCCTCCTGAAGAACACAGATCAACATGGACTGAGGCTGCTAGTGGCAACCAGAGTGGTGAGGAGAACAGGAGAGAGAGTCTGAGACCTGAATTTCATCATTCCAGGCTGTACATAATTCACAAGTACCCTAACGAAATGTCTTGATGGTTAAAATTCAACATATGTTGACATAGTTTACTTAGAAATGTCTGCAAGTCTATGTATAAATCTAACTCTCTAGTACGTTTATGATCATTTAATCCATAATTTTTCTGCTGAGTTAATCTGAAATGGTAAGCTTTTTTGTTAATTGATTTCCGGTGGAAGCCAACGACAAGTCGGTCATTGCATTAACTCATGCTGGACCATCCGATGGGTGTCGGCGCATCTCCTTACTGTGTAGAACACTGGTTCCCAAAGCTGGCTTCCTAACAGAATCACCTGGAGAGCTTTTAAAGCAACGGTGAGGCTGGCTCACCTAGGACAATTGACTCAACATGAGGGCCGGTAGGAGGGAGACCTGGGCTTCTGAACTTTTTAAATGATCTCCTGGTGATTTTAATATTTGTTACTTAACTAGACCTTACATTTTTAAAGTTAAAAAAAATCTTCAAAGGGACTGCAAATAAAATATAGTTTTACTTAAAAGAATGCTGTTTAGGGTAAAGGTTCTTAAGTGTTGTGAGTATCTTGTTCTTCCAGCTCTTAGAGATATGTATCAAAGTATGATGGGCCAATAAGTTCACATTTAAATAGAACCAACTTCAGTTTTAGAGTCTCAGAAATAAGAAGATCTCATTGGCAGAAATTATTTTAATCCTATTGAAACTGATGTCTATGAGAAGGCTACTAATTTCCCAAATTCTGTTGTGTATATGTCAGGTCAACATAGCCAGATTACCTTACAGGCGGGCTAAGCGTGCGTTTGGGGCGGACACCAAAATATTTGTTTGGAAAAAGTTTTATATTTGATATTTCAAAAGTAGTATTCAAGGAGTCATTATGGTAAAAATATATATATAATTGTTTTGGCATCCCTTACACTTATTCTACCTATGGGTGGTGGGAGAAACCATGACCTTTGTAAGGATTGCGGCCATGGAAGGTGCTAGCTGCCTGGTTGGGGGATGGAAGGCACTTCTGCACTGACGTGTAACCTTTGCTTCCAGCCCTCTCTCCTCCCGCCCCTCTCCCCAGCCAGGTGTCAGCACCAGTCAGTGAGAAAGTCTAGCACCCCAGGAGAGGACAGCGGAGGGAGCTTGTGCCTGGCCCAGAGGGTTTTACACTGTGAACTCAGTTGAGAACAACGTGCTAATTGTTCTTTGTTTGCTGAGCAGAGCCTGATGCCAGCACAGAGCTGGCCCTGAGAAGCTTCCAGAGCCTGGTGACCAGGTGTGGGCAAACAGCACTGGCTGCCGGCCACCTGCTGCCGGGGTGGTGGTGGTGGGACACACAGCAGGTGCATCATAGATGGGTTAGGAACATCTCCAAACTTACAGGTTTCAGAGTGTCTCTTATTAGAGAAAGGGACAGAAAAATAGCTAAAAAGTCAGGTCAGTAACAATCAAATCAAAACACTAAACTCCAAGAAGAAGGTGGAGACTTTATCCCCCAGAGAAGGAGTCTTTGCCCAAATGTCAAAACTCTTCTTAGCCTTCAGGATGTTTGACCCGCTGCAACTAGGAGGGGCAGAAAAATGACCAGACCAAGTTTCCAGGGACCCTGCGAAATAATCCTGTCAACTGTGGGGCAGCCCCCAGGGTGTGAATAAGACAGAGCCTCGGGAAAGGCATTCTCCCTCAAATCAGGACTGTGTGGGAAAGAGAATGGAAGGATTTTGCCCCATTATCACTCTACATGGAAAGGGTGAAAACCTATAGAGCCATCATTTTGCTATTGGTTTTTCTGATGTATCTATACAGGAAAAAAATTTAAATATATGTAAAAGAAAACATGCTTTTCAAAAATACACACACACAAAACTGTCATAAGCAGTTATCTCCGGGCAGTGGGATTGTGGAAGAATTTTACTCTTTTTTCTACATTTCTAGACTGTCTTGCTTACCTTACATATGTACACATGTATGTATTTATACAGAGACCATGCGTGTCTAAAACCGAGGGAAAACATGAAGCCGGTTCTATAGTAAAATAAGTTTAAACTTTGCAGATGTATGCTCTTGCCCGTGCATCGATTCCTGGATGGATGTGGGGGTGCATTGACCTTTGAGCTGGCGTTCTCTGTGTCCCATCTCTGTGAGGACAGGGAAGGGAAATTTTTTAAATGCACATTTCCTCGTTAACATGACTGGCAGAATAGTGGTCATTTTGGTAGTATTTTGTCCGTGGAGCCTTCTAAAAAGATAGAGGGAGAGATGTATATCTCAAGAAAATTCTCCAGAGCTTTCCTGTGGTTATTCAAAATTCATACAAAAACAGGGCCAGGACCCCTCTTCTGCCACTCTGACAAAATGTCGCTAGTTTTCCTTTCTTGGAAACGATGTTATTTAGGTCCTGTTTTGAGCTCTCCAGAGAGCCAGGCAGAAGTAGGTCATTACGACATGTTTCAGTTCGTTAACTTGTCCCAATTTGGCCCCAGTCATTTCGTCTGCCTTTGATCCTTCACCTTGTTTCAATCTCTAATCATTAGGTGAGAGCTACATGCATGAAAATATCTAGAAGCCAAAAATACACAAAACCAAAAAAAAATCCCAAATCCCGTGAGTTAGGTGGGAGTATTGCCCCAGTCCCCATTTTAAAGATAAGCAAACTGAGACATGGAGAGGTTCTGGGATTTGCCCTGAGTTACACAACTCCCTGACTTTGCTCTACTGCCACCTGCACCATGGTGGTGCCAGAGGCTGGCCCGTGAAGCCATCGGCATTGGCACAGGCTGCAGGAGCTACTCTCCCCGCCCGGGCTACAGATTCATACCCACCCTCTCGTCTGACCTGCCCCTCCTCAGTATCCTGGCTCCACGCCGCTAAGACTACAGTCGTGGTGATTTTTTGGGGCTCAAGTGGACTGGTGCCATTCATGAACTCCACTTTATTCTAATTTTAAAGAATCATTTTATATACTTTTTATTTTAAGCTATATAAGAAATACATGAATACAGACAAAATATGACATTCAAACAATATAAAAGAATATAAAATAAAAAGTGAAAATTATTCTTATCCACCTCCCTGTGCTCATCTATACCTGCCCCAAAACACACACTCTCAGCCTCACTCACCTCTCCAGAGGTAACTGCCAAGATCATTGGTACATGTCGTCCAGCAATACAATTGTCAACACAATTGCTATGGACCAGTGACTGCTATAGGCCTTCTATTCTTCTAGTTCTTTCCAGTTTAATGTTCCATGAATGTGAGGGCCTGGTCTCAGGGCCCAGGCTAGGATAGCTCATAAGGATGACAATTCAAGGTCAGGGGAGTAGCATGGTGGATTTGACTGAGAGCAGTGGCAGTGGAAATGACCCAGAGGGCACAGGTGTGGGAGACAGCCCATTCTCAGGATAGGCCTTATTCAAGTGTCTGTGTCACATCACGGCCTGCCTAGTCTGCTACTTCTCATCCTTTCTTTTACCATAGATGGCCCCCTTGAACACCTCCTTTCTCATTCTCTAGAACCAAAGCTGGCCTTAAGAGGAGGGTTTTAATAATCTCTTTCCCAGCTCTCTATAACTCAGCGTCAAGTCAACCTTGCTGTGGTTTTGGTCTAACGTTGTTCCTGGTTTTTGCAGTGTCTCCAGGGCCAATCCTGATTTTACACCCTACATCTGGTCAGTGGGTCCATGACATGTCACTTTCTTGGTAACTGCCCAGCACTCAGATGCTCTTAATTTGGTGTCCTATCCCTGCCCTTGAATCTTAGCCCAAGAGCAGAGGCTGATAGTCTATGGTGGATCTCCCCAATATAGGGCTCTGCGTGCCAGACTGAACTTCCTCCTGGCATCTGCATCTCAGCTCATCTCTTTAGCACCTCCCTCCCCATTGTGAATGGGTCCAGTTAAACAGTTATGTCCTAAGATGTGGCAGGTCACACAAGCAGGAGAGAAATGGGTGGCAAAGACATGTGCTGTCTGGTACCTTGGCCACATCAATTGACATGAGAAACAGGAATGGCAGAGAAGCATGGTCCAGAATACTTGTTTGAGAGCTGGGAAAGGAGCTTAGGTCCTGGCAAGCCCTCAGAAATTTCTGTGCACACACTCTGCAGCCATTGGGCACCAGCCTCAGAGGTAGTGCCAGCTGCCCACCAGTGTGGTGTGGCTGGTGGTATTTTCCTTTTCCATCCACCTGAATCCTGTGGTCCAAGCACAGCATTGCGGGACAAGTGAGACATGGGGTGCTAGGACCAGTGTGAGCTATCAGCTGGGAAGAAACTTCAGAGTGCTGCCATCCTAAACTCTGCCTTGAGATGAACACTACAACCCTGATAGTGACTGAAACAAGGAAATCTGCCCTATGCTCTCCTGGGATGACCCAACCTTGGTGAGAATGCCCCAAACATCCCCCCTCTGGACCTCAATGTCAGCTATCAGCACAGTTGCCCCAGAGTGCTGAGCTATTGCTTAAGGCAGAGAAAGTTATGAGGAAGTGAAGAAAGAAGACAGCTCAGGACTCGCAATGGGAACCCAGGCGGAGCTTCCAGGTCAGACAGTAATGAGCCGTGATCTTGCATGTGCCCCTTTCTGGGCCTCAGCCTCTCTACCTGGACAGCTGGGACGGACTCACACACCTTTCAAGGAACTTTCCAGCCTTAACATTTGATGAGTCTGTTTTCCTCCATTACTGAAGCAGGAGAAACCACTTAATTTCACTTTCACCCAAGCCACATTGGCATGTTATTAAGAGCAGGAAACGGCCTATTAAACATTTAATCAAGATGGTACACCTGACCACCAGCATCCAGGCACTTGCTTGGTGATACTCTCCTAGTTGGGTTGATGGATAACTAGATTACAAGGTCCCTGCAGAAGCAACTCTTAACTATTCTTCTTAACTGGTTTAGCACAGAGTTATGCACACAGTAGGCTCTCAATAATGTGTTGAATGAAAAGACTTGGATTGAGACATTCTACCTTTCCCACTTAATTCACCATGGAAAAAAGAAAGCCCTGTGGAAGCTTTGGGGTTTGAAATGCATCTTGTAGAAGAGAAAAATCTCTCTGCTCGACTGATTGCCCCAGAGTCAACGTGCAGCCCGTGCCAACCTGCTAAGTGAACAGATCTAGACACATGTGTCTGCTCAGATGCAAGAGACTCCCGTTACAACACGGCTCCAATGCTTAGAAAGTTTCTAAAGTACCCAAGAAGCATGAACCAACGTGCCTCAGAAAGCCGTTCAAAAGCCATTGAAAGGAGCACAGTATAATACGACAGCTTTATAATGTCCTCAGGGAAGGAATGGGTGCTTCAAATTTGCTATTTAGTACTAAGCAGGTAATTAAAGCTTTTTACATGTAAAATGCAAGGTTGAATTCAATAATCTCTGAGGCCCTTTTTCGCTTTAACTTTTTTTAACCATTCATAAATTTAAATACCCTTAGAAATAATCATTTTGTATATTATAAGCCATACTTAGGGAAGAAATATTTTTAGGTTCATTCCAGGTGCATTCTAGACATATCAAGAAATCAAGAAAAGAAAAAAATGTGTGTGTGGGGGGGTGAAGGGTGAGGTAATCGAAGGATCAACTCACATCTTAGTTATTTTCATGTTTTCTGCTTCCTTATTTGCAGAATGACTCCAGCCATCTTCAGATTATAGGTCAAAAAGAAAGGGCCAATAAAATACACACCACGGGGGTCAAAGTGTAGTTGAATTTTTAAATTAAAATTTTTAAGCGTGGTTCGACTATACAAAGGATGAGTGTTGTTTTAAAATGTATTTATATGCAACTTCACTTTATTTCAGAAAGGACTTAAGGTGGCATAAGATAAACTAAAAATGAAAATCAGAGAAAGGAGAAACAAGGTTGGGAAACACTCCGACAGAGAATGCCACGTAAAGGATCAGTAGTAATGTTCTCCATCTCTCCTTTGTGGAGAGGCACATACTCAAACATAGCATGAACTATCCAGATGAGCTCAAAAACTTTTCTCTCCTTTGACTTGCTCAGGACTTTCTCAAAGTAATTCTCTCATTTGAGCACGTCCTGTGTGAGTACCACATGGCTTTTTGAGGATGGCAAACAGAAATTTTTCCATTTTATAAGAGACTTGAAGAGATTAATTTGCCAGGATAACTAGTTTTGGCAAAATTCATAATTAAGATCTTTAACTATGGATCACATAACTGGTTTTGGCAGAATTCATAATTAAGATCTTTCAACAGAAGAATGGGCTTCTGAAAAATTGTCTATAATCGCCTTTCCTGTAGGCCTTTGAGAAAGAAGATAACTGTCTACCTACGGTGCCTTAAATGTAGTTCTTTCAGAAAAGAACATTAATTAGTATAAATTTTATCCCTACAATTTGAAGTTTTTACAAAATTGCAGTTTGCAAACCATTTGAAATTATTGACAATTGTATAAACTATATTAACCAAGACAATTTCTTTTTTTTTTAAAGATTTTTATTTATTTATTTTTTCCCCCAAAGCCCCAGTAGATATTTGTATGTCATAGTTGCACATCCTTCTAGTTGCTACATGTGGGACGCGGCCTCAGCATGGCCGGAGAAGCGGTGCGTTGATGTGCGCCCAGGATCCGAACCCAGGCCGCCAGCAGCGGAGCACGCGCACTTAACCACTAAGCCACGGGGCCGGCCTGATAATTTCTATTCGAGCAGAGATTTAATGAGTATGGGGAGTGAGACACGCGAAGTTTGTATGGAGGGTGATTCAGGCAGTGGGAATAGGGCAAAGGCTCTGAGGCAGGAATGAGCTTCATGTCTTTGTGAAGTAGAGAGGCCAGTTTGTCAAGAATGATGTGTGCAAGGCAATGAGTTGGAGGGAACTGAGGTCCAAGAAATACTCAGGGGTTGGGTGATACGGGGCATCAGAAGTGATTTTCTAACTGAAAAGCTGCATGTGGCTGCTGAGTGAAGACTGGACAGTAAGGGGCAGGAAGGGAAGCAAGGAACTCAGGAGGCAGGTACAGCAGGGTCCCGGGAAGAAGAGGAGGCGGCCTGAGGTGTTGCTGGAGGAGATAAGGAGCAAGGAGCGGGCAGCTTTGCAGGCAGGTGATGTTGGAGTCAGGTTGTGGTGTTAGGAAGCCAGGGGTTTCTTTAGCACAAAGGTTGGTCACCCAGGCCACTGGGGGGGTTCTGTCAGCAGGCAGGTGGGTGATGTGAGCAAGCAGTCATGTGACACCGGCCAGCAAGTGAGGGACACTGACCAGCAGGCAGGGCACTTGTAAGCAGGTAAGTCATACTGGCAAGTAGACCAGTCACCTCTCTGAGTAGGTTGTGTTATGGGTTAAATTGTGTCCCTCACAAATTCACATGTTGAAGTCCTAACACCCAGTAGCCAGAATGTGACTGTATTTGGAGAGAGCGCCTATAAAGAAGTAATTAAGGTAAAATGAGGTCATATGGGTGGGCTCAAATCCAATATGACTGGTGTCCTTACAAGAAGAGGAGATTAGGACACAGACTGCACAGGGGAAAGACCATGTGAAGACAGAGAGAAGATAGCCGTCTACAAGTCAAAGAGAGAGACCATCAGAAGAAACCAACCCAGCTGACACCTTGATCTTAGACTTCTAACCTTCAGAATCATGAGAAAATAAATTTCTGTTGTTTAAGCTACCCAGTCTATGATACTTTGTTATGGCAACCTTAGCCAACTGAGACAGGTGGATGACTTCCATGAATCTCTGGGAGGTCCTGCATGGTCTGAGTGCTACATATAAGTAGCTGAAAGAGGCCGCTGAGTATATGGAAGACATGGGAGAGTCATATGAAGGTCATGAGTTGCTGGGGTGATTCTGCAAATCATTGGGTGACCTTGGCAAAAATCTAAGATGATAGCAAAACAGCTCATTGGCACAAAGATATCTGAGTGCTGCAGATGAGTTTCATGGAGAGGAAAGTGAAAAGATATGGGATTTTCGTGAGCAGCTCGGTGACTCCACTGAATCCCTAGGGGCTGGACTATAGCAGGTGACCCTTGAGAACATCTGGGCCTATGGCTGAGAAGCTTGTGAGGGCAGACAGAAACCAGGATGGTGGGTGTCATGTGGGGAGTTGGGCCTGGGTGTCCTGGGTGGCAACAGTAATGATATGACTATCATCTAAAGCAGCAGTGGTGAGAAGTCAGGACTCCACTGGCTTCTGGGGAAGGGGCCAGAAATCCACCTTCTTCCTCACTGGGGCAGCACCTCGGGGCTGAGTGCAGAATCTGACTTTCTCTTCTTACCATATATTGTGTTTTACCAAATTTCTTGCTACCTAATCTGTTTCTGAGTCTGCAGAATCTGTCAGACCTGATCTAAGACTGGGCAGGCAGCATGAATGAGCCGCTCCAAACTCTGTGCTCTCATCTAGCCCCATAATTTTGTAATGATCCTTTGTTTTTCTTTTGTAACTTTCGAGTTTTACTATAAAGAGTTATCCGTTAAAAGTTTCCATTTTGTATTTTCTGTATGATTTTACCTTCAGGAGGCACTAACATAATTAAATTACTGCTAACCAATTTTGTACTCCTTCCAAAAAAGTGACTTCTAGGAATTAGAAGCAGCCTTCTGTTTGTCTCTGAAAAATTACACCAATGGAACAAGCATATCTTTTATTTTTAATGGATGTCAGAAAGCATCACAAGACCCAGGGCTCCTGTACCTGGAGCAAAGATATGCACAAATGTCTAACAAAACCAGTTACATAACTGACCCAGATGCCTTAGGTTAACTAAGGCAGATTTCAGTCATGACAGGTCAGAAATAGGAAAAGGCCCAGCCCATTTTGCTCATGGCAAAGAAGAGGGAATGGTTATCTTCAGGAATGGAAATTAGCCTAAAACAATCCAAGGTAGTTCAAAGCAAATATGAAATTATCTGGAAATCTTGGGTATAATTTTAAAAACTCATGCTGTTTTTATCATCCTTCTCTATCATATACCTGTACTGCTCTGTTAGCATGCATACCTCGGCATTTAAGAGAGGTGGGTCCTGACCCCATCGGTCTGAACTTTAGAGTACAGTCATTACCAACACTCTGGAGTCTGGAAGCAGCTGCAGAAACAATTTGAAGCTGGATGTATTCTGTTGATTATTTTGTACCTTCATAATTCCAGTTGCAAACCTCAAGGCTGGCCTGTGCGTCGGTGAATTTGGGCATCTTAGATCTTGGGGCTGTCAGAGCTGGAAGGAATGACAGAGGCCAAGTAGTTCATTTCCTAGAATCTGCCAGATCTGAATTTAAATATTCACTCTGCACTCAGTAGCTGAGCAATCTTGGGCCAGTGTCTCAACGTATTTGAGCCTCCATTTCCTCATTTGCAAAACAGGCCCTCTTACAGTACCAGCCTCTGAGGGTTGTTGTCAAATAAATGAGATAAGGCAAGTACAGGACTTAGCACAGTGTCTGACGCATGGTAAGTGTTAGTGATTATCATCACTATGGCCGGAAAAACTTTCCTCAACCTGAACAATGGTCAGGGGAGGGCTGAGTTCTGGGGGAATTCAATGTCCAATGTAGCAGAACTTAAATTTTCCGGCAATTGGGGCATATGACTACACATGTCCTCTTTGTTCATTCACTAGGTGTATGACTGCTTACAGAGTAGAAACAACTGACTGCCTTATAGGCCAGATGTGTAGTGGAGACAGCAGCTGGGCGGGCATCAGGAGAGAAGGGCTCCCTTCATCCACTGCCACTGCCAGTGCCCGCGAGACTGAGTCTGATCAGGGATTGGGGCTCAGCACTGACATTCCCATAGAACCTTTGGTGAGCACCTTAACCTCTGTGATTTTGGAATAACACAGGTATAAAGGTCATGTTTATTTACAGACCAGTGGTGAAAGCCAGAAAAGACCCTTATGTAAAAGCACTTTGTAGGCTGTAAAGCACCAAACAAATTCAAGTTCAGTTATTATCCTAGACCTCCTTCCCCACCTAAAGCATTAATGACCTCAAATTGTCCCTTGCCAATCTGAGGCTCTTCTCCATTTAGTGCAGAAAGCCCTCAGGTTTCACACAATAACCTCTTCCTAGAGCCAAGTGTCCCCATGGTGTCCTGTTGGCTGCACTCCAGCGTGTAACACAGCAGTATACGAGGTTACTAATTATTATCTAATCTGATACTTCCTGAACATGCCTGATCATGAGACACCCAGTGCTTGTGAAAAATAGAGTTCTCAGACGCCACACAAGAGTTACTGGATCCAAATCTTCATGAGGGGACCTGGGACATTTTTAACAAAGGCCACAAGTGATTCTGTGATTTGGCAAGTTTGGGAAACAGTAAACTAATGCATGCAAATGTGTTAGCTAAGAAATATATTACTCTATCTGGACCCAACCCAATTAAAATGTTGAGCTTCTTAAATATCCCTAAAGGAGTTATTCTAATTCTGGAGATTTCAAGTAGAACCCTAGGGGGGATTTATGGGTAAAGAGAATTCCTTAAATCACACTGTTAGGAAGAATGTTTATTAAATTCTACACACATTATTTTGTAGTTCCATAGTTTAAGAGTGATATCAACATCCTTAGAAGAAAAGCTATAGAATGAACAAATGATTAGAAATACCAAATAATAAAAAAAATAAAATGTAAGTAATTAAACTTCTTTTAGTTCAGAGATGAACCACTTTAGCAAGAGTCTTTACATTTGAGAAGAGATAATATCTTATTTCACTGATTTTAAAATATATATTTTTTTCACATTTTAACACCTCTGAAATCAGAATGTATCTTACAGCTGATCGTCTACAATGTTTTTAGTGGTACATAAAACGGTAGAGCTTCTTAACATAGATAGTGTCTTGGATTCAATGAAACACTAAAAAGTACAAGACAATGACATTTTTCTCGGTCTCTGTTGACACATAACAAGTGACCTAGATGTACCTCTTGCCTCTCCATCTCCACAAGCCTGGCCACACTTGAAGCTCTAGCAGTTAACCAGTCCACCCCACACGCTGCACCCTGCCCTACTCGCCCAGGCTGCAGGGACCTCTCTCTTCTTACAGCTCTTTTTTTTTCTTCTTTTTTTTTTTGAGGAAGATGGGCCTTGTGCTAACATCTGTTGCCAATCTTCCTCTTTTTTTCTCCCCAAAGCCCCAGTACACAGTTGTAGTATCATAGTTCTAGAGTTGTAGCTTCTCTGTATGGGACGCTGCCTCAGCAGTGCTTGATGAGTGGTGAGGAGGTCCACGCCCAGGATCCAAACCGCGAAACCTGCCAAAGCGGAACGCGCGAACTTAACCGCTACGCCACCGGGCCGGCCCCGTTCTCACCGCTGTTGTTGTCTGAAACACCTGTTTTCTCTTTCTCTTGCTTATATCATTTATGCTGCTGCCTTGTTGACCAATTCATTTTTGCACTACCTTATCACTTTATAAACATCTTTAGAATCTAAAACTAGATGAACAACTAGAACACAGAAACTTGCCTCTGTCTCTTGCTTTTCCCCAGGGCCTAACACAGAGCTCCTACCTGGTAATATTCAATAAATATCCAGGATGATGGCACTTAAGTGGGGTGACTATATACTTTATCATCCAAAGCAGGACATTTTTGAGAGTGAAAGGGGGCACTATGAATATTTGTGTGGGAAAACAGGCATAAACCGGGACTATCCTGGGCAAATGTGGTCACTCTACATATAAAGGTCTTTCCTACTAGACTGTAAACTTTTTGAGAGTGGGGACAATGTTATACTCTTATTTCTGCAACGCAAATAGCCTGGTGCTTTGTACCTCATTACCTGCAAAATTAAATATAACTCCTTCCCTGTCTACAAAATAATATGGTTTTAATCAACTTGGTCAGCCTCAATCATAATGACTCCTTAAGTATATATCACTATTTTTCAGGAAAATGGAATTATTTTTAAGCACTAACACACTTTTCTTGTCTTGGTGCCTATGCTGATGTTATTTCCTCAGCCAGACATTAACAGCCTCCCAAGGATGTCTACATCCTAAACCCCAGAAGGTGTGACTGTGTTACCCTGCACAGTAAAAGGAACTTTGCAGGTGTGATTAAGGTGAGGATCTTGAGTTGGGGAGATACTATCCTGGATTATCTGAGTGGGCCCAACGTAATCATAAGTTTCCTTACAAGGGAAAAAGGAGGCAGAAGAGTCAAAGTCAGAGAGAGATAAGAGAAGATGCTACACTGCTGGCTTTGAAGAGAGAGAATGGGGCCACGAATCAAGGAATGTACATGGCCTCTAGAAGCTGGAAAAGGCAAGGAAAAGGATTCTCTCCAAGATCCTCCAGAGGGGTCGCAGCCCTGCCAACCCTTTCTAGACTTCTGACCTCCAGAACTGTAAGATAAAAATTCTGTGTTGTTTAAGCCACTAAGTTTGTGGTAATTTGTTATAGCAGCCATTGGAAACGACTACACCGTCTATCCTACAAGAACCAGTAAAAACCAGCTCATGCTGGATTCCTGACTCCTGCAGCTGAGTTAACCTCTGCAGGACTTATCCTCTTCCTCTTTGGGGTTCTTTTATAGCATTTACCTTACTTGATAGTATAACACAAGCAAATGTTTGCTTTCCTTATCCCATTTTTAGATATAAGTAATAGAAACCCAATTAAAACTAGTTTAAGCAAAAGGAGAATTTATTGAGTCACACGAATGGAAAAGCCCAAGGATGGAGCTTCAGGTCAACTTGGAGTTAAGTGCTCAGCGTCCTCAGGTGTCAGGCTGCATTGCTTGGATCTGCTTTCTCTGAGTTGGCATCATTCCCAGGTAGACTTGCCCTTTACAGCAACAGTGATGATCACCAGCAGCTCCAGGCTTATATGCTACCTATTTAGCAGCTGCTGCTGAAAGACTGACTCTTTCTCAACCGTTTCAACCAAAGTTTCAGGAGTGAGTCTTTTTGGTCTGGCGTGGTGTATATTCCCATCACAGAACCCATTCCTGTGGTCAAGGGAGTGGAATTGGCTCTAATAGGCCAGGCTTGGGTCAGAGTAAGGGTGACTAGTTCATCCCGATTTGCATGGGACTTTTCTAGTTTCAACATTAGAAGTCCCATGCCCCAGGAAACCCCTCAATTTAGGGCAAAATGGGATAGTTGGTCACCCTAGGAGTCCATGCTGGAGACAGGGGAGTTGTGGTCAGCACCATACGACTTCCGTGACTAAGAATGGGCTGGTTTCCTAGAGCAACCACCAAAAGAAGGGAAAATGCATGCCGGGCAAGCAAAAGCTACAGAGCGGTGCCCTCTCCATTGGCCTTTCTAGACGAGAGGCACCTCGAGGGCAGGGACTGAATCTTACTTATTTTTGTATAAAATGTACACTGTTTCTTGCACAACTTTATTAAATACTTGAAAAAATTCCCTTAGAGTGAAGAATGTCTAACACTAAATAGTTCATGATGGTTAATACAGAATCACTTTTAACAGAAGCTGTTAAAAATAGTTTACAGTCCACTTGATTGAGATTATTCAAATGTAATCATGCTGAAAATGGGGTGGGTAGAGAGTTTTAGTTAAATGAACTTCCAAAATCACCAAAGTGCTATGATTCACAAGGTCCTTTCCCCCCTTATATTTAAGATAAAACCTGTATTATGTTTTCTTTACACTAACATCTAATATATATGAAAAAGTGAAACTTAAAATACCCTCCTAGTGATTGGAAATTCGAGTCACCAGTTTCAGTTTTGTTGTTGAGCTGAGCAGTGGACAGGAACTGTTTTTCTCTGGGCAGGGTGTGGCTTTTGCTCTCCAACTTCTTCCTGTAACTTCCAGCTTCTGACCCATTCCTGCCAGCAATGAGTTATGCATCACAATTAGGAGTTTCAAAAGGAAATAATCATACAAAGAGCTATGTCTTTGATTTTGAAAACAGGATAAAAATTTTAAAACATTTTACACTAATGAATAAGTGCTAAATCTTGAATCTAGTTAATGGGGGGGAAAAAGAAACTGTCTCTCACATGCTGCTTCCAAACCAGACATGGGCCGTGAGGGCAAAGACTCAAGTTGTAATTAGTTTTTGTGAATTTAGCCAATTCAATTAGCTCTGGGGCACAAGATTCACCTGTAAATGATGGGTTTAGATTATTGCTCCTAGTTCATTTCAGTCTCTAACACAAAATGGGTTTAAACTTTATCCATATTTTGAAGATTTATATAAAATTCCTTTTCAAAAGCTGAGTTTAAAGAACATTATAAATGAATGTTATTATTTTGCCTACCTAAGCAAAACAATATTTATGTCTAAAAATCACAATGGAAATTAAGCATTTATGTTACTGGTATACTTTCTTTTATTATCATTAAATTCCTCCAGTGATCCTATAATGGACTTCGTGGTGGACTTCCCATCATCCATTCCACCTCACTCCCATTGAGAGAAGAAGTGCAGTTTGGGAAAGAGAACTCAGCTCAAGACTTACTTGGTCCACTGGTAATTCCATATTCCTTGCTGGCTTAGATTTGGGCATATGACACAATTCTAGTCAAAGTGATTGAAGGAGATGGTTTCAGGAGGCTTCTGAGACAGCGAAAAAAAAACCCTAGAAGTCACCTCTATCACCCAGTGGAAGTGAAAAATGAGTCATGTCGTTCCTGTTGTGACTGCTAGTTATCTTTACCACTAGAGGAACCAGAAAGCCAACTCTGTTAATAGCCGAGTGGAGAATTGGAAAGAACTCAGTACACGGTCACATTGTTAAGCTGCTAATTCAACCAGTCCTGAAGCCTGCCCTACCCCTGGACTTGTTTCATGAGATTCTAAATATCCTTATTATCAAAGCCCATCTGAAACAGGTTTTCATTTGTGGTTGAAATAGTAAATATTTAGAGGATAACAGAAGCTGGGTGTCAAAAGATCCTTATGAATCATTATGTCCTTCTGTTCTTGACCCCATTGTCTTACAGAGAAGGACACCAGACTGCACAGAACTCCTTGATCTGACACAGCCACACGGGCACTGGCAGTGGCAGTGGATGAAGCGAGCCCTTCTCTCCTGATGCCCGCCCACCTGCTGTCTCCACTACACATCTGGCCTATAAGGCAGCCAATTTTGCCTACTCTGTAAGCAGTCATGCTCCTAGAGAATGAACAAAAAGGACATGTGTGATCATATGCCCCAAATGCCAGAAAATTTAAGTTCTGCTACGTTGGACATTGAATTCCCCCAGAACTCAGCCTTCCTCTGATCACTGTTCAGGTTGAGGAACGTTTTTCCGGCCATAGTGATGATAATCGCTAACACTTACCACATGTCAGACACTGTGCTAAGTCCTGTACTTGCTTTATCTCATTTATTTGACAACAACCCTCAGAGGCTGGTACTGCAGGAGGGCCTATTTTGCAAATGAGGAAATGGAGGCTCAAATACGTTGAGACGCTGGCCCAAGATTGCTCAGCTACTGAGTGCAGAGTGAATATTTAAATTCAGGTCTGGCAGATTCTCGGAATAGAACTACATGGCCTCTGTCATTCCTTCCAGCTCTGACAGGCAAGAATCTAAGATGTCCAAATTCACCGACGCACAGGCCAGCCTTGAGGTTTGCAACTGGAATTATGAAGGTACAAACTAATAATCAACAGCATGTACCCAGCTTTAAATTGTCTCTGCAGCTGCTTCTGGATTCTGGGGTCTTGGTAATGGCTGTACTCGAAAGCTCAGACTCATGGGGCCAACCTCAGACCTTGTCGCTATCACAGGTTACTAATCTGGGTACTGGGTTTACATCTATTAAATCCTTAACACCTGAGAAGATTACATCTGATTAATATTCTTAGTTCATTTAATTGTATGTTTTTAAGCACCTGTTGGAGCTACAGTGGTGAACAGGAAAGAAAATGTCCTCTTGGAGCTTGCATTTTAATGAGGCGGGAGTGGGAGGGACAATGAACCCACAGCACCTTAAAACTTTCCACTAAATTCAATAATCATTTAGTGAGTACTTCTTCTATGCCAGGTTCTGTGTTTGGTACTGCAGATACAAAGACAAAAAAGATACTAGCCTCTCTTTGCCAGGTATGCCTGGATAACCCAAGTGTTAAATAAATAAATCTACTTCTGTTTGGTAATTTCTTTTTCCACTAGTAGTTTAAAGTTACATTCGACTGTTTGGCTAAGTTTCCAATTAAAGGCGGGGAGCACACTCCCACATGCACCTGTCAAAAGAAGTGCCCATTACTAGTTCCCTATTGCAAGGGCTGTGTTTCTGTTTACCGTAACCTTATCTGTAAACTGCCCAGCACTCAACCTCGCGCGTAAAGGTGCTCCCTTCTCCAGTAAGACAGCACATACTGCTTTGGTAGAACCACACTGTAGTTATCCCAACTCACTGGAACTGCCTGAAGCTGCTCCAGACTTTTGCTGGGCCCTGGGGCAGCCACAGTCATTTTTTCCTGCGGACACCTAGGCCGCCAAGCGCACATTTAACTAAGGGCGAACTGGGAGTGACAGCAGGCCACGGGCTTGGCAATGAGGGGCCTTTCCGGGACTCACGCGGTTTCGGGTCCCCTGAAGGGCACCCAGCCCTGGGACAGCATTACAGGGGCGTGGCGGGAGAGAGGCACCAACCTCTTCTAGATCCAATTTGACCCCACCAAGGCGGCTGTCTCCAGGCGGTACCTGAATCTAACCAATCGGAAAGGGAGTTACATTTAACGCGACTCCGGCATCCAATCCGAGGACATGTCTCAGACGCCGCCGGCCGCAGGGTCCCCGCCGGCTGGAAGCCTGTACCGCAGCCGCGGGCCGGGCAGCTGCGCACACCCGGGCGCGCCCCGCGCAGCGCCGGTGCCCGGGCGGCGGGGGCGCCCGCTATTGCGCAGGCGCCGCAGGACGCGCCGTGCCCCGCCCCTGTGCCCTCAGGTCTCCCTCGCCCCCAGGCCCCGCGGGCGCCCGGCTCTGCGCGCTGGGAAGAAGCGGCGGCGGCGGCGGCGGGTGAGTGTGAGCCTCGCGCGCCCGGCGTTCTGGAGGGAGGGGCCCCTCCTGCTCAGTCCACAGGGGCTTTGACGATGCAGGTGGTGAGAAACACCCCCTTCCCAACACACACGCACCGCCCCGGGGCGCTGGCGTGGGCCCCCGAGGGTGGGGGGGATGGCCAAGGGGGAGGGGGAGGGGGCAGCGTGGGCAGAGGAAGGGAGTGACGCCGGTGGGTTCGGATGGGGGGCTGCGGGGTGAAGGGGTAGAGGGGAGCGGAGGGGCGAGGGGGGCGAGGGGAGCCCGAGGGGAGACGGGCGTTAGATGTGAAAGGAACGCGGTCGAAGGCATCGACACGCGTCTGCCGGAATCTGAGTTTATGGTAATTATATAACCAAATTTAAAAACGAATTTCCTAGCAAACCAAGCCATAAAGATAACCTTTCAGTGCTTTGTATAGGGTGGACCCCGCGTTAAGTGAGCCCTTGACAGACAGCGCTTCCTTTCCTCCGCACAACCACCCTGGGAGATAACAGCGTCCCGTTGTGCAGATGAGGAGTCGGGCTCAGAGAAGGGAAGTGACAGGTCCGAGTTTGTACAGCTGGTGACAGGCGGATTGGGGCTTAAACCAGAAATGACTCCAGAATGGCTTTGCTTACCCACCAGGCGGTCTGGTGGACCTCAGCCTGAAAACGTGCCAAGTACTGTAGGAAGTCAACTGCTTGGTTTCAATATTCTGGTTTTCTTTTCTTCCACCTTTTTTTTCCAGAGGTTGTTCCAGGCCATTTTAAGGACTTTCGTTTAATATAAATAAAATATCTCTTCCTTGCTTTTAAATTAGCTACAAAATATAATTTGGGAGAAATTTTGATGAAAATACAAGGAGTACATAGGGGGGTTATTTTACTATGTAAAAAGTAAGGTAAGTGTAGCCGTTTTGAAGATACTTGCTAGACGGTTTTGTGTGTGCTGGAAAATTGGAGAGTAATTTAGAATCCTAAAATTTTTAAGACCAAGAAAGTCTTTTAGAGAGTAGTTATATTTTTTTCCTTACAATATTAAGAAAATAACTTACAATATTAAGAAAAAAATAATAATAATCTAAAGGAAACCACCTAAGTCATCTCTGTGCATAGACAGACAATAATGCTATTTTAAAGCTGTATACAAGTTTCATTACAAATAATATTTGTGAAGTGCTTGCAATAAAGTTTTTGTGTTACGGAGCAGATGGGATGCTAATGATGACAAATATCTTTCACCATATCCTGTAACTGTTTCACACGGGCTAAGAATGCCGGTGAGAATTGCCTGACCTGCATTCTATACATTAAGAACGTCATCCCCCATGAGGTAGAGTGTTTTGTCCCCTGAATTGAAGAAGACTGTTTACTACTTCTGGTTGCTGGGTTGGGATATTAGGGTATAGTCCAGATGAGTCTGCTTTTTTTTTCCCTATGATATTTTTTTGTTTTGAAAAATTACAGAATTCTCCCGATGTTTTGTAATATAACAATAAGTGATTTTCGTTCCTTGAAAACTACTTGAGAACTTCTCGCTGGTGTTTTGTTTATCACTTAACACTCCCTGTTAGAATGAAACGGAATGTGGTAGACGTAGATACAGGCACTGCTAAAGAAAGATGTTCTGGCAGGAAAAGTAATGTTAATAGTTTGGAGATTATTACTAGACTTGTTAACTTGCTGTGACTGGGCTTGTAACCTTGTTGAGGACATGAAATTAACAAGAGCACAGTAAAGTGAATAATTGCTTTCTGAGCTTGCCCAGTCACCAAACTTAAGCTTTATCATATGTAAAAAGAAGGGATTAGACTAAATTATTTCTAGTTATTTTATAGTTTCACCATAATTTCGTTCTGCCCGTCATAGTACAGACTTTTTCCTAACGTAACAGCTTTGTAACTAGAATGGATAAAAGGAAACTAAATTTGAGGGCCTGTTCTATAACACTGTGTGTGTCCCCATTTTGCAGTACACACAAAGAAACTGAAACTGAGAGAAGTTAGATCTGCCCAAGATCGCCCCTCTACTAAGTGTGAGCTCAAGTTCTAGGATCCTTCTGATTTCAGAGCCTATAATCTTTCCACTTGATAATCTTCCCACTTTAACTATAATACTTGTACCTTGAGCATCCTTTCCACTCAAGATTTGGGGAAGAAAGATTTTGATTTGTGTGTATTTTGTGAGAGAGAGGAGCAGACATGGGTTTTTGTTTGTTGTTTTGCATATGGGAAGTGGCATAAAATATTTTCACATTAAAACACCCAAGTCTATTATGGAGTGCCAATTTCACATACTTTTTGAGGTAAAATGAGAAATCAAAGATGTTTCCTGTCTTGTGGCAGGGCACTTCAGATGCTTGTAAGATTAAAATTTCATTTCCCTCCACTCTTTTTTTTAATGTATTTTTATTGAGATATGATTCACGTACTCTTCAGTTCACTCATTTAAAGCGTACAATTTTATGGAGCTGTACAACCATCACCACAATCAATTTGAGAACATTTTCATTGCCCCAAAAAGAAACCTCATACCCATTGGCATTGACTTCTCATTTCTCCCTAACTACTTGCCCTAGGCAACTACTAATGTACTTTAATTTCTGTAGGTTTGCATATTCTAGGCATTTCGTCTAAATAGAATCATACAATAAGGATCTTTTGTGACTGCCTTATTTCACTTAGCATAATGTTTCAAGGGTTAGCCAAGTTGTAGCATATATTAGTACTTCATTCCTTTTTATTGCCAAATAATATTCCATTGTATGGATATAACACATTTTGTTTATCCGTTTATCATTTGATGGATATATGAGTTGTTTCCTCTTCTTGGTTCTTAGTAATAATGCTGCTATGAACATTTGTATACAAGTTTTACCATGGACATATGTTTTAATTTCTCTTGGGCGTATACCTAGTATTAGAATTGCTGGGTTATATGTTAACTGTTAAACTTTTGAAGAACTGCCAGAATGTTTTCCAACTGCACCATTTTACATTCCCACCAGCAGTGTATAAAAGGTCCAGTTTCTTCATATCTTCGCCGTTGCTTGTTATCTATCTTTTTGATTATATCCATCCTCGTGGGTGTGAAGTGGTGTCTCATTGTGGTTTCCATTTGCATTTCCCTGAGGGTAATGATGTTGAACACCTTTTCATGTGCTTGTTTGCCATCTGTATCTCTGAAGAAATGTTTTTTCAGATCCTTCACTCATTTTTTAATTGAATTTGACTTTTTATTATTGAGTTGTTACAGTTCTTTGTATATTCTAGATGTAAATCCCTTATCAGATATATGATTTGCAGGTATTTTTTCCCATTCTGTGGGTTGTTTCTCTTTCTTCATGATAGCCTTTGAAACACACAAGTTTTTTATTTTGATTAAGTTCAATTTGTTTCTTTTTTTGGTCACTCGTGCTTTTGGTGCTGTATCTAAAAAGACTTCACCTAACCTAAGGTCATGAAGATTTACTCCTATATTTTCTTTTAAGAGTTTTATAGTTTTAGCTCTAATTTTGGTCTGTGATCCATTTTGAGTTAATTTTTGTGTATGGAATGAGATGAGGGGTCCAAAGTAATTCTTTTGCATGTGGATATCCAATTGTCCTGGCACCATTTGTTGAATTGTCTTGGCACGCCTCTGCTCTTAGAGGTAACTCTGTTGGAAAACTTTTAGACATACTGTGATATTCCATTCTTAGTAATTCCTTGAAGGGCTTAGTTTTAAAAACAATACTTTATAGTGTCTGGAGCTCAAGTGCAGCATTACAAGGAAGTTTTGGCGTTGTAGAACAAAGTTCATTCAAGCTTGTCTTTGTTCTTCCAAGATGACAGCCTGATTCATTATTTTGATTATTTATGCCCCTATTTTGAGTATTATATATTTGAAAAGTATAAAGCTCTTGTATTCTGATAAATGACATACATAAATTGTTATGTTATAGACTTAGTTATATTAAGTATTTATTGAATGATTTTTTTTAAATGACCTAAAAGAGTGTTTGGGTAAGACTTCATGTGTAGGAAATAACTTTAGGATGTTTTGGAAACACAGACTGTTCCTGAAGAGTTGTTACGGGTCACCTGTAGGTCACCTAGATAAATGGTTATTGTCTTCTACGTGTCTTTGTAATACATTTCAGACAGATAGTGATAGTGAAGTATGGTAAATGGAAATCAAGGTTGGCCATTATTTCTGTAACTATTTCATAGTAATTTGCGTGTGGGTTGGGCCTGGATAATGGGAGAGCTTGAATGCCGGGCTGAGGTGTTTGGTGGGATTTTTGTATAGGCAGGGGGATTCTTTGAACATTTTTTTTTCGTTGGGGAAGTGTCATGAACAGAGCTTTGCCCAGGAAGATGAAATTGGAAGCAGATATTGGGTGAGAAGGAGGAAGGTGATCGAGGTTGGAAGATCAGTTAAGAGACAGATGTGCTCTGGACAGGAGGTATGGAGGACTTCAAGAAGTATGGCAGCGATGGAGATGGAAAAGAATAGATAGCTGTAGAAAATGCAGGCTCCCGGCCTCTTCTCTAGACTGACTGAATCAGAATTTCCTAAGTGGAGAGACTAGACAGCTGCACGTTTAACAAGCCCCCCTCAGTGAGTCTTATGTCTACTATGCTATAGTAGCTGATACGAAGACAGAATTGACTAGGCTGGCAACTGATGGTGTCCTCAGGACCTCTCTATGTGCCTGAGAGAATGGTGAGGCTGTTTTAAAGGATTTGGGAACTAAAGAAAGGGAGACATTTGGAGGTGCAAAGAATGCATTGTTTGACATGTATCAGATTTGACTTGCCAGCAGAATAGTTTTTGCTGTGGGATTGGTTGGGAATGTAGACTGGTTATTCAGGACAGAGCCAGGGCAGTAAATAAAGAAATTTTTTTTAAATAGATTTATGAGTATATTAAAGATACTGTGCTACTTATTTACTGTTTTAGTCTACTCTGTTATCGGAAACAAATATTTCGTTACTCCGTACTGTTTTTGGTTTCTTGGATGGCACCAGCAACAGATGATCCATGCATCACACTCAGAAGGCAGCCCATCTCAGGTTAGAATGGTAGAGATTTTCCAGATCCAAAGATCCTCACAAACAAGATTCTGTGCCTTTGGTTTTCAAAATTTTAAGTCCCTGGTTTTCAGAGAGTCACAGCTTCAATCAGTAAGTTTTTGAATGATTATACCTACCCAGATGATCTAGGTGGCATGTTTGAAAGGAAGCAAGTCTCTGCCTTCAAGTAATTGCAGTCTAGTTGGGAGAAAGAAGAACACACAATACATAACTCCTGAACGTCATTGTCATTGTCCTATCAGTTAGCTCGCTGCTGCTTACACCTGGGACCTCTAGGCGCTCACCCCCGTGGCCATACCTCAGGGCTTCTTACTCTGAAGTAATTCACTCACCTCACTCTGACCGCAACCCCATATCCATGCTGCTCTCACTGAAAGTTATTTTAAAACACCTGTTCTTTGACTTCATCAGAACCTCTAGTCTCAAAACCTCTCTGTTTCTTGCCTCTGTATCAGTTTCAGGTAGATGCCGCAGCTCAGATTTCAACCACTCTTTTACAGCATCTTCAACTTCCTTAGTCATACTTCAGTTTCTGGCAGAGTCGCAAGCCCAGGTAGGATCAGCTGCCTGTTTCATTCATGGCCGTGCCGGGGCCACTGAATTGCTAGAGAAAGCCAATCAACAGTGTCACTCTAGAAATTCATGGCATCTGCTGTCAACACTGACCACCAACCCTACTGTTTCCTTGTGCTCTCTCGCCTTCCCCACACTGGCCATTTCAGACATTCTCTGTGTTCCTCAACCCTCTGAACCTTTTGCTACCCTCCTCCTTCTCAATGATTGACCCTACCTCTTGCAACACAAAGAATGCAGCTCCCTTCACCTCCAGCCCTCAAACCTGTTAGCTTTCTCCTTTGCTCCTTCTCTCCTGTTAGAATGGAAGCGATGTGCCCATCTGCAGTGAATCAGTCTACATAAATCACGTATCCTATTTTCTTAGGGACCAAAGAAGATAGAGACTGAAGGCAGGGAGGTTTATTAGGGGAATGCTGTTTTTGTAATCAGTGGATTGTTAAAAAAGAACGAAAAATCAGGGAGAGCTCTGAGCCTGGGGTATTAGGTAGGATAGTTGTGTCTTTGAGAGTAAAGGGGAAGTTTAAGAGAGATGTGGTGATGAAATTCATTTCAACAGCTGTTGGATTTCTTTGGAAGGTAAGTCCTTTGAGTTTTAGGCTGTTGCTAGCAGTACTCTGGCGAGTAATTTGGTTGTGGGTAATGACTTTGTTGTGGGTAATGACTTGACATCCACGTCCCTGTAGGCTTTGTCTGTTTGTCAGCCTCATATGAATATTGGGCAGGTACAGATTGAGGTGGGACCTTTCTCTCAAATAATATTTATTTCCTATTCCCCTTTCTTACGCCAGTATTTTTCAACAAGAACTGGTGATGAGCCAATACGGTAGAATTTCCACCACCTATTTCTGTGGGTTAAAAGGAGCTATAGGGTACCAGTCATTAGACTAGAAAAATAATCTCCCTCTCTAGAGCCTCTGAAAGCTTGGCGTTATTTCTGTTTTGTGGAAAAGAGTCATTTTTATTTCTTCATCTGTTCTCATTAAGCCTTTAAATAATTGCTGCTGCGGCAGACAAGCAAGGCGGCCGAACAGGAGTGTTTATGTGGAGGATAAGAATGTTCCCTTTCCCCTTCAGAGCGTGAGGGATGGGGCAGGACGTATATGACTAGGAAATTGGACAAGTAGAGGCAATTTTTATTTTTTCCAATTTTAGCTTCATTTAGTTGTCTTTCAGTAAATGGCATTATTTAATTTTTAAGTTGATGTTGGTAAAGCTGGTATACAAAAAGTTTATAGCAAATGTTGGTTCTCTTCTCCCGATGGCTAAACTTTTGAGACCTAATCCAAATCAAGTAGCCTTAGTACTTATGAATTCTGTTTTTATGTTTTAGGAACCCTGATTGCTGTCCTGCAACACATTCATTATGAAGTTATTAGTAATACTTTTATTTTCTGGACTTATACCTGGTTGTAGAGGTAACTCTTCCTATAATTTGCCACCCAAGTTACTCCTGGTATCCTTTGATGGCTTCAGAGCCGACTATCTACAGAACTATGAATTTCCACATCTCCAGAATTTTATCAAAGAAGGTGTCTTGGTAGAGCACGTTAAAAATGTTTTTATCACAAAGACGTTTCCAAACCACTACAGTATTGTGACAGGCTTGTATGAAGAAAGCCATGGCATTGTGGCTAATTCTATGTATGATGTAATGACCAAGAAACATTTTTCTGACTTTGATGACAAGGATCCTTTTTGGTGGAATGAGGCGGTACCTATTTGGGTGACCAATCAGCTTCAGGGAAACAGATCAAGTGCTGCTGCTATGTGGCCTGGTACCGATGTGCCCATTCACAATACCACACCTTCCTACTTTATGAATTATAGCTCCTCAGTGTCATTTGAGGAGAGACTAAATAACGTTACCACGTGGCTGAGCAATGCGAACCCACCGGTCACCTTTGCAACACTCTATTGGGAAGAACCAGATGCAAGTGGCCACAAATACGGACCCGAAGATAAAGAAAACATGCACAGAGTGTTGAAAGAAATAGATGACCTTATCGGTGACCTCGTCCACAAACTCAAGATGTCAGGACTGTGGGAAAATATTAATGTCATCATTACAAGTGATCATGGCATGACCCAGTGTTCTCAGGACAGACTGATAAACTTGGATTCCTGCATCAGTCGTTCAGACTACACTCTTATAGATTGGACCCCAGTTGCTGCCATACTTCCCAAAATAAGTAAATAAACTTTTAGCTGAGGGATATTTGAATGGGGCAATTGATTGAGGAGGGAGGGTTTTATAAAAGAACGAAGCTCTGGCTTTTAGTGGTTCAGCACCATATGCTTGTACACTTACTCAGAGTTGGATTATGTGCTTTTCCCCCTAATTTACAAGTTTTTAAGCAATTAGCTTAAGGTTTAGATTCAGAGTGATTATTTCTTTGCTTTTTGGTATATTTCTTAATTATTCACACTAATGTAAAAAGGAAATTTTTTTTTTTTTTTTTTTTGGTGAGGAAGATTAGCCCTCAGCTAACATCATTGCCAATCCCTGTCTTTTTCCGGAGGAAGATTGGCCCTGGGCTAACAGCTGTGCCCATCTCCCTCTATTTTATATGCGGGACGCCTGCCACAGCATGGCTTGATAAGCGGTGTGTAGATCTGCGCCCGGGATCCGAACTTGTGAACTCTGGGACGCCGAAGCAGAGCGCGAACTTAACCACTATGCCACTGGGCTGGCCCGAAAAAAGGAAATTTTTAGCCTTGAAAAACATCTTGGATTTTTGTGTGAGATACACCTTTTGTCTACTGATCCTAGAATTAGTAGTAATATGTAATTAGTTTATATTTACTTAGGAAGCTAGACTTGAAAATTGTCCCTGTTGTGTAAAAGTCCACCAGGGATGGTCAAAATGGAAAAAGAGATATGTGAATGCTTGGAAAGGTGTGTGTGTGTATCAGTCCCCAACACTGTCACATAATTATTATTGCTCTGGTTTTTTTTTCAAGAATTAAAAGTGATTTAGTAGATGACATTGTTCAGGATTTGTATCCAGTTATTCCAGTTAGATATATTTTTTTCCTTATCAGTCAACCATGACTTTTTTCCTTTGCTATTTCCTTCTTCTTCCAGATAGAACTGAGGTTTATAACAAGCTGAAAAAATGTCACCCTCACATGAATGTTTACCTCAAAGAAGAGATTCCTGGTAGATTTCATTACCAACATAATGATCGAATTCAGCCTATTATTTTGGTTGCTGATGAAGGCTGGACAATTGTGCAAAATAAATCATTACCAAAACGTGAGTATTTATTTAGGATATTTCTGTGGTATCCTAGAGCTAAGTCACACATTGTGACATTGTTTTGTTAACAGCATGCTTTGACTTAGAGATGTTGACACAGTATAATTAGTTCAGTTTTCAACTGGATAATTCTCAGGTCTTCATTCCATTTTCAGGTTTTCATTCAGTAGCAATTTACAGTGAGCACAATTTCACTCTTAGATTAGAAGGTTGGATGACTTGAAGCGTGAAGGTGTAGTGTTACTTTCTTGTCAAAACTGCAATGACTGCCAGTAACTTTCAGATTGGTTCTCTTGATCTGTAGAAAATGAGAGAGAAGTAAAGAAACAAAGAAAATAAAAGAGAGAGAAATAAAGAAACAAAGTAAAAGGGGAGAGATTAGCTAGTTCAAATTCCTTTTTATTTTGGGATGTTAAAAAAATTTGTCCAAGTAAGCCTAAGCCTTTCCCAATTTTACCTGAAAGCTACGGCTATTTAGAACACTGGGCAATAACCAGAAAGTAAACAAAAATCTACCAAGTAAATAAAATAATTGTATCTCCTAAATACAGAGAGAGTTGTATCTCGCCTAAAACTAAGAAAATGCAGAGGGGAGAGTTACAGGTCTTCCCTGAACTGAAGCTTATTTATCCATATGTTAAATTCAATCCGAATATTTTCTTTAAAAATCTGATTTTGTAGTCTGTAGCAGGAGTCAGAAAACTTTTTCTATAAAAGGCCAGATAGTAAATATTTTAGGCTTTGTGGGCCAGTTAGACTCTGTCTCAACTACTCCATTCTGCCTTTATAGTGGGGGAAGCAGCCATGGACAATGTCTAAACAAACTGACATAGGGGTTCCAACGAAACTTTGCTTATAAAAATAGGTGGAGAGCTGAATGTGGCCGGGGACTGTAGTCTGCAGATCCCTGATCTATAGCAATTCAGAAATATCAGGCAAGGATAAGATGAAGAATTTATATATTACCTCTATTTATGTTATATGTTCATTGTTGAAAACTTGGAAAATACTGAAAAGTTTAGAAAAGAGAACAAAAACTATCCGTAATTCCTCAATATAGAGGTACAGACAAATGTTAATTGTGGGAATTTCCTCTCTTCTTATTTTTTTTCTATTACATATACTTGCAGATTTTTACATTATTGAAATCATAATACCTATATGTAATGTTATGTTCTGCTTTTTATTGATCACTTGCATTATTTTTATTATGAAATATTTCAAACATGCAATTAAAGAATAATGTAACAAACGTTGATAGACTCATCACTCAGTCACCTGCACTTCATATGAAAGTGGGAGCTGATTAAATGCAACGGGTGTACATTAAAAGGCAATGCTTGTTAAAATAAAGCTAAAAATTGAGAATCTGGTATTGGAGTTTTATCAGGGGCCATCACGTTTTTCTTTGAGTTATACTTTTACTGGAGTTACAAGTTGGAGTCATCTGGTTAGACTTCACATTCAATGCCAGAATCCCTTCTGTAACATTCTCAATTACCTGACCTTCCAGATGTTGAGGTGTTCATTAACTGTCAATAAACCAGTAGTGGATTACATAATTCTGTTTCTTATCACAGGAGCAATAGACATAGGTGAGGCCAGAGGTTCCCTTCTTCCCTGTTCACTGGTTTCCCTCACTTCTCCTCTCCCCAGTTGTTCAGGACTCTCAGCCCGACCACTCTTTTTATCACTGGTGCTGTTTGCAGTGGGCTTTTGCAAACAGTGCTGGAGGTTGACAGGTGAAATAAGTGGGGCTAGGACTGAAAGGTAAGTATATCACGTTGAGAAATAGTTTTAAAGCCTGAAGCTATGACCAATTGGGAAAAGGGGTGTGTGTGTGAAGTAAGGGGACAAGGTTGAGTTGAAGAAAATTTTATTTCTGGCCCCTATCTGGTCTAACTAATCAGAATTTAAATGGGTGAGAATTACACTGGCAAGAATCTAGTATATTTACACTAGAAGCAAATTATTTTTTAATAGAAAGACTGATCTTATTTACTAACATCATTTTCTTCTTTTTCAGTAGGTGACCATGGTTATGATAATTCTTTGCCTAGTATGCATCCGTTTCTAGCTGCCCACGGCCCTGCATTTCACAAAGGCTACAAACACAGCACAATTCACATTGTGGATATTTATCCAATGATGTGCCATATCCTGGGATTAAAGCCACATCCCAATAATGGAACCTTTGGTCATACTAAGTGTTTGTTAGTTGACCAGTGGTGCATTAACCTCCCAGAAGCCATTGGAATTGTTATTGGTGCACTCTTGGTCTTAACCACTCTAACGTGCCTCATAATAATCATGCAGAATAGACTCGCTGTACCCCATACATTTTCCCGACTTCAGCTACAGGAAGATGATGATGATCCTTTAATTGGGTAACATGTGCTGAGGTTTATACAAAATGTCTTTGGTTAGTCACAGAACTAAGGGTACACCCAAGGAATGGTGTTATAACTATGGAAAAGTATACTTTGGAAGACAAAGAACTTAGACCCAGCATGCTAAAATTATTTTGTTTTGTTTTGGTGCATTAGCTAATAGAAAAAACTCTGACCATAGTAAAAATTGCTAGTAAATCATTAGTTAACACCAACTATTTCTCTGACTAGAAATGTTTTTTAAGAAAAATACTGCCTCTGCCTTTTTTTCTTTCTGCAATGAAGATTTGACACATCTTTAGATAAAATATACCAAAATTTAGTAGGCATGCTTTTCTAATAAATTTTTATATTTGTAAGTGAAACAATAGAAATCTTTATGCAATTAGTGGATTTTGCCTATCAGGGAGGGAAAGTTTCCTATATTTTTATATTTACCTTTAATAGAGTTTGGGCAAAAAAGGAGGATTGGCATCGGATGTTAGCTCAGGGCTGGTCTTCCTCACATAAAAGAAAAAATAGAGTTTGTATCCCAAGTAAACCCTGGAGGTAGGAAATTCTCTGTGATGGTTAATAAAATGTATTAACCAGGCTGAAAAGATCTAGCATATGAACAAATTATTTTAAGAAAAGCTATTATAAAAAACAAAGACCATGTGATACAAAGCTTGAGTCTTCACCATTGTGTCTTTCTTAAGACCCTTAAGCTGTTGAAGTTTCAAAAGTCTTATGTTTTGAAGATTATTGCTAATAAGAAATTAAGAAAAGAGAGAAAAGTACTTTTCTCTGTGCTTAATGACTTTGTGTAAGTTATTTAGTTGTGCATGCGTGTGTGTGCAGACTTGACGCGACTTATAGGAGGAAGTCAGAGGTGGACTGGACTGTAGGCAGGATTCTCCATTCCCATTGAACACGGCTCTCAGGAAAGGTTGTATTTGCACTTCATATTTATTTTCTTCTAACTCACAAGTTAAAATCATAATTTTTAAAAATTCAGTAATTTTTGTTACCATTTTTAACTTTCTCGTGTTGTTTATTGTAACCAAAGGTGTTGCAGAAAAATTTATGACCTGAATACATATCTGGTTTTGATTGGGTCGGAATGAGGAAGAGAGATTTTTGTATTTACTTTTGGGACTTTTATGCCTTACAGGCAATAGAGTAGTTAAATTTAAAATGGAATTTAGTATCTTTTGATCTTTTATGTTATTCATGTATTAAGTGGCAGAATAAACTTGGAGCATTCTGTTAATATTCGGTAGCCTGGGTGCTGCCTCTGCCTTTTTCTCCAGTATTTGGTTCATAGAAATAATCACTCTGCTCATATTTTTTTAAACATATTTGTTCAGAGCTAAGGATTTGTTGTGAAGAACTGTCACCCTACCTTTGCTAGGTGGTACCTTCTAGTAATCAAACTTAATATGATGAACCTGAGTTGCCGCAGACTAGATTATATCTTAGAGGAAAAATGGGGCTCAAGAACCATTTATCAGGACCTGAGGCAAGCAATTAATAGTGTGATCTTTAAAGTGTTGACAATATAAAATAAACTAGGTAACTGTTTTGCAGATACAAAATAATCTACAGTAAATATGCAGCCCTGTTAAATGTTATTTAACTGATAGTAAGGAACAATGGTGCCAGTCATCAAACGTACCATTCACCCTATTTGGTCACTGCCGATTTCCTGACCCTGGTATTTAGTGCCTGTTGTATTTGGGGTTCTTGAGAAGCATTTCCACACCCTGCATAAATAGTCCATGCTATTGGTCATAAATTGACTGTTTTAAAGAATAGCGTAATAAGTGAAATAAAACCAATAGGACTAATTTTGCTTTTTGACAAATTTCTGATTTTTTTTCCTCACATAAAAGTTAACCTAAAGGTTAATAGTTGCTCTGAAGGAAATAATAGAAAAATTTCTTTCTACTTCATTTAAAAACAAAAACAAAAGGAATAGAATAGTCACCTTTAAAACAGTGGACATTTTTTGGAGTGTCTAAGATAATATAGCAGGATACCTTATACTAGTTGAGTAGAGCTTGGTCCTTGCAATGGTGTTGTCTTAGTGAGTGCGTTAGCTCGATCGGTGGTTGTGAGTTTCAGAAATCTATACGTGGCATCCAGTCTGTGAGTGGAGTTTGTATAGGGTGGAATAGGAAGGGAAGCCTGGTCAGTGTTTTAACCCTTTGAATAAAAGACATTTACCTGTTTGTCTGGGCTTTCATTCCATTCTCAAAATATTAACTCTAATGAGAATTGTAAATTTTTAATGTATATGTTGATGGGAGAAGTACAGTATTTATTTAATCAGAGATGTTTATATATTATTATATTGAATTTTGTGTTAATTCATTTGTATCTTTAAAAAATTATCCCTGTACAGCCAAGCCTCCTCTAGTACACTGAGAAAACCTTTGAATGAAGCTAGCTAGCCTTTTACATTAAGGTTTTGGTGCATATTTTGTTAAATAGTTGACTAGTATGCTGCTATGTTGTCTGGGTGGTAGACAGTATATGGCTCTGGAAACATTTAACTGTTTATGACACCAATACTCAAAGGTAATAGGAAAACTTTTTATTAAATGTTTTTTGTTAAGTCAGTGAGTGAATTCAGAATAAGGACATTTTTACTTATAACAGAGACAGTCCTGCTGCTGTTATTAATGTGTGAGTTCTTCTGGTAAACAGCAGTAGAATAAAAATGATTTCAATGCTCTGTACTATAGGCTTTGTGTTATTGTTCCATTAAGCTTGGTGTAAGAATTTAAGGATAAATTTTTGTAACATTAAAGGATTAAAAATGCCTGTACATTTTTCTTGGCTGTCTCTCTCTCTTGCCCATATTTGGTAAGCTTTAAAGATGATTACATTTAATTCTTTTTATTTGGAGGGTTTTACTTCATTGTGTATATGTAAAGCTACAAATGAAGGACAAACATGAGATGGAAAGTGTGTATTTATTGTCAGTTCTTTAAATAGTGTGTAAATAAAATGACATGAGTGTGCTTTAAAGACATTTGTATGTAGTGCCTTAAGTTAAATATATTTTGACTATACTGTTTGAATTCATGGTTAACAACTTTGCTTATGATGAAAAAATTTTATGTGAATAAAATCTACCAAAACATTTTTACTGTAATTATTAAATATACAATGCAGTGTCGTTGATGCTTTTTTAGTTTGTCACCTTCTTGCAGAATATACACACTGTGATAGATGTTGGCATGACTTAGTAATACTGCAAAAATCTATGTAGGCGTTCATTACAGATTTTTTTTAAACCAGGATTAAGTGTATAACATATAACCAAATTTTTAAAACACTGTATAAGTATACAATCCAGCATAAGGACATCACTAGAAAGAAAGCCAAGATAAATTTTGTAGAGCTTCCAGAACTATAATTTATTGGCTTACTGTAGAAGGGAAGAAGTTTGAAAAGGTTGATTACAAAACACTAGTGGTGAGGGGATTATAGTATTCAAATTTTGTTTTACATGTAGCCATAAGTATGTAATGTCTTGTCTAATTGAGTGTAGATTCAACGAAGTTTTCTCTAGTAGAGCAGTGATTAATTCATTTCCTATTTTTACATTCAGTGAACACTGCTAGGAACTGTGGGAAAACAAAAGGATAAAAGGCACTTTCTTTACTCTGAGAGAGACGTCTTTAGCATTTCAAAAGTGGTCAAACTTGATACCAACAAATTGCTTATGTCTACTCCTGGTTTAACTCTTGCTGCTGAGATCCTTGGATCCAGAACCATCTTCCAGGCCCTGTGCTTCCTGAAGTTTGGATGCCAGATTCACCTTTTTCCCCCACCCGCAGCCCCTTTGGTGCCTGTGCTTGGGTAGCATTCCAGTCTTCCCGCCTACCCCAACACACACACATATACACACACACACCCCCCACAACCATTGTTTCAGAGAACGTGTAAGAATCCAAATGAACCTGTTGAGTCCTGGGGTCCTGTCACACACACAAATGCTAATTATAACATGGTTATATATAGTTCTGTATCCTAAAGTATGTGTGTGTGCAGGTGGTTGGTGTTGAAACTGCTAGGTCTTGTGACTTATGTGGCATAGCCAAAATTATCTGGCGAAGGCAGTCTTACCAAAAGAGCAAGGCAAACCGCTGTGCAGGCCTTCTACCTTTTCACATACCTTCTACCTCCCTGACTTCTGAAATCTGGTTTCCACCATCAATAAACTGAATCTAGTGAGCTTATCCACTGACAGCTCATAATGATGATTTACAGTATGTCTCCAGTTCAGACCTCCCCCCTGTGTTAAAGATCTGAACTGCCAGTGACCCAATCATCATTCTTTCTGTATCTACCACGCTTAACTTCACTTTCTTAGACAGGCGTGGTGGAAAGGATCAATAGAAATTAACCCCAGAATAACTCTAGACAACCCCAAAATACACATTCTCTAAAAGTGTTCCTTTAGGTCAGACCCCAGCCAGTACTATGACTTACATATTGTTTGAATTGTCCACTGAAGAGAGTGAATATGTGTTTTACACAAAATTTCTTTGAAGGCTTTTTTATTTTTAAATCATAAAATGACACATAGGAGTTCCATTTCCAGTAAAATGGTAGAGTATGTAATTCAAACTAACCCTCTTGCTGAGGGCTAGAAAATCTGGACAAAATATAAAAAGATCTTTGCTAAGGCATTGAGGGATTACCAAGAAAGTGAAGAATCAAGAGGCCAAGATTCAGAAGGAAGAAACCTATAAAAGTGAGCACCTAATGGCATCTGTGAATTCTGGAAGAGGCAGCTGAGAGGCTGAGAAGCTAATCTAATCAAAAAGGTGGGGGGGGTAGGTGGAGTGGAAAGAGAGAAAACATGTAAGAAAGGCAAAATCAGAACACTTAAAAATCATAAGAGCCTATTTTACACTATTTGGCACAAATAAGTTTGAAAGTACAGATGAAATGTATAATTTCCTAGGAAAAATATTGAGCAAAATTGATTCCAGTAGAGAAAGAAAATCAAAACAAACCAATTTCTTTTTTTTATATATAATTTTATTTATTTATTTTTACCCCAAAGCCCCAGTAGATAGTTGTATGTCATAGCTGCACGTCCTTCTAGTTGCTGTAGGTGGGACTCGCCCCCAGCATGGCCGGAGAAGCAGTGCATCGGTGCGTGCCTGGGATCCGAACCTGGGCCGCCAGCAGCGGAGCACACTCGCTTAACCACTAAGCCACGGGGCCGGCCCAAAACAAACCAATTTCTGTATTAAAGATTGGGAATAAAATTGTACAAAAAAGTATCATTCACAAAAGACAAAAATTTTTTTAGTGCCTCTTTATCAGATTTGATTATTCATGTTATATTTGCCTCGTAAAACTAGTGTTTTAGAAAAAGAAATACATTATGAGGTGAATAAAACATTGATATCAAACCTGGTAAAGATAGCACCAAAAAAAGAAAACTATAAACCAATCTCAAATGAGGGTGGGAAAAAAAGCAAAATAGAAAATCAGATCCAACCACATCAATAGTGAAATGTAAATAGACTGAACATTCCAATTAAATGGCAGATATTGTCAGCTTGGATGAAAAAGCAAGGTCTAGCTATATGTAGTCTACAAGAGAGACACTTTAAATATAAAGGCAAATTGAAAACAAAAGGACAGAAAATGATACACCATGCAAACTAACCATCAGAAAGCTGGAGTACCTATATTAATATCAGATGAAGTAGTCTTCAAGACAAGAATTTTCATAGATAGACCAATATATCAGGAAGACAACAATTCTAAGTGTTCATACCTAAAAACAGAGCTTAAAAGTTCATGAATCGAAAAGTGACAGAACTAAAGAAAGAAAGAGAATCCATAAACATAATTGAAGAATTTACTACTCCTCTCTTAAGTAGTTGATATAACAACTAGACCAAGGTGAAAAAAAAAAACAGTTAATGATACAGAAGACCTGAGTGATGGTATCAACTATACTACCTAAATGACATTTAGAGATTACAGCCCCAAACTGCAGAAGATATATTCTTTTCAAGTGCACATGGAATTATCACTAAAATAGATCATATGCAGGACCATAAAACAAGTCTCAGTAAATAATCTCCAAGGATTGCAATCTTACAAAGTATGTTTTCTGATCACAATGGAATTAAATTAGATTCAATACCAATAATATCTAGAAAAACCTTAAATATTTGAAAATTAAACAATATACTTCTAAATAGAAATCATAAGGCAAATGAGAAAATATATTGACTGAATGATAATGAACTTATAATACCAAATTCTGTAGTATGCAGCCAAAGCAGTACTTAGAGGGAAATTTATAGGCTTAAATGCCTGTTTTTGAGAGGAAGAAAGGTTAAAAATCGATGATTTAAGCTTCCACTTTAGGAAGCTAGTGAGAGATGAAGAGAATAATCCATAGTGAGTGGAAGGAAGGAAATAATAAAGATAAAATCAGAATGATTAGAATGAAATAGAAAAGACAAATAGAGAAAATTAATAAAGCCAAATTTTTTAAAAATATTGGTAAAATTGATAAACCCCTAAGCAGATTGAGTAAGAAAAAAGGGAGATAGCACAAATTAGCAATATCAGTAATAAATGATCCTATAGATCCTTTGGATCCTATAGATCCTATGATATATATAGATCCTATATATATCAAAAGGATATTAAGGGAATATCATGCCAATACATTTGACAATTTAGATAAAATGGACAAATTCCTTGAAAAATACATCAAAACTGATACAAAATCAAATAGAAAATCTTAATAGCGTTATATCTAACACAAAAATCAATTTGTTATCAAAAAGATCCCCACAGGGGCTGGCCCAGTGGCATAGTGATTAAGTTTGTGTGCACTGTTTTGGCAGCCCCGGGTTCACAGGTTTAGATCCCGGGCACGGACCTACACACCACTCAAGCCATGTTTTGGTGGCATCCCACATACAAAATAGAGGAAGATTAGCACAGATGTTAGCTCAGCGACAATCTTCCTCCAGCAAAAAGAGGAAGATTGACAACAGATGTTAGCTCAGGGCCAATCTTCCTCACCAAAAAAAAATCCCCACAAAGAAAACTCCAAGTTCAGGTCATTTCACTGATTAGTTCTATCACACATTTAAGGAAGAAATGATTTTACACAAACTCTTACAGAAAATAGAGGAAAAACAGAACACATGCTAATCGGTTTTATGGGGCAAGTATAACACTGGTGCCAAAATCTCACAAAGATATTAAAAGAAAATCTCTATGGATAGACCCATATCCTTATGAACAAAAATTCCATAACAAAATATTATCTAATTGAACTCAGCAGTATTTCAAAAGGATAATACACATAAACAAGTGGAATCTGTCCTAGGAGTGCAACATCAGTTTGATATTTGAAAATCAGTGTTATCCTCCATATTAATAGGATAAAAAAAAAGGAAAACATGATCATGTTAATAAATGTGGAAAAAGCCTTTGGCAAAATTCAACACCTATTTATTATTCAAAACAAAATAACTCACCAAATTTGAAAGAGAAGGAAACTTCAAGCTGATGAATGAGAATGAATGAAATGAATGAATGAATGAATGAATGCCACAAACCTACAGCTAATAGACTGAACAGTGAAATACTAAATGTTTTTCTCCTAAAATCAGGACAAGGCAAGGATGTCCACTCTCATCACTTCTATTTAACATTGTACTAGATGTCCTAGCAAGTGTAATAAGGCAAGAAAAAGAATATAAGATTTGAAAAATAATAAAACTGTCATATCCACAGATGACATGATTGCATACAAAGAAAATCCAAAGGAATCAGATAAACTAGAATGGAGCTTAAGAAAAATGCTGGATATAAGGTCAATATATAAAAATCAATTGTATTTCTATATATCAGCAGAAAACTGAAAATTTAAAACTGGTATCATTTACATTGGTATCAACAAGCATGAAATATCTCAGTCTAACAAAATACAGACAGAATTTTTGCACAGGAAATTATAACATTGAGAGGAATTAAGAAAGATCAAAATAACAGAAGGCTATATCATGTTTATAGGTAAGACAATTCAATATTGTAAAGATGGCAATTCTCCTCAAATTGATCATTGCATCCAAGCCATTCCAGCAGGGTTTTATTTTTTATGGAATTGTATTAGCTGACTCAAATTTATGTAGAAATGCAAAGGGGCAAGATAATCTTGAAGAAAAATAAAACGATAGGACTTACTTTATCAGAAGTCAAGATATCATAATGTTGTAAGAATTAAGATTGTATGGTGTTGACACAAGGGACAAATAGATGAACACAATTGATGACCTTTGTTAAAGTGAAGAATCCATACAGGTGTGGTGTATTAGACATCTCTTATGTACCACCGCAAATCCCCTCAGCCTACCTCTTACTTCAGTTTCATCCTGGCTTAGACCAACTTCCCACAGATGCATCCTGATGATGCTTAGCCTCTTTCCTCCTGGCCCAGACCCTACAACAATGGGTACCCATGAGATCACACTTGGCACTTGTGTATGCACTACCCAATCCTTGGAGTTAATACCCATGCAGCCACCCTTAACCTGTGGGGTTTTGGAAGCTGATGGATAAATGCTTTGCTTCCGTCTTCCCTTCCTCAGGCAGACAGTTCTGAGAAGCATTTCATAAGGCTCCTCTGAAGGCCCTGCGGGATTGAGTGCCACCACGCATAACAGTGGCCAGTTCTCTAACTTTGGCTTGTATAGGCTTTCTCTGCAACCCTCTTTCACTCCCTGTCCCTCTCTCTTTCTTTATGGGATCACTTCACAAATAAATTGCCTGCACACAAGCCTTTGTCCCAGACTCTGCTTTTGAGAAAACCCAGGCTAAATAATGGATTTATATTCATACCCAACAAAAATATATACATATATGCACCAAAAGACATGTAAAAGAATGTTCATAGCAGCATACTCATAGTAACAGGAAACTGGAAATGATCCAAATATCTAAAAACAGAATACTGTACATAAATAGATTGTGGTATATTCACACAAAGTGATTCCATGAAGCAATAAAAAGAAACAAACCACTGCTATGGGCAAGAGCATGGATGAATCTCACAAACATAATCTTAAGTGAAAAAAGCCAAACGTAAAAGAGTATATATTGTATGATTCCATTTAGATAAAGTTTAAAAATGGGAAAGTATTCATTGTGTTCCTAGTCAGGACAGTGTTACCTTTAGGCAGGACGGAGGAGAGAGGGATTGGGAAGAATCTTAAGAGGGTCTTTCTGGAGTACTGATAACGTTCTGTCTTCTACAGTGATAGTTACACGGTTTTGTTCACTTGTCGATAGTTGGCCACATTTACTATTTGCACACTTTCGAGTATGTTTTCCTTCAATAAAAAAGTTAAAATAAGGAACATTATTGGGGCCAGCCCAGTGGCGTCGTGGTTAAGTTCACGTGCTCCACTTCGATGGCCCGGCGTTTGCAGGTTTGGATCCCGGGTGCGGACCTACACTCCGCTTTTCAAGCCACACTGTGGCAGGCGTCCACGTATAAAATAGAGGAAGATGGGCACGGATGTTAGCCCAGGGCCAATCTTCCTCAGCAAAAAAAGGAGTGGCAACAGATGTTAGCTCAGGGCTAATCTTCCTCACACACGCACACAAAAGTAACATTATTAAAAAGAAACAGAACAAGAAAGAACTTTGGAAAATTAAAAATAAGACTTTCAATATGTAAAAAAACAAAGGGCTAATGCTTGGGAGACGAAGTATTTCAAATGGTGTAACAAAGAGTTGGAAAATATTGAGAGAGAGAAACGATCAACCAATTCAGAAGGTTCAACATCCAACTAAGATGAGTGCTGAAGAGGGTAAACAGAAAATAGATTAAAGGAAATTATAAACTATGAGAATTTACTAGAATAAAAAAGATATGAACCTTTAAAATGAAAGGGCCCCCTGAATGACGCGTGGAGTGTCTTAGATAATAACTGTAAAATTTCAAGGAACTGAGGATTTAAAAACAAATGTTAGAGAAGGGAGGGAAGGAAGGGGCGGGGGAGAGGGGGGCCACAAGACTTCTCAAGAGCAACCCTGGAGGAGGAAGACAATGGGATATTATCAAGTTGGAGATATGAATATATTTTCTTGCACATTTTCTCATTTTTCCAGGAGGTTTTGTTTTTGTTTTGCATTCCCTGCCTGTTATAGACTTAACTGTGCTCCTCAAAATTCATTATGTTGAATCCTAACTCCCAAACTGGATCAGGATACTGGTCCTGCTTCCAGCTGGCACTAACATGTGATGCAAGTCACTTCACAGCTTTCAAGTTTCTTTGTTAAATCAGGGGGTTGGATGGTCTCTTGGATCCCTCCCGGCTCTATGATTCTTGAGTTTGTCCCCTTTAGTTAAGGAACAGCTGAAAAAATCTGAGAGCTAGGATCTTCATTAGATTTTCTAGAAATAGGTTCTTGTAAGAAATTGAAATGAATAATAGGATCCTAGTTCGCCTCAAGAGGTCAGAAAGCATTTTGAAAAGCAATTTTAAATTTCACTGGCAGATGGCAAAGGGAAAAGAAATTGCAAAACACACACTAAGAAAAATCTTATCAATTAATAAATTGTACAAAATAGCTGATGGAGGATGTTGAGCAAAAATGGCAGAATGGGGGGAACTCCATTCCTCTGACCTTTCTAAAATTCTTACTTACAATTAGTAAGATTAGATAATCTAGGGCCGGTCTGGTGACGCAGCGGTTAAGTGCACGCGCTCCACTTTGGTGGCCCGGGGTTTGCTGGTTCGGATTCTGGGCATGGACGCATCACTTGTCAAGCCATGCTGTGGTGGCGTCCCACATAAAGTAGAGGAAGATGGGCACAGATGTTAGCCCAGGGCCAACCTTCCTCGGCGAAAAGAGGAGGAGGATCGGCATCAGATGTTAGCTCAGGGCTAATCGTCCTCACAAAAAAAAATTTAAAAAGATTAGCTAATCTAAATTTTATTCCTATGTGCTAATTTGTGTTCGCTGCACACCAACTTTGACCATGAAGACACGCAGTAAACCAACAACAAAAAAGCTATCAAAAGATGATAAGTGACTAGATTTTCCCAGCAAAGTTTAAAATTTCATTTTCCTTCAGTTAAACTCTCCTGCTGATATTTTATAGGAAAATAAGTATCTGTAAATAAAAGAAACCACTCAATAACCAAACCTTCATATCAGAATTTTACTGATTTCATCAATGTTACAGAATTTACTTTCTTCTTACTACTAAGGTAGTAGCACCTTCTAAAATGAATTTAATGCAATAATTAGTTTAAATGTACAGATAGCACTTGAATAGTAATGCTTTTAATTAGACCAATTTCATCTTTCAGTCATTATACTGGCGACTCAACAACGCAGATAAGTTCATACCTACAAAGGAAGCCAACATGAGTGGTCACGTATTCCAAAATGTCTAATCCAGAGTTCAGACTTTTTGAGGAGTTTGCTGTCTACCATCTAACTTTTCAGCTTTTTAACCCATAGTACATTTCCAGGGATTTCATTCCATCTTATTAAGAGGTTGTATAATGAAATGAGAATTAGATGCTAACATTCTTTATTGGTATTATCACTTAAAAAAATAATTTATTCACCTTATTTTAGGAAGCACTTATATTCAATTACATTTTTAACTATGCCACTTTTGTTCTCTACATCTAATGTAGTCTTTCTTTCTGGAATACATATACCATTTTACCTACTTATTAAGCCAGTTGGTGCATAAATAGATACAAAATCACAATATCCTGTATGGGCCACGGGTCCATAAACTGGTTTCTGTTTTCTTCAAGGAAAGCTGTTCTTTCTGGGGCTTCCTCTTTCCCCTAAAAAAAACCATAGGTAATACTGCCCTCTCCCCAACCTGACTACTTAGGAGACCTAAAGCACAGCTCCAGGTGGTTAGAATGAAAGGAGCTGAGATGACCAGGCAGGTAAAAAAAAAAACTAGCCAGGAGGTAATATCTATCTGTCAACGAAAAACGCTACCCAGGAGGGAGAAGTCTATTTGTGAACTTAGATTCGTCTTGGATTCGTTGAGCACCTGGTTGAGTGGGTATTCAAATATTTCAAGAAACAAGGCTATAATCTGAGCCCCTCTTGTCGCAATACCTGTGACGCTAAGAGTTATTCGCTCGTTTTTGCCATCAGGCACCCTTTGGCACTGTTCTGGGTACACTGTGAACAACAAGGGTCTTGCCTAACTTTTCCCCCAGCCCCACATAGCTCTTTTCCAAGAGTGAGTGGCCCACATTTCACCTAATATAGTTTGTGCTCTCTTGCAATTCTGGATCTTCAAATGCCCAAATCTCAAAGATGCTTGTGCTCTGTTACATGTTACCAGACAAAAACCGTTCTATCTAATCTGATTTTTAATATGATTAATAATGATTTAGTTTTCAAAGAAGCAAATAATTACAGAACAGGAGAAAACATTGCTGAGATGGTGCCCAGTCTCTTCTATTCAGGTCATGGACTACATAGAAAAGAAATGTGTATTCATGGTGTCTTCATTATCATGAAAATCAGAGTAAAATGACTAATCAGGAAATAATAATGAATTTTATGACAGAACAATATGTTTAGAATGAATCTGTCAGTATTTGAATCACTTTTTTTGGGGAAAATAAAATGAAAATCCATGTCCTTTGGAAAGAAATATGACAAGGAATGCCCACAGATGCATCCTGCTGTTAGGAATGTATCTCTCCAAAATTCAACGTACAAAAGTTGTCACATTTAATTTTCAACAATTTTCACTTTCTTCTTGCTCTCCCAATTTAAGGAGATAGATTTCTACATTATTTAGGAATTATTAAAAATTTCATTCGGTTTGAACAATGAATAACACGTATTCTGTGACATGGGCACAAAAGGTTGTCTTTTTCAACAAAGTTTTAAGACATAATTGTCAATAAAGCGCATTTCACATAAAAGTCCCCATTAGGAGAGTAATTTAAAGTGCAATGTATAAGGTACTTTAAATAGTGCAAAGTTGCTAAATATATACATGATATGTGTCAAGTCCAAATAAAGCAGGATCTTATGTACCCCTAAGCTGCAGAGAACAGTGGAAACATACCTCCACATCCTTAATCCTTTGCAGGTCTATGTATTTTGGTGTGGGTGTGTGTGCGACTGTGCCTGTATATGTATACAACTGCTTAACGGTCTATGCAAATATCTGAAACTGGTTTCCCAGAATTTGAAACCGTTAAACACTGACACAATTATGCAATCTCCACTTAAAAATAGCATTAGGCTTGTAATAATGGTTGAGATATTTCAGCCTGCATATCTGGTAAGGCAGGTATTTGACTGTGAATTAAATGTTTACTGAAAATTACAAAGAATACAATAACTATAATGCTACCAAGAGAGACCCCTATGAAATAAGCATATGACTCCTCTTGCTCGTATCCTCTTGGTTTGACACTACCATGAATGAGTGTAGTACTCTGTGTATAAGGAATAGCCCTTGCAGCCGTTGAACTGAGCAGATCCTCGACATTCCTGAATGATCCATTGTGTGGCACAGCAGTGATATTGAGGAGGTAGCAGAGCAGGGGGTACAGATCTGTGGAGTTCATGGCTTCCTTTGTGAAATTCTTTCTGAAGGCAGGACCGTGGGCTAAAAACATTGGATGCATTTCCGCTAATGCATTATCATAACCGTGGTTGCCTACTGCAAAGATAAAATGAATGGATAAGTTAGCCAACCATTAGAATGGAAACAATTGTTGTATCATTCAATTCTGAACTGAAACGCAAATTTTATCTAATTTGACTCTTAAAATAATCTTTTACAAAAAATTTCCACTGTTGTCAGTGTCACAATTCACTTCAGGAAATGAACAGTCAAATGATCACAAGTCTTGCTCACAGGCCAGCACTACTTAAGCAGCAGATCAGGAAGGGCAAAGAGCAAAGCGGAGTCAAGTCAGGGGAAAATGAAAGTGATGTTTTTTTGGTGGCAAGTAAACTAATATTCAGCAAATACTTGTTAGGTACCTCCTATGTTCCAATTATCGTTCTAAAGATAAAGGAATAAAGACGTTCTTAGTCATGAAGACAATAAACTCATAATTACCAATAAAAGGGGAAAAACAATCAAGAAAACAAAAGACATCAGAAAAATCAAACCTCTAGTCATAGCTACAACCCACCTCTGGAAAATACAGGTCAGGTCTTGTGGGTAAGATCTTGACTTTGGTGGTTCAGATCAGATTCCAACCTAGCATGGTGTGCTTTGGTATGGCTACAAATAAAGTAAAAACTTCAGGAGTTTTCTGACTTATCAAGTGATACAAAATCGAAGGATCCACACTCCTGCATAAAAGCCGCATTTTAAAGGTGTGTGTGCCTAGCGTAACATCAGGGTGCAAGGTGAAGGAGCTACTGCTGGTATAATGGCAACCTAAGAAAACTGACAGGCGTTATTTTAAAGGCGATACAGAGAATGAAGAGCAAATCAGTCTCTCATACCTATATTTGCTACAGGGAAATATGCAATGGGAACACAACATTGCAAAATAAAAAATCATCCTAAATCAATTCCTCTGAAAGTCATGAACTGACCCCTAGTCATCTCCTCAAAGTAATTCCAAATCTGCCTGGCAAAATCCATCTAAAGAAGTCATTATATATGCCATGATTCTTTTCAGTTTATTCAAGTAAAAATAATGCTGGATTTATGAAATCACTAGGAATTATCTGACAGGGTACTGTGCTATTCTATTTAATTAATTGATAGTAACATTGGGAAATGTGCCATTCTATAATTTGTAATTGGATGACTGCTGCATTCATTTCTACGAGAAGTTGGGATCTAGACTCTCAGTCATGAAAGCAAAGATGATTCTCTCATACTACACTTCTTACTAGAAAAATCAGATTTGAAATGAAATCATTATGACTTATACGACCTTCCCCTGGAATAGGGACTTTGTTTTGCAGTGGTAGCGCCTACCATAAATGCTTGATCCAAGAGACAATATCTAATAATGCATGTCTAAGGGCAGTGGTTCTCAAACTTCAATGTGTATGAGACTTCTGGGGTGCTTGTAAAAACAGATTACTGGGCTCTACCCTCACAGTTTCCAATTCAGTAGGTCTGGGTTGAGCCCAAGAATCTGCATTTCTAACACGTTCCCAGGTGATCTGGATGCTGCTGGTCCAGGGAATACTCTTTGAGAACCACTGCTTTTGGACATTAGGGCTTAATTCTCCTGTGGAATTCAGGCTGAGAAGGATGGGTGGTGGCCAATATTTCATTATTTGTCGAATAAATGAATAAAATGTAACATAAATAGGAGCATTATTAAGGTTTTCTATCAAAAATAGGTGTGACCAATCCATTGTGTAATTGTAATTCACCAACCCAAAATTTCAAGAGATCTCCTTAAATTTATGTTAACTGTAAAGTACAAATCTCCTCAAAGATATCAGTCTTTTTTTTTTGAGCAAGCCCTCCAACATCAAAGCTATCTGCACAACACATGAAAATCTGAACATATAAAGGTAGAAACTATTCTCATGGCCAAAGAAATTATTTTTAAAGGCCTTCTTAAAACAGTTCCCCTGGCGTGATTCAATACTGGTTTACAGATCATTATCTGTCTGTAAAACCAGTTTTAAGAACCAGAAACCTAGTACCTGCACACGTCTGTCACTGTGACTCACGTATACACTACAAATGCCATTGTCAGGCAACTGCTTTTCTTTTCATCAATAAACATGATAGGAACCCAATTCTACCTAAAGGGACAATTTTATACATCTCATCTATATATCAAGGACCAATGCCCAAAGAAGCATTTCTAGATAGTTTTGACACAATGTGGTTCCTTCAACATTCAAGAAACAAGAGTAGAAAAAACTCCCAGTGATCTGATCAGTAGTGCATGTTTATACCTAAATCAACCAGGAAACCCAGACCAGGTGGTCCCATAGAGGGAATTTAACATGGAGACTAGTTATAAAAATGCTGAAGAGCTGAGAAGCAAACATGGGATGGTGAGGTTACCTCCTGATTAGGAACTGTAGGAACCTCCTATGGCCCCCAGGGCTAGAGGAAGGAAGAGGTGGTGTGGCCAGAGCCTAAAAGCCTCGCCTACCTAGTAAGAGCTAAGGCCACAGAGAGAGAAGCTGTCCAGAGGGAGCTGGGATCACAGAGGAAATGAAGCCATTGTTAGAGACACAGCCTGAGGCAGAGAGAATAGGGGACAAATATCCTGGCTTATCTCCTCCTCCTGCCTTCTAAACTCCTGCCAGGGTCTTCTATTGGCCAAACCTAACCAGAAACCAGTCTGCAAAGGAGCCTGGGAAATTTAGTCTGCAGGGGTCAGTCACTTGTGTTACAAAGCAGAGCAGGGAAAGGGCGGAGAGTTTGACAGCAAATATGCAAATAACAGGCACAATAAGGATGAGTGAAATCCTGTGGGTGACTTTTCCATTTGACCAATTTGTTAAAAGCTATATGAGAAGGGAAATGACACATTAAGGATGGCAGAAAGCTCTTTATTTTGTATGTTTGAATTTTAAGTGGGATTTCCACTATATTCTAAATTTATTCAGTGGAAATATCTCCAAAATTATATCACTAGGTATTAGGAAAATACATCTTGATATACTATTATCCATGCCACATGGATTTCCTTTTAGAAATGTTTCCAAGGTGTAAAGCAAAGCTGGCCTACATTTGGTAGAGCCAGAAGGGCAAAAGAAACTAGAACACTAACAATTGCAAATAAAAAGAGATTAAATTCTTATGAAACCAGAATATAAAACAAATGCAGAAAATAATTCAATTTATAAATTTGTTATATTTTTCTCAGGAACATAATGGTTCTAATTAGCAATATAGGTCACTGTGCATCTCTTTGGTCTGATGACCCCAAGAGAAGTAAATGTTTCACTTTTAGCAGGTTACCTCTTTTTAAAGCCCCAAAGCTCTTTATTTTGCTATTAATGTATGACACTAGCTAGTTACTCGATCAATAAATTAAGTGTATTATTCACAGCCTCCACTTTAGCAAATGACAATGCAGAATGGGAAGAAATACTGTAATATACTCACACATAAAGTCATCCGACTTATTCTGTAAAATATACCACCCTTCATCAGCCACTGCTATAATTGGTTGAATTCGATTGTTGTATTTGTAATGCCATCTTTCTGGAATCTCTTCTTTTTTGTAAACAGTTAGATTAGGATGAGCCTGAGCAAGTGCTTCATAGACTTCATCAAATTTACCTAAAAGAGATGGGAGAAGGCGAGACACTCAGAACAAGACATTCACTGTTAACAATCAAAGAAACAACCATGGCAACAGAGGTCCATCAATGCAGACGCCCTACTGAGGTCAAAAGCCAGCATGTAAACACAATGCAATACAGCCAGCCACTTGAGAACTCCCAGCGCCGCTGAGGAAAGAATCTTGTCTGAGAAACTGAGAAATCATCACGTCATAAGTAAATTCACCTTCTAGAATTAAGAGACGACATTTCACAGAACCAGCAAGCTCTAACCTCTAATTTAAAGACTTAAATACACACACACACACACAGGTGCTAATTTGTGGCACTAAGTAAAATGTCTAGGGCACTGCAATACCAGCCAAGTTCCGGTAGTTCTGAATGCAGAAAATCCCTAGACAAAAGAATATGGTAAGTGGAGGGTCAGGAAAGCACAGAGTGGAGGTGGAAACAGCTTATAAAATGGAAAAGTTCTTCAAAGCCCTGCAAGTGTTGCAAAAGTACCCCCTGTAACTTCAAATGCAGTAAACCTGGGCACTATCTTTAATTTTTTTCTTCTTTTTCAAATCTATTTGTTGTGCTACCTCTGTGCCTCCCACACACTGACAAGGGAGCACCATACCAATTTTACAGGGAAAACTGAAAGGTAAACGTGATTTCTTAAACAACCCAAAACTTGGTATTTTATACTGAATCTGTTGAAAGGTCTGTGTGTATGCGCACATGAATATTTTAACATTCACTGTTTCATATGATCCTCTTATTTCTCCTGTGATGTGTATAACTCTCATTTGGGAGGTATTCAGCTTTTCAAAATCTGTTCTCTCATTTGATACCAAGCTTAACCCTAGGAGGTGATGAAATAGAAGTCAGAAGAGCAGGCCTGAATCTTGCCCTGCACTTACTTTGTGATCTGGAGATGTTAAACCTTTTGAGCTTGTTTACCTATCTTTAAAATAGAAATAATACCTAAGTGACGGGGTTGGTATGAAGCTTCAAGGAGAGGTTTGTAAAAAGTTCAAGGTATTGTTATTACTTCCTCTACTTGCAGATAAGGAAAATAAATCTCAGGTTGACCAAAGCTTTATCCTTCCTACACTCTACTGCTTTCCTATTAAGCAGGTCCTAACTAAAGATCTACAGAAGGCTTTAGGGCTTCTATGAAATCACTGTAATTGTATGCAAATTTTGTATGTCTCTTCCCATCTCAATTTTTCTGAGAAGGGAGGCTGGAGCTTTCAAATTTGATGATTCCAAAATGGTTAAATCTGATTGCCATAAATATATAAAGAGCATCAATTTCAATATTCTAGGGAAAAAGTGAAAAATTAGAGGGAGAAAAGAGATTTTGTCTTTTCAGAGTCGAAGGATTAAATCCCAGAATATTACCATGACATAGTCAAGCATACTTTAAAGACACAGAAACAAAAATCCCCCACTCAATCGCCCTGGGCACATGCAGACCTAGTCTCAGACCACCACCCACCTGGTCAGACTTACCTTCTTTTGGCAAGATGGCTGCTACCGGAGACTGGTCAATCAGGATATAGTGGTCTTTATCCAGATACTGGTCAAGTTCTATTATCCTTTCCTCAGAACACTGGGTCATCCCATGGTCACTTGTGATGATTAGGTTCAGACTGTTCCACAACTTTGCCTTTTTCAGCATTTGTATGAGATATCCTAACTTGTTGTCAATATCTGAAATGACATGCCCCATGAGCGGACTATCAGGTCCCAAACGGTGGCCCATGTCATCAGGGTCTTCCCAGTAGAGAAGACCAAGATTTATGGGCTCTTCTGACGTAAACCATTCAATAATTTTGGCAACTCTATCTTCAAACGAAACGGACTCATTGTAAGGCATGTAGTGAGTAGGAAAGCTCTCATGTATTTTTACATCTGCTCCGGGCCACATGGCTGCCCCACTAGAGTATCCTGCCCTCTGATTTGTGATCCATATTGGTGTTGCTTCTTCCCAAAACTCAGAATCATAAATATTCATGTTATCCAAGGAGAAAGATTTGTTCAGAATAGGATCAAACATGTCATTTGCAACAATCCCATGATTCTCTGCAAAGAGGCCAGTCACCAAAGTATAATGGTTAGGGTAGGTCTTTGTAATAAAAATATTAGTGACCTGCTTCACATGAACACCATATTTCATAACATAATGAAAATGGGGTGTTGGAACTCTATACAAGTAATCCCAACGGAATCCATCAAATGAAACTAGTAGAACCTTTTGCTGGTCTGGCTGGAGAGAAAATGTCATTGAAAGTGTTAACGCAGCAAGGATGAAGGATACCCGGAGAAGTTTTGAAGTCATTTTCAAAGTACTTGATCAGTTCAGTGTAAGATAATCTGTATAAAAAACATATAGAAGTTAATGGCAATAATCTTGTTTGGTACACGTTACCCAAAACTGAGAGTGATGATGCTTAGTATCCCAATTATATCATAAATCACAGCCTGGAAGGATTATGTTGCAGGACTCTTAAACAAGAAAGCTGGGGCTACCTGTATAATAATGCTAAGAAGTTTAGTTGCATTTTAGAAATTGTTTTACTTTCCAAGAATTTGTCAAAACATTCCTCAAAGGAATTATTTAAATAAGCTCCCCCAAAATCATTTCAAAATACAATATTTTACAGAAACATTTCCAGGTTGACCCAGACTTCTGACTTCAGGTCAGAAACGTTTATATAGTCAAATATGAACTATAGGAACCTAGCAACAAGGAAGTACCATTAGCAAATCCAATGATAATGCTTTTTAAAAAAATATATATATACACATCTATTTTTCAAAGCCAAGGCCTTATGTTTGGTTCATCATAATTAGAAATGTTAATAGAGAGGAGAAAATAGATGAACTTGGTTTCTCAAAGTGACATAAAATTTGTGACATTCAAATATATTTGTGAAATGTAATCTGTATTCATTTATTAATAATCAAAGCATAACCTTCTTTAAACCCAACAATTAGATTCTGAACTAAGTATAAACAGAAACATAATTCTGAAATTTGATGTTGACCTTCCCAATGTTAGAATTTGTCAACATTTAATCTGATCAGTGATATCTGTAGAAAAAGCACTTCCCAGGATTAAATAATCTCTTTGGATCAAGGTTGTTGTTGTTGTTTTTAATCTGCATATATTTCTAAAAAGCTTTTATTCTATTCAAAAAAGCTAATAAGAGGCAATATGGATAAACGATACATATGTAAATTTCATCAGTTCTCACTGGGCTTGCAAATCAAGCATGGATCTTTTGTTCTCTCCTTTTCCTGTCCATTCTTGCATGAAGGTGTTTATAAACCCACCAAAACTTGGATCTCACCATACTTTGTGCCAGAAATCTCTTGAATTCAGCTTTTGACATCTTCCTAATTTGAATATGCTGAAGACATTTTTAAACCTCCAAACCAGACCCCGTCTTGCCTTACCATATTATGGGTATAGGGAAATAAACACTGTTTGGCGTGCTTGCTTTGCTTTCAGACCCACAAACTATGTGTAAATTATGCGTATTGGCTTGAGAGCAATAATTCTGTTTTGTTTGTTTGTTTTTTAACCGTGATTTCACCAGACCTAGAATATTACTTCAGCTGAAATTATTTTAAGTATTGGTCTCCAGACAATAGTTCAAACATTAAATTAAAAAAACTATTTCTCAAAAGGCAATAATGTTTCCAATTCTGGAAGGAACATTAAAAATCAGGTCCACTAAGGAACTGCAAATATATTTACTAACATAGCTGGCTGAGGATAGGGATTCCCCCCCTTTCTCCTTTCTCCTCCACCCTCCTAACACAAGGAAGGATAATAGGAAACAAATGTAATTTAAAGCAAAAAAAAAAAAGAAAATCAACTATATGAAACACCTGATTTTCCTCTATCTTAGTAAATTAATTCAGCAACTGTGGTAAGCAGGAAAGAACTGCTTTCCTGGGACAAACGAACATGAAACAAGGCTAAGTGTTGTCTAAAGCTTAGGAAAACTTGGTAAGAGGAACCAACATCATCACACCGTTGATAAAGTAATAAACAGAGAGGTGGCGGTGGGGATGAAGGAAATCTCAGATGTCTTTCTTTTCCATGCACAAAATGCTGCCCGGTGCAGTGGAATTCCTAGTTCCGGGTCCAGATTTCACTGGGCTGCTTTCCAGTTCCTCCTCCTCTCCAATCCTTCCCCCACAGACAGCCTTGGAAATCTGGAGGGAAAAGGCACCAAGAAACGCGAAGAGGGGAAGTGAAGGGGAGCAGATGTGGATAGAGCGAATAGATCTCAAGAGGATGGTGATGCATCTCCTCATCTCCTCCAGAAGGATTCCACACCAGCCACTGGGAAGGGTCGCGGTGTAGGGTACGTTCCCAATTCGCAGACCTCCCGCCCACCGAGGCTGGCAGATGCCCCAACGTGGGCTGTGTGCGTGCGTGCAGTGGAAAAGGGACCCAGCCGAGTGGGTCCCCGGGAGGCAAGCCGCCCACTTCCCTGGACTCTTACCCTCGCAGTGATCCGGTCAGTTCGCGTTGGCTTGGGGGCAATGGAAGGAGCGCCTGGAGGGTCTCCCTCCGGCTGACCCCAGGCAATAATGGGGAGGCGGCGGAAGCCAAGGGCGCCCCTTGAACCCGCAACCACTCACCTGCACGCCACCTCGGCCCAGAGCACCTGACCAGCCCCGCCTCCCCGCCGCAGGCCCCGCCTCTTGGCTCCCATTGGCTACGGCAGTATTGTTACCTCTGCCGGAGTTGCCAAACGAAAGCCGGGCTCCTGGGAGTCGCTGCACCGCCTGTCAATCAGCGGGAGCTGGGGCGGACACTGTCCGGGTTTGGAGGCTGGAGGGGGAGGGAGGGGGAGGGAGGGGGAGGGAGCAAACCGCCAGCGCGGACCCAGCTGGGAGGCGGGAGACGGGGCGAGGCGGATGCGCCTTGGCGCTCGCTGAAGTCCTCTCTCTGCCCGGTCACAAAGTCTTTCTGCAGTGTGCCTTTTCTAGAAGGGCAGTAGTGCTGTAATCAGTGATGCAAAGAGATTATTATGCCCTACCCCAGTGATATGTGTGTTCTCACACTCATTACTTTGGTTAAAAGCTACTTTTATTCTCTTTTCTGATCTCTCAAGCTTTTTTGTTTTTTCATATCACAAATTGGTGACACCATATCCTGGGCTTTTGTCTGAGGAACACCTGAACACCCCAGGATGTCGATGGGACGATGAAATGTTCTTTAATTCTTTTTCTTCAGTAGTTGGTGGTGTCACCTGCTATACTTCAGAAAAAATTTAATTTAAAAAGATTTAATTTAGTCAGCTCTGCAGCCCCGATTGTTGTTCAGGTTTTTGCAACATAAGGGCTCTGAGGGATCTGCAGTAGAGTGGCGCCTGAGAATGCACAAATGAAACCAAGCCAGGTTCAGGATTAGGTTCATTGGCAGTGAAAGAGCATTAATTTGAACAGCCACTCTGATGGTTGCATCTAGGCTCCAGACTCTGCTTCTAGCTTTGTTTCCAAATATACAGAAAAGCTATGAGCTTCCTATCTGATTTCTCTTTCAGGAAGTCGTCTTCTGCCCTGTTTCTTCTGTTCCCTAACTGTAGTAGATTAATTTTTAAAGTTTTTTCGTGTGTGATCAATGGTATTTTTAGGCAGGAAGGAGTGTGGGCATGTGCACAGTCTGCCAATTTGATCCCAACTATACCATAAATTATAGCAGTGACTTCGAAATGATTTGTCTATCTACATAATTCCCAGGCCTAATTCTGCCCACCCTGCAGTGGGCAATAATATCTGCTCGATTGTCTCAACTTAAGTTTCAACATCTAATTAGCCCAAAATGGAGAGCAAAACCAATGGCTTTGGCTCCTGTCTGGTGCACTGGGACTGTAAAATGAGTAGACATTCTTGCTGATATTTACTTAAATAGGGCAAACATTTTGGTCACAGTTTTTTCTCTTTCTCTCAACTTGTCTATCATAGGGGACAGTCCCTCCCCCAATGGCACCCTTCGAATTGTGTGCTACCATCCCAAGGGACATCTGGGCACTCTTCCATGGCCTTTTATTTGTAGTAACTTGGTTTATGGTTTTCCACACGTGGGATGGGGATTAAGAGGGAGGCTGGTAGTTTCTGTGTTTAGCCAGACACAGTGACAGAGAAGTTGTACAGGTTGTTCTAAGTCCCCAAAGCCCTATCCTTTGAAATTGCCCAAACTTGGAACAGGGTGGTTCAATATTATAAGTCCTTGTGCCTCCAAAATAGGCCAACCCTATGTTCTCCCAAAACACTCAAAGAACAGCTTATGCTGGTTAGAGAGCAGGAGTAGTGAAAATGGGCCTGTCTTCTATATGGGTCACTGAACATTTTTGGACTCTGTTCAGATGACACTGCCTTTCTCTGCAAACTTTATGGAAGGCATGATTGGATTCACCAGCTACCTCTGTGAAATAGGCATGGTACAGCCGTTAACCACAACACACAGCACGGAAAATGACTCACGAGGGGCTCAGCAAGTGCCAGAGACACTTTCCAGATCTCCATATAATGACATCTAGCATTCAACTGGTAGGCTTGTTATGTAACTCATGTTGCTAATGGGGGAAAAAAAAATCTGGCTTAAACAGTAGAAATAGAGCAATGATTGTAAAAACATGGAATTCCACCTTACACGTTTGTTGTGGTCCTCCTGCCCTGCCTGTTGCCTTGATTTCTGTCCAGTTGCAATCACTACTCAGCAAATTGTGGCAGCATAAGCCACAAACTCTCATTGACTGTAGCTATTCCTTTATTTTATAGTATTGGATGATTGTAATCATCATTGAGCTAGTAATATCTTTCTGAATAACGGAATAACAGAAGACCCAACTTCTTTCATGGGTTATTGGGGTGGGGATGGGGGTCCTTCTGCCTGCCTGAGGAAGTCTAATGGGGGTTGGAGGGCTGGATTATTTTCTTCCTCAGGAGCTGGAAGAGGTTTGTGCTAAAACTGAAATATGATCTGTTCATTATGAAATAGCCAAGACTGGTTCTGCCACAGAAGTTTTATTTTCAAAACTAGTCTATACCCCATGGTAGGGAAAATGAACAAATATTTTACAATTTTAAATACCATTTACAATAATTTAAAATTTAAAATTAAAATGATACAATTTATATATATATAATCTTTAAGATTGCAATACATTGTACCACAAATGACTAAACTAAAAGAAAGTCTCTCTCTTAATCCTTTAAAGAACATTCTGCAAAATGTGGGTCTCACACCTTCAACAGCTGTAGGTTAGGAACCATTGGGACTCTGGTTCTGGACTGACCTCAAATCTTTTTTTTTTTTGGAGGAAGATCAGCCCTGAGCTAACATCCATGCCAATCCTCCTCTTTTTGCTGAGGAAGACTGGCCCTGAGCTAACATCTATTGCCAGTCCTCCTCCTTTTTTCCCCTTTTTTCTCCCCAAAGCCCCCCAGTAGATAGTTGTATGTCGTAGTTGCACATCCTTCTAGTTGCTGTATGTGGGACACGGCCTCAGCATGGCCGGACAAGCGGTGCATCGGTGCACGCCTGGGATCCGAACCTGGGCCGCCAGTAGCGGAGCTCGAGCACTTAACTGCTAAGCCACGGGGCCGGCCCCTGGACTGACCTCAATTCTTGATAAACAATAGGTCTTCACTAATTTGGACTCAGCAGAAGTTCAGCCTAATGAGTGAAAAGCTGAATTATAGATTATTCAAAAACTTAGTCCAAGTGTTTTTATGCATATTAGTAATTTAGGCCACTAATGATACATTTATACTAATTAGAACTATATTTTCACACAATTGCCATGCTTTTATCCTCAGAAAGCTTTATGTAAGTCAAATATAACCTTATAAACTTCTTTGTATTATTGTATTTTGTAAGTTCCATTCATAGTGTATTATTTTCCTAGGGCCACTGTAGCAAACTACGAGCAACTGGGCTGCATAAAAACAGAAATTTATTCTCTCACAGTTTTGGAGGCTACAAGTCTGAAATCAAGATGTCAGCAGGGCCATACTCCCTCCAGAGGCTCTAAGGAAGAATTCTTCCTTGTCTCTTCTAGCTTCTGGTAGTTTCTAGTTTCTGTTCCTTGGCTTGTTGCAGCATAGCTCCAATCACTGCCAATGTCATCGCATGGTGCTCTCTGTGTCTTCACATTACCTTCCTATAAAGACACCAGACATTGGAATTAAGGCCTATTTTAATCTAGTAGGACCTCATCTAAACTAATTACATTTGCAAAGATCCTATTTACAAATAAGGTCACATTCTGAGGTTCCAGGTGAATGTAAATTCTGGGGGACACTATTCAACCCAGTACACATAGCTAAATTTTATAGCCCAGCCTAGATCAAAAACTCATGAATTATTATTAAAATGGCTCAATCAAGGTAACTGACAATATCTAGTGCTGGTGTGAGATGAGAATGCAGAGCAGCTGCAACTCTCATACATTGCTGGTGGAAATGGTATTTGTTTTGTTAGTGCCATTGAGTCGATTCTGACTCCTAGTGACCCTGTGTACAGCAGAGCAAAACCCTGCTCCGTCTTTTTGTGCCATCCTCTCACCTTCCAGGGCTGTATCAGACAATGCTCCACTGCTGTTGACATGGTTTTCATGGCCAATTTTTTCAGAAATGGGTGGCCAGATCCTTCTTCCTAGTGAGTCTGAAGCTCCACTGAAACCTCTCTACCACTGGTGACCCTGCTGGTATTTGAAATACCAGTGGCATAGCTTTCAGCATCACAGCAACACAGCAACCACAATATGACAACCAACAGAACACGGGCCATGGCAGTGAAAGCACCAAATCTTAACCACTAGACCACCAGGGCTGATGGGAATGGTATAGCCTCTTTGGAAAATAGTTTGGAAGTTTCTTATAAAGTTAAATATGCACTTATCAGGTAATACAGGAATCCCACTCCTAGATATTTATCCAAGAGAAATGAAGCTGTCCACTCAAGAACTTATAAGCAAATTTTTATACCAGCTTGGATTCATAATCATCAAAAGCCAAAAATAACCCAAAAGTCCCTCAATGGTGAATAGATAAACAAATCGTGCTATATCCAAAAATGAAATGCTATTCAGCAATAAGAAGGAATGATGTTCTGATACATGCAACAACATGAATGAGTCTCAAAAGCATTTTGCTCAGTGAAAGAAGCCAGATACAAATGGCTATATACTATATGATTCCATTTATATGACACTCCAGAAAAGGCAAAACGATGGGGACAGAAATCAGATTGGCTGGGGCTGAAGGGAAAGGATTGGCTACAAAGGGGCACAAGGGCACCTTCTGATGTCAGGGAATTTTGATTGTGATGGTGGTTATATCACCATGACTGTCTAAGTTTGTTAAAATTCAGAAAACTATACACCTGAAAATATTTAATTTTGCTGTGTATAAATTATACCCCCATAAGCAGCAGTGACCAGAAATAAGCCCAACACTATTCTCATTTCCCTAGAGGTTCACGAACTAGGCTAGTGGTGTTTGACTTTCAATGGTCATTTTCTATGTGTGGCAGAACATATTAATTCAGCCTGCAGGCACAAGAACTTGGAAATGCAGGAACTCCTCGGGGCCCCTGCTCTGCTGGTTTTCATGTTCTTTTATCTCATGAAGTGAAGTCTGGAAACTATGCAGCAGAGAAACAATCCTTTTCTAGGCTGGAACTGAATGTCATTTGTTCAATAAGTCAGTCTGTCTAGGATGTGCTAATCCAGGTAGAAGAGACATTTGTCTTTTGGTATCTGGTTTGAGGCCTATTTTGAAAGACATATTCTCAGAGGAAGAGAAACACAAAACTGTACATATATTTGTGGTGTATGGGGTGAAATCATCTAGTCAAAACCACATTGTCAGTTCTTTGTAAAGAACAGCACATCCCTTAGAAGCCTCAAACTACTTAGTTTAAACTCATCGTTTAGTTGGAAAAGTATTGGCTTATCCTGGATCTTGTAATTCTGCAAATTTACTGTCAGTGTGGGAGGACCTAAAAATATTGTCATACTCTCAGATCAAAGAGACATTTTTTCACTCTAGGTATTTATGTTTAAAATGTAAATGTAAACATCCTTTGCAACTATTATGTATCTTGAGAGTGCCCTGGGTTCTTTGGTAAATATTAAACTTTATGAATTGGCAAAGCAGGTAGCAACTGCTTTATGGGTTTATGGCCTTCTTGGCTCGGAAGTGTGGGGAAAGCCATGAGAGGGTTTTCTCTGCCCCCTTCCTGGAGGGCTGCAATTTGGTAGTTGAAAATTCATCTCATTGCCTTAAGGCTTTTCTCCCAGGAGTGATGCCAGATGCACCTCTACTAGCCATTTACTTACACGCGTGTGACTAAGTCTATCTGATTCACTCAGACTAGCATAATTTGTTGGGAAGAAAGGCCCTGAGAGGAACAGGTCAGTAGGTTGGGCATTTTCTCTTGAGACATGAGCAAACAGCTCGGGTACCCTAGAGGAAAGCAAAAACAGAAAAAGAAAGTAAGGGAAGCAAATCCAGAGCTGACATCTCTCATAATTTGCTTAAAGCTAGTTCTGCTCTTTGACCGACATTAAGCAGCACTTCACTCAAGGGAGGTGTGCTGTCATGGGGACAAAGAGGACACTTGGCTTATGGAGGCTCTCCAAGTTTTTCCTTCATTTTTTTGAATAGCCTGTGGTCTAGAAAATTCATGTGAAAGGTTAAACTTTCTGATATGAAATCTTTGAGAGCTTTGCCATTCTTCAATTCACTTTCATCCTAATTCCTCCACACCTGTTGCCACCTGTTGTCTGATTCACAGAGGACCCCATCCCCCCATACCTTGCTATGAGCCAACTGCTGACCTAGTTCCTTCCCTGCTCTCTAATGGGGGCCCTATTTCATAGGAAAATCCCTCCAGTGTGAATGGATTTTTGCTGATTTACTCATGCATTCTTGCCCAGAACCAAAGACGTGTGCATGTCTGGGCTCACTCATGGTAGGGGGGCAGGGTAAACCTGGTGACCCATCTATATAGGGTTATTCTCTAAATAATAGCTTTATTGAGAGGTAACTCACATAACATAAAATTCACCTACTTAATGTATACAATTCAATGTTAACCTGCCACGATAAGGCCTCATTGTCCTGCTTGATCCAAGTGATGCAGCTGAGAATGGCCCTTCTGCGGAATCAACCAATGTTCATTCATGGGATAACAATAGAGTAATGAAACTACTTTACATTTGCATAGTGCTTGGTAGTTTTTGAAGTACATTTTGAAGATCTTCACCAACAATGCTGAGTTTGTTTCTTGTAGCCACTCACTACGTTCTGTGAGAACAGTGGCTTAACCAAAGCTGCATATCGTGTTTGAATTTAGGGCGAATTGTAATAATTTCTACAACAGAGAAACAAACAGAAGTGATACAGAAATACATGGGAATGAGAAACTAGCTCTGACTGAAGATCACATTGGGATTTCGTGGCAGTAGTAGGAACGGAGAGTGGACCGCGGAGAGGCTGGTATTCAAGCAAGGTCTTGAAAGATGAGTGGGATTTCAACAGAGTAGATGGGATAGACAGAAAAGACTGTAAGCAAGAGCCTAGGGTGAGAAAGTCCAAGGTATATTTGGGAGACCTCGTGCTGGAGGGCCTTGAAAACTTGGCTAGGAATTTAGAGTCGTCCTTGTGGGCAGTGGGGGGCAGTTGAAGGTTTTTGAAGAAGGGCACGTTATGATCAGAGCCGTTAAGATCACTTCTGAATTGCCGGTGGTGCCAAGTGGCACAGTGGTCCAGCACATTGACATTTAATTCATATCACTGTTTAACTGACATTGAAACTAACATTGCCTCTGTAACTGACTCACTTAGCAAGAATTGCTAGTTCTCATGTTGTCACCGACTAACGACTAAGGGAACCGAGTAACTCAAAGGAGGTTACAGCAGCACTTGTTTCTCTCAGTTATGTTAAGAGATGCAATTACCAACCGCCTTGAACCGGTCCAAACCCCACCACAAGAGTGAAGCCTGTGCAGAGCGGCAGAGAAGTACCCAAGAGTCACCTTTGCTTCATTTTAATGTTAAGATCTCCATCCCAGGAGGAACTCAGGCCTTATTACCATAACATGCGATGTGTGTGAGAGCGTGTTTTCAAACCGCGCCTACGCAAGCGAATACCCACCTCTACGTGTGATGACAAAACTTTCCTTTTGAATATTCATTCAACATTAGAAATAAAAGCCCCCTCCTTTCCCTTGTTTGGGGAACCATGGCTTTGGAAGTGATTCCTCGTGGTCTCTTTTCAATAATTTTTTCATTTTCACAGCTTTTTTTTGTTGATGTTAGGAAGATTAGCCCTGAGCTCACATCTGTTGCCAATCCTCTTCTTTTTTGCTGAGGAAGATGGGCCCTGGGCAAACATCTGTGCCCATCTTCCTCTACTTTACATAGGACGTTGCCACAGCATGGCTTGATAAGTGATGTGTCAGTCCGCACCCAGGATCCGAACACATGAACCCTGGGCCGCCGAAGCGGAGTGCATGAACTTAACTGCCATGCCACTGGGCCGGGTCCCGCTCATGGTCTCTTTTATTTGCTACAAATAAATTTTACTTTGTGTGACAACTACTTCTGGTGAAGACTTTGATTTCAACTCCCCAAGACATGAACACACTTTGGTTCAGTAAAAATGCCACAGCCCAGGCTAACCCATTCTTTTGACTCTCCTACTGAAAAATGTTAAGTACTTTGGCTTTTAGTTTAGTGCACATTGAGAATTGGTATGCTTTGCTTTTCTTGTTTTTGTAACATCTATTGGCCTATTCCTAGTCCACTGTGTGGCACATGTTGTCACATCATGTGTTTTTAGTGCCACCCCAATTTTGGGACATGACCCATCATTAAATCACAGCCTGTGATTCAGAAGAAATAGGCATGCCAGTATGAATGGATGTATGCTTTCCGATCATTTATGGAGGTGACCTCATTGTCATATGCTGCAAGTTTGTTTGCACATTTTTATTCATTGCAAAGTCATTAGAAAAGGGGGTGGTGTGTAAGGCAAGGGGAAAAGTAGGAGGGGCATTTTAAAACTTGCTGGAGTGGGCACTATAGCCTCATTGAAAAAAATAACAAACTCCACTAGGCAGCTGTATGTAGAAGTAGGAGGAACATAAAAGAGATGGGTACAGGGGACAATTATAAAGCTAGGATGTTGGTCACCTGCATGGGAGGGGAAGTGGGCATGAAATAGGGTAAATAACAATATCCCTAGAATTGTAATAACAATGCTTATTATTTAGTGGCAACCAGATACCAGGCACTGTGCCAAGCAGCACCACAACCTTGTGAAATAAAAATGGAGCTTTTCCTATGTCAGCTCAGGAAGGGAGATCTCAGAGAGATTGAGTAACTCATTTAAGATCACACAACTAGTAAGTGGCAGAGCCAGGCTGTTCATTCAGCTCAGTAAGACCCCAAAGGGTGGCCATGAGAGAAACATTCTGGGGATAGAATTGATCTTCAGACTGATAAGACCTGAGCTGTGCAGGAACCAAGCCCATGTGTTTACTGACAAGGGGTCTGTGGATTTCATAGCAGAGTTGAGGATTCTAGATTTTCTCCTTGACTTGGAGGTCCTCAGTGGTGGGTCTGAGGGTTGGAGAGCAGGGTGGAGGAGTGCCTGAGCCCAGTCCTGCATCCATGAAAGAAGGATTTTGTATTTTGCCAGCCAGTCGAATAACTCAGTTTCCTTATCAGAAGGTGGGAACAGGGAGCTCTCACAATCTCTTCCTTCAACAGCCACCACATGGACACTGTGTGAGAGAGAAGTGAGCAAATGGGACTGGAGTGGTCATTCAGAGAGGGGCACCCAGTGGTGGACGTGGACCTCAGACTTGAAATGATGTTGGGTTGAGGATGGCCACTCCATATTGAAATAAAAGGTAGAAAGATCTACAAATAGGAGTTTGAAAACCTTGAAGGACAGTTTGTAGGAGAAAGCCTGGGCGTCAATAACCAGGGCAAAGTAATTGAGGCAGAACTGAGAGTGAGAGCCCCCAACACTGCCTAAGTGGGGACCAGTCAATTCAAAACTACTAATTTGAGTAGCTGCTGTGACCCCAGCCCTGTGATGAGGGAGTTGAATACAAGAAACCAGAAAATACATTTCCTGCCTTCAAAGGACTGAAAATGCTGATTAGAGAGATGATGGAAAAGCACAAGAAATCATCACAAACAATACAAAGTTGTATTTAACCAAACACTAAGTTGATACCTTTTCAAGTTCTCAGAGATTTAAACCATTTTTATTGGAAGGGGAGTTATTCTCCCAATGCCTGAATGCTAACATGTTGCCTTCCCAGCTCACCCCATTCTCACTTTCCCTGAAGCTGCCATGAGTTCTTTTCATTTAAGGAATTTCACTGCTAATAAAGAAAAAGCCTTAGAGGGGAACAGTGGTGGTCCCAAGGAGTGTCTTGGGAGGTGTTTTAGACCACCTCCCATAATCTTCTTCATCACTGGTCAGATCTCTGTATAACATGGGCAGAGCTTTGAGCAGCACACTTGATCATGTATTTTGTGTGGAAGAAGGGCCTTAGGTATGGAGTAGAGTAATGATGAATGACTTGGCTAATTTGTCAGGGCCCTGGAAAGACAAGTCTGAAAAAGTGAAGACAAAGAGGTGGGGGGAAGAGGTATATGGGACCTACAGGTGTGGGCACCAAACATGCAGATCTTTCTGTCTTGTGTTAATGACCACCATGCTCCTTCTGCAGAAAGGCATCACAACCATCAGCTAACAGGATGACTAAATCTGTGGATGTCAGCTAACCTCTCTTCTTGGTCATTTCAGTACTAGTGCAATGAGCCCATGAACAGTCATAGTGGCAAGGATGGAGGTATGTGGGCACCTAACGGAATGGGGTTCAGCTCACCAAGGCTTATCTAGCCACTGATAAATGTCAGCATCAGAGACTGATGCTAAGCCCTCAAGTGAGAAAAACAGCAGCAATTTGTCCTTACTAAAATAAACATCTACACCAATATGGATCAACACCTCCATCAAAAGACCTCAGAATGTCTAATCTATCAACATGGTATCCTACAGCAGCATTTCCTTAGACAAGGGATAATTTTACTGCAAAAGAGGTGTAGCAATGATCACAGGATTCACTGGTTTTACCACGTGTCCCATCACCCAGAAGCAGCTGGCCTAGGTGAATGGTGCATGGCCTCTCAGAGAACACAGCCTGAGGGTTACAGTTTAGTCCTCCATTTTGGAGTATATGCACTAAAACAAGGGCAGTATATGGTGCTATATCCCCAGTAGTTAGAACACACAGGTCTGGTTCCCATCACTCCCTGTGACCTATTTGTGGAATTTGTTCTTCCTATCCTCATAACTTCAGGCTCTGTTAAGTTAGAGGCCCTAGTTCCCAGTAGGGAATATGTCTCCGCCAGTAGACAAAGTAAGGGCTCTACTGAATTAGAAGCTGTGTCTACCATCTGGCCACTTTGGCCTTCTCATGCCAGTGGATCCGAAGTGGGTTATTATGTAATGCAGGATAATTGACCCTGATTATCTTGAGGGGAGATGGTTGACACCATACAGTAGAAACAGGAGCAATATGCTTAGCTTTTTTATTTTCTCTCTTTATCCTTCTGACTTCTGGGAGATTTTCTTCATGTCTAATTTTCCAATTCACTAATTCATTCTTTAGCTGTATCTATCCTGTTCCTTATCCTATCTTTTGTGTAATTTTTTCAGCTACTACATGTTTCCATTTTTAATGATTTCTTATTCTTCATATTGCTAATATCTTGCTTTATCTCTTTAAGAATATTTATCATGTTTACACAAAATTCTTGATCTATCTCTTCTAATATTTTTGCTTCAGATGTAACATATTTAAGATTTTTGTCTTTCTCTGAGTTTTGAGGTAATTGCACTCCTTAGACACATGGATATTTTGGACTTTGAGTTTAGGCTTCTCTGCAAGTATGTTAATAAGCAATAGGGAAGGACTGAAGGCCAGGCCCTAGCCTAGTCTAAGTCAATCTTGATGCATTTATGGATAGCGGAGGGTCTGAGCCTGAGGGCAGATACTTTCTCCTGTAAACTATACTTCAAGGTTCTCAAACCTCCATTCACAGGTCTTTCTACCATCTAGAATTAATTTTCATGTATCACGTGAAATAGAGATCCAAGTTCTTTTTTTGTTTTTTATGGGTAGCCAGTTGCTCCAATACCATTTGTTGAAAAGAATTTTCTTTTGCCTTTGAATTTCATTGGTTCCTTTGTCAAAACAATTCACCTTATAAGTGTGGATCTATTTCTAGACTCTATTCTGGCCCACTGATCTGTCTATCTATCCTTAAGCCCATACTACACTGACTTGATTACCTAAGCTCTATAGTTAAGTCTTGAGGTAAGTAGTGTGAGTCCTCCAACATTGTTCTTTGTCAAGATTGTTTTGGCCATTCAAGGTCCTTTGCCTTTTCATATAAATTTTAAGATCAGCATGCTTATTTCTATAAAAATGCTGGCCTAGATTGTAACTGGGATTGCATCAAAATATATAGATCAATTTAGGGAGACCATTCAACTTAACAATATTAAGTATTTCAATCCGTGAATGTGGTCAACACCCCATATTTTCAAAATGAGCAAACTGAGGTTTAGAGAGCCTAAGGGACTTGCCAAGGTTATAAACCTAAAGCAGCAGAAACTTTTAATCTATTCACACTTAATTGGCTCACCAGAATGGCCTATACTCTTCCTCCCCTCTGCAAATCATACTGAGTGCTACCTCATGGTACTGTACACTTTGACAGCTGTTCTGTAATTCTGTCTAACATTTCTGCGTCTGCCAGGGGAATTGTAGGCTTATCAAGAGTCACTTGTGCTTTTTCCAGTAGTAATTTTTGCCAATAATGCTTGTTGTTATAATTAAATAATTTAAGAAAAAAATATAAATTCTGACCTAGTAATTCTATTTTTTAGAATTTATCTTGTCAGAGATAGGGGCAAAGATTTTGGTATGACAATATTCACCAAAGTCTTACTAATACTCTCCAATAAGAAACAGCCCAAGTGTCTCAAAAAAGAAATGATTTAGAACATTTTGGTATTTTCGTATGATGGCTACTATTCAGCCATTTTAAAAGCACATTTTCAAAGAATATTTAATAATAAGAGGAAATTCTTATGACAAAATGTTAAAAGAGAAAATAAGTGTATAAAATTATATACATAGAAGAATCCTGATATTTATAGTATTTACATTCCTGGTTTTCCAACTACCTCTTGCCTAGCTTTCTGTGGTCTTTCTTATTATTTGGGGGGCATATTCCCGTAATCACCCCAGATCTCTGCGTAAGGCACACATGTGGCAAAGCTAGTACACCAGCACTGACTTTACACTCCCCTACCCCAGTGGCTTTATTACCAGGAAATTTCATTTCACCACTGTCCTCCCCACAACTGAGTCCTATGGATACATCTCTTTATGTCCTGCACCGCCCAGGATGGTATTCAAAAATATGAGCTCCTAGAAGGCAGGTGAAGAAAAACAACACAACTTGCCAAAATCTGAAGCAAAGAATATCCTTTCAGAATGGCCTTGATTTGAGTATGTAATCTCTTCTCTAGTAGAGGGAATGGCAAAATGAAATCCAGCTCCCCCCCGCCACTGCCAAGAGCAGTTCAATATTGGAGACTCAAGTCACTCTAAAGTTCCTACCAGAACTCTGACCCCATACTAGGCCTTTATGTGCTCTTCTCTCTCCCGTATGTGCTGCCCTTTATGCTGCTGCGTACTCTGTGAGGAACAATTTTGCCAACTCCCTTGATTAAGGGCATTTCATGACATTTAATTTCCTCTATGGAATCTTAGCATCGTTGGGTAGAACATCCAGTGATGTGCTTTGTACCCCAGAGCTGGCCATAGAAATTTCTATTTTTTTAATAAAAGATGTTAGATAATTCCTCTGGCATTCTAGATAATGGCTGTGTGACTCTGTTAGGAGCACTGTTTACACTCAAATGATGAATTATCTTCCTCTCTATAAAAATGGGCGGAAAAACAAAATAAGCAGGACCCACCTTATCTCAGGATTCTCATATCTTCTATTCATTTGTTCATAATTTTCCTGAGAAATTTCAAGGTGCTGCACATTAGATTCACAGTCTAACGCTCATCACATCAGAGTTAGAAAGGGAACGAATCTATACCTGGAAGAAGGTAGAAATGAAATCAGGAGGTAAGTAATGCCCATACATAAAGAGAGATGAGTTAGACAGTGCAGTCACTGGCTCAAAAAAATATAGGAAACCCCATGGGTATTATCTGACAAGCAGTAAGTAAAGAGGCTGGCAAAGATGACTGTGGATATTTGAATTGAACATGATGTAGGGAAAAGTGGATTGCTACTATATTATACTATATATACACTAAAATATATAATACATATAATATTATATATACACTAAACTTTTCCTACTGCTTTGGCTCTTGGACAGGTTGTGAACATGCCTGTTCTAAGGAAAAATACAAGTGCAGTGTAAACTGACTAAGGGGCGATGGGGAATCCCCAAAGTGACCTGGATGTGATCCATGACTGCAATCCATTCCTATGTCTTCACATGGATGGTATTCCAGGACCCGGAACACATAACTTGCTTTGAGACTTGACAAAATCCCACTGGAGGAAGCTACTCATTGATTTAATAATGAGAAGTTTCCTTCTGTTGATTTCTTTAGTTCTCATGATGGCTCAGTGAAGTGAGTACTATTATTATTCCTCATGTTATATATGAAGAGACTGACCCAGAGATATTGAACATCTTGCCTAGTTCACACAGGAGTTGTCAGAGCTGAGATTTGAACCTAGGAGTTGTCAGAGCTGGGATTTGAACCTAGGAGTTGTCAGAGCTGGGATTTGAACCTAGGAAGTTTGGCTCTAGAGTATATACTCTTAACTCTATCCTGTCTCCAATGTTACCTATGATGCCAATAGCACAAAGGTAATTTTTAAAGCATTTAGTTAGCTTGCATTCTCAAGCCACCACTTTGGCATTTCCTTTAAGTCCATTTACACTTGACTTTTTTTTTCCTTTCTTGGAATGAGTAGTCTCAACTGAGCAATCCCATGGAGATGAATTTAGGAATCTCATAGTCCCACTGATACATATTTAACTTGGATTTATCACTTATGTCAAAAGACTGAACATACAAAAGAGCAAGATACATTTTCTGTTGTCAAGCCATACAATCTAGTGAAAAGAAAACCAAGAGAAAAATAACCCTAACCCCTTCTGTAACATTTCCCCCTATTCTTGGGTAAGCATGGTGCTTCTGAAAGTAAGAATATTCACAGCTAAAGATGAAATAGCCTAGGTAAGAAATCTAGTCTGGACATCTCTCTGTTGACCCTTTACCTGGCTGCCTCCTTCAGATTTTTCAAGACCAAACTCAGGAGTACCTCCCTCCAGGAAACCTCTCCCTCCCTCAACCCTGCCTGTTGAGGTGCCTCTCATCTACGCTCCCAGAGTGCCCTGCATATGTCAGCCATTACACTTACAATTGTTGGTTAATGTGCCAGGTGGCCAAGACAGGGCCTAATGAATCATGCCTGCCCAATAACTGCTCAATAAAAGTTTACTGAATGAATGGATGAGTGAATGAGTGAATGAGGAGGAGAGGAGTGTTAAGAGATTCAGAGTCAAGTTGCCTTGTTGGGTTCTAAACTTTGGTGTCTTTTGAGAACAAGGACTATGCTTCATTCGTGGCACCAGGCCTAACACATTAGTCTTGTTCAATCTTCTGAATTCACTGTCTTTTAATATTTGAGGATGAAACTGTTCATCAAGTTAAATAAGGCTTATATATGAGTGGTTTGCCACATCTGCCAGCCACATATTCACAACAGCTTGTCTACCAACTCATTTTATTTTTGGTGGAATTATCTGGAGTGTTTCCAGGGTGAAAGATCGGCATGTTTAACAGAATGAATATAGCAAAGAACAACTTATGTTTGCATGATAATGAGTAGCCCAGCTGATCCTGTATAGCATCCATATGGGGAAGCAGTGGGAGCGGAGGTTAGAAAGACAGTTGAGGAAAGCTCTAATAGCCAGCCAGGCTAAGTAGTTTGTACTCTGTCCTGTAGGCAAAGGGAAACCACAGAAGGCTTTTGAGTTATAAAATGAGAATACATATTTACTACAAGAGAGATTTTCAAAAGAAGCTTAAATGCATCTATTATCCGTTTGAAATGTATCTTTAAGCCACTGGGTTTGGGGGCTTTATTAGTAACCACAGCTCAGTGTACCCTAAGTAATATCTCAGTACCTGGCATGTTGTAGGAACTCAATAACTATAAATGCGTGAATGGCTTCAGAAAATCGTCACTGCAAAAAATAAATCCAAGGAATAATGTTACAAGTGTTTTTAGACCAAGAAGATAGAGAAAATAGGAAATGTAAAATCTATTGAACAATCTGACGATGACTAGATTAGTGATCTATCAGGCCAGGAAAGAAAGGACACAATAGAGCAGGCGTCGGCAACCATTTTCTGTAAAAAGCCAAATAGTAAATATTTTAGGCTTTGCAGGCCATGTACGTTTTCGGTTGCATGTTGTTCTTTGCTTGCTTGGGTTTTTTGGTTCTTTGGTTTTGTTTTATTTTTTGCTTTTTTTTTTTTACAACCATTTTGAAAATGTAAAAACATTCTTAGCCCAATGACTGTATAAAAACAGGCTGCATGCTGGGTGTGGCCCATGACTCTGCTCCAAGAATTTGGGCCACTACTAAACTTACCCCTGACTCCTTTTCTTTAAATAATTATCAGTGTTCTTTTTTTTTTTTTTAACAGGTCACAATAGATTCAAATTTTGATATTAACTATTTAATTTTACTAAAACTCAACATTAGTAACCTTGTGAAAAACTAATAAATAAATTAGCTGACCTCGGGGGCAGAATCTCTAATTGGAAACAAGGAAGGAAGAGAAATGTTGGTCTTTTTAAGGTCTTGGTAAAGAAGAGGAAGAAGGAGACAGAGAAGGCAGGGAAAAAGAAAAAGGAGCAGCAGAAACAAAATGCAGATTAACCCAGGACTACTTGCTGAGAGCGCCTGAGTGTTTATTTAAAAAAGAAAACAGGAAATTATTCTCTCAGATTGAATTTTGACCTGGAAGTATATATTCCTGTTCTTATACTGCCAAAACAGTCCCATTTCTTAGAATCATGGAACGTATTTGATTGGGAAGCTGTTTTATAATGAGATATTTTTAACTCTATTTTGTAAAATCAGCTCTGATTGAAGGGGAACCACGAAAGTCTATCAATCAGTCCAATAATCAATTCTAATTCCACAATTTGTTCCATAAAAATAGTAGACAGAAAAAAAGTAACCTACTCCTTGTCTGTTGCCTTTTTATAAGGAAGTGGGTTCACTGACCTCAACTTTCAGAAGATGCCATGGGCAAGAGAGAAAGCATTTTTGCTAATGACCTTGATGCCTCTTCTTGGATTGGCTGTTTACAGAAAATAAACAAACATCTTGATGTGCTGTGTCCCGAATGTATTGTGGAGGTAGTCCCTTCCCCTCATCCTATTTTGAATGTCCTGAATACAACTTCTGGATTTGGTTGGCTCTTTCAGATGGTGTTGATGCTTTGGAGTTCCTCGGGCCTAAAGACTGAAACAAATGAGGAACAATGCAGTGAAATGATCCAGAAGAAGGCTGAAAACCATCTCTGAGGAAGAAGGGCGACAGTGCTCCTGAGTGAATTCAAGTTTCAAGGCCGTCACTGGATTCTTCTTGTCTTGGTTTGAAAAGGTTTGAGAGGAGGACAGATGAAATTTCTAAAAGCATACAGCCTGAAGGACAGACTTTGATCATCACAAGGAATGTGGAGGAAAAGAGTAGAGAAGAAATATCCAGAGAAAAAAAAAGAATCACCCTGCTTAGAACATGCTCCATTCTAAACTCACTTGTCATAGAGGTTGGTGATTCTGATCCCTTCCTTGTAATGAATGGCTCACATGCAGGTGTTTGTGTAAATGCACCAGTTTGTGTAAATGCATCAGCCGGCCTCCTGCTCAGTTAAGAGATAAATCATAAAGAAATCCAAGAATCTGACTTCTCATCTATCCTCAGCTATCTAGGCACGGACTATTTTTCTAAAAATGTCCTTAAACAGTAGGAAGATATATAGCTTTATCATTATAGCTCTTAAGAAAAATAGCAGAGGATTTGGGGGCTGTTGGAGATCTAAGTCTTGAATAGAAAGGAAAATTTGAAAGAAAATATAAAATAATAAAAGCAGAAGTTGCAGAACAGAAGGCTAGTAATGGTCCTCCTTAGCTCTGCCTCCTTCCTGTGCCATCCTGCCCTGCAGCATCCTGTAGCATCCCAGAGTGTGCCATGCTTCTACACTGCATGTCTTATATGTGAATTTTAAATCACATTGGACTAACTGAGCCATGTAAACCAGGCTGAGACTTGGCTGAAGATATAGAGTCCAAAGGACATAACTACTAGAACTCCATGGAATCAAGAGTTATCTTCCTTAGAAGTAATATAGGGCATAGGAAGAGTGGGATTTCAATAAGCCATTACTCCTGATTTGGAGGAAAATATCCTTTAGGACTTGCTTAGACATTGGAATTTATTTAAGTGTAAACGTAGTACTTACTGTGTTCTAGGTATTTATCAATGTTAACTCAATACGTTTTCTCAATTTCTCCATTTACAAATGGGGTGAGTGAGGCACAGAAAGGTTGAATAATTTGCCTAAAGTCATATAGCTAGTAAGTGACAGAGCCAGAATTAAAACTGTGGGGACCCACTTGGAACCTCAGAGTTGGTGTAAAGATTATTTTGAGCTGAAGACATTTGAAATGCAACAGATGTAGACAGAACCTTCTCAGAGCTTCCCTTACCTTACCAAAAGCAGAAACTTCTGAGAAATGAGGACTGCCATACACTCCATCTTAGGGGAAACCCCTACTCCCCCCAAAAGAGATCAAGAGTAAACCTACCATAAATCACCTCTCTGGGGGAGTTTTATAATCGTTAAGAAGATGGAAAGATCACTCATACCTCTATAGACAAACGTTATCACAAATTTTATCTCCTCTACTAAGAACCCATTTGTCTTTCCTAAAGAAACCTGTTTGTTCTTCCCATAGAAGCCTTTTTCCCCTCTCCCTTTCCTCTACTAAGTTAGGTCTTTAACTTGAATCATTTAATGAGCCAGCTACTTCTATTGTAGGCCCCTGGGTGCATATGAATAATATGCCTTTTTCTCCTGTTAATCTTTCTTTTGTCAATCTAATTGGCAGGCTCCAGTCATTAAACCCAAGAGAGTAGAGGAACAAGTTTTTCCTCCCCTACAAAACCCAGGCCTTCTGGCTACAGGGTCCATGCTCTAAACCCAGGTTTCTCAACCTCGGCACGATGACATATGCGGCTGCACAGTTCTCTGTTGTGGGACTGTCCTGTGATTGTAGGATGTTAGCATCCGGCCTCTACCCACGAGATGCCAGTAGCATCCACCCCACAGTGTGACAACCAAAAATGTCTCCAGAGATTGCTAAATATCCCTAGGGGGCAAACACTGCCCCCCCTCCCCCCGTTGAGAACCACTGCTCGTTATGCTGCCTCTCCTTTCTCTGGCGTCCCATTCCTTGGGGAGACCTTCCTGATTCTCCTCCTCTGTCAAGGCTGGGTCAAGTGCTCTGTGAGTCTGTAACATTTAATGATTACTGATATTTATTGCATTCTTACTATGTTCCAAGTGATGACTAGCTTTTTACGCATACTTGCTTGTTTAATCCTCACAAGACCTATGTGGTAGGTCTTATTGTTAATTGCTTCTATAAATGAGAAAATGGACTTAGAAGATTAAGATCTTGCCCAAAGTCACAGAACCAAGAGCCCTGAAGCTGGGATCCCCACATGGGTCTGTTGCTTTCCCATGTGTGTCCTCTGAACCACCCACTGTCTTAGATTGTCAGGCCCTGTTAAATCTTGGCCCCTCCACTTGTCTGTGAGTCCTTTCAGAGCAGAGCCCAGTGTGCCCCTAATGCCCACCACACAACCCTCAGCTCAGTGTTTCTTAAGTGAATAAATAAAAAACAGTAGATTAGCATCTTCCTAACTCCAAAGGGGAAGATTATGTAAACCACACACAATTTTCCCACACAGAGAAGGGCTGCCATTCCTACCTGCCGGAAACAGAGTGTCCAGGATGTCACTGCACGCTGATATCCACATATTCTGCATTAGAAAAACTTTGAGAATAATGTGGAGTGTGTGCCTGAATGTTTCTCTGCATCAAGGTGTCTCCTTGAAATTAATTCAAAGGACCTGAGAGAGAAGACACCGTTAAACAGACTGCACATTCTTTCTCAAAATAAAAAACATACAGGCCTTTAGGATTAAGTCCCTTCATCCCAAAATTGTTTAATAAATTACTTCATCTCAAATAGAGTTTCACAGGTAAATATTGTTTAATAAAATGAAACACGGAGCTAATATCATCTCCTCTCTCCCAGAAATGAACTAGTTTCTAGGCTGTCAGAATCCAAGCACTGGAAAAGATACCGGAATGGCATCTGGGCCTCAAGGGCAGGCCTGCTGACAGTGCTTTATCACACACCTTACCTCATTGCTCCTCTGCAAGAGTCTATCTGTTCCGTCTTCACCTGACAAGCCCAAGGAAGAACATTGACCTTGGAGTTATAGCTGGCTTGAGTTTTGGCTCTGCCACTCCCTAGATGAGTAAATATCAAGCAAACCTTATTTCTCTGGGTTGGTTTATTTATCTGTACAATGGGAAAGTTTCCATCATCTTTTTCTTGCTTTCCTCCTAGTGCAGTCATAAAGTTAAATAACAAAGGAATATATTAGTAATTTTTTTGTGCGTGTGAAGATCAGCCCTGAGCTAACATCCGATGCCAATCCTCCTCTTTTTGCTGAGGAAGATTGGCCCTGGGCTAACATCCAAGCCCATCTTCCTCTATCTTATATGGGACGCCGCCATAGCATGGCTTGACAAGCGATGTGTCAGTGCGGGCACGGGATCTGAACCCCAGAACCCCGGCCGCCAAAGAGGAGTGCGCGCACTTAACCACCGTGCCACTGGGCCGGCCCCATATTAGTATGTTTTTAAAAATTATTTTCCCCAGTTTAGCAGAGAGCCTAACTCCATTGGGGTTGTTGGAAGTGGCTACTAGGTAAAGTGTTTTCCAGGCAGCTATATGAGGGCCATCGTGTGGCTCTGTGTTCCTTTTTGTGCAGTTCTATTTTTGTGCTCGTCACTCCCCCTCCCAGACACTATCAGCATCGCTGGGGAAGGCACAGAACCACTCTTGGGGGCATTAATCCAAGGAAAGTTACACTGTGTTCTTTCCTGTTCCCTGCACCCACCAGTCCCCAGGCCAAGGGAAATGTCGTTGGTGGCCATGAGGGAATAAAGGAACCATAAAGTGTGAAGAGGGGTTTGTGGAGAAGCAGAGAAGGGCGGTCCAGTAACACCGGCTATGATGGTCTGAGCCATGTGGTGGTTTCTGAGCCACTTGCATGCAAATGTTTCTTCAGGGTTTTTTTTAGCTCTTGTTCTCTGGGTAATTTCTTTCTCCATCAACTCCATTCCAGAGTCAAGTGCTCTTGCTCGGGCAATGTCAGTTTTGCCATACGTAGGAACAGTCACATACCCCATTTCTCTTATCCTGTCCCTGCTTTCTGGCTTAAATCATTTAGCATCAACTAAGAATCTATTTGATTTCTTAAAAATGAGATTCAACAACTTCTGTTCATGTCCAACTCTAAATGTGACATTCTGTTTGAGTGGGTGGAGTCAGAGCAGGTTAGGAAAGGGGTCTTTAGAGCCTTTCTTTCCGAAGAGATAGGAAAAGAGCTCTGCGTACAGCTGGAATTTTGAAAATTATTTTTTTTATTTTTACATTTACTCTTTTTCTCAACGGAAGTTAAAGAATGTACTTACAATAGTGCTCAACTCTCATTGTTAGGACTTATAGAGTCTTTAAAAAAAGATTTATCTACATTGTGGTTTCTCAGGAAATATGGAGAAAGGTGTTTCTTCTCTGGAAGATAGTGATAAAAGGTGTTTGCACCCACACACGTGCACATTCCTAGGCAAAGTCAGTCACACAGTGCGTAGCCAGGCCTTAGACTGGGGTCACTTCTCCCCAAGCAGGGCATCTTTCTTCCCAACAGAACATTAACTGCTACTGTCCTCAACTGGGAGATGAGAGAGCCATTACCTCTCCAGCTACCAGATTTTGAACAAATTTTCTTTTTATTTGCACATCCTGGATTTTAGAATCACCACCCACGGGAGAAAGGACAGAAGAGAACATTGTGAAAAAGTGTGTCACAAGGATTAACGGGCTCTGCCAGGGAGAGGCTTGCTGGCTCTGGTTTCTCCCAACCCTATCTGGGAATTGGCAATCCAAACCAAGTCTGGGAATGAAGCTGCGTTTTGTTGTGGGTTTTCATTCTGTGTTGTGACCCATTAGCAAGCCCTGAAATCAGTTCGGCCTGACTCACTTTGGCCCGGTGACTTCTCTGGACTGAGATTCCAAAGTCAAAGCTGAGATTCTGAACATGCAACCTGGGCTAAGATGCTGGCCGCCATTTTATTAGGTGCCCTAATATCTATGGGTATATCTCTGAGAGTGTTTTTCAACCTGGGGTTTGTGCTTCATTGGTTGTCAAATTCATATAGTGGTTGGCAACTACATTTTAAAAATAATGAAATGGAATACAATGGATCAGAATAGACAATATCAGAGTGTATCACCAGTAACAAGGATAGGCATTATTTTATGAAATCTTTGTTTCAGTTTATGCACATACACATACACATATACGTATTTGTGTACTGAGTCACAGTGTAAAATATATTTTCAATTAAGGGTTCCAATATAAGCAGATTAAAAAACAGGGTGGGACAGAGAAGAAAATGCAATAGTCGTCCTTACTAGGCTAGCAACACTTCACCCCAATGGCACTCCCCAAGCCCACTTTCAAATATGTAGTCTTCTCTTCTCTTTTATAGGCTGGGGGTGGGTGATGGGGGTTGATGGCCTAGTTTGGCTATTTCATAGCTAAAGCCCATGAGGAATGTGCTCAGTACATTGCTAACAGTACCTACAATCTCTCTTGTTAGTCTCAGAGTTGGGGCCTCAGATGCATTTTGGAGACACCTGGAAAACAGGCACCATGCCCGGCACCAGGAGCACAAAATAAACAAGACTCCCAGAACAGCTCCCTGGTGGAACAATTCTCCATCTTCCTAATAACTGCTTTCTCCACAGCGGGAAGAGGCTCTCCTCGAGAATAATTGGGAGCAGGAACACCCAGAGTGGCCTCCACGAAGCTGAAAAGGAATATGTCCGATGAGAGCAAGCAACATTTGTGACCCTCACCTATGATTGTCCTCCCCTCAGTCCAGACTAAAAGTGGGAACTTGATGAATCTTATTTAAGGAAAAATTTTAACTCACAGACTGGGAGAGGTGTAGACTATCAACTCTCCCAAAGACCACCAGAAAACCTGTTGATTAGGCAAAGCTAAGTTTACTAGACCCACCACAGTGAAGGGGAGCTTCACTCTGACAGAGTCTTATGTCCCAGAGGGCAAGTCACGAAAGATTATTTGTAGGGTTTTGTTGGTGGTGGTCAAGGGACTTAAGATGGGTCTTTCAAGTCAGAGGACTTATTGAAAATTGAACAAAGGTTATGGCATCATCAATTTTGGATTGGTGGGTGCAACAGAGTCTTGAAGTGAGTCTAGAGAAGTGAGCTGCCATTTGGTCAATGAGCTCTTTGCCCTGTTGAGCACTCTTGTCTCAGTAGGAGAACTGCCTCTCCATTTAAGCAAACCCTTTGCCTGGTCAAATGTACTTGCAGAAATTTCCTGACACAAACAATCAAGTTATTTATTGGTTAACAGTCTCGTTTTCCTGGGCAAAAAATTTCTGGAACAAATGGTTAAGTCATGTTGACTCATGAATGAAAGGGTTTACTTACCTTGATCATTGAGAAGTTGCTGAAACTGTCAGGATCTCTAGACTTAAAGAATTTATCATTTATTTTTAGTTAATTTCCATCCTGTGTAGTGTTTCAGGAGAGTTAGAGCCATTAATGATATGCTATCAGATACCACTATTGTGTTTTCAAGACTGGGTGGGGGAAAAATGTGAAGGAAAAAGAATGCTTGGAATTGGGATTAGGATGTTAAATTTTACTGGAATTTGTCAGTTTTGAAAATTTCCAAGGTAGAATAAGAAAAGTCAAGATAAGAATATTCTAGACTTTTTTAAAAACATAAATGGTGTTTATATTGTACATATTATTCTTCAGATTGCTTTTTACCACTTCAGAATATGTCTTGAGAGTTATATAAACATGTACACACAATTATACACAATTACATACTATATACAAACACATAACTATTTACATATATGCAATATGTGTATTTTGAACTGGCAGGACTTAGGACAAAATCATTGTACAACTTCATCCTTGTCTCCTGCCATCCCTTTAAACTTTATCACTAATTTTCCCCTGCACTGGATAAAACCTATGACTGTTCTGCTTGCTCTTAGGCAATTGACATTTCTACGGTGATTTTAAAGGGCAAACCCAGCCTTGGTTCTGAAATCTGGTTATTGAGGGGTGTTCAGCTACAAATAAATTAGTGTGGATGGAAACTGGTGATTTCTACTAAAGTGGGGACCATAGTTCCCATGGCTGTCAGTATTAAGGAGGTGAGTCTCCAAGGGGTCTGAGACCTTCTTCCTGTTTCTTTTCCTGCCTCCTGATTTCCCTGTTCTCCTCACTGTGTCCTCCTCATCTTTCTTCTGAATCTAGACTCTAAATGAGGGGTAAGGCAATCAACCCGACTGGTGTTTTTTTTTTTTCCCTTTTGCTAAAACCATTTTCCTCAAATTTTTCTGAGAAAAATCTTGGATCACCTTGTAGAAACAGTACAGTGTGGTGGTAGGCTGCATGTGAGAGCTCACAGAATTTGGAATCAGGTGGATATTGATAGGAATCTAAGCACTGGTTCTTATTAGCTTTGTGATTCTGGGTAAATTATTTAGCCAATATGTGCTTTCAGGTTCCTTATTTGTAGGCGGGAGTTAATATTTTAGAGGAAGGCTGTGAGAATTAAATAGGAGAGGCGGGAGTGTGTGTGTGTATGTGTGTGTATGTGTGTGTGTGTGTGTGTGTGAGAGAGAGAGACAGAGAGAATCACAAATGCTACTTGCCTGACATAGTACTTGAAGCAGTGTAAACACTCAAGAAAATAATAGAAGGTATTTTCTGTATATGAATTGTGAACACTGTAGTTATTAATTCTTATAGGAAACTATACTATTTGTATTGGAAATTCACAGATAATCCAATATAATCAATTTTAATGAAGGATTATAAATTCAAATAGATCAAGTAGCTGGTGATCTCATGAGTTTCCTTCACCCCAGCAGTGTGCCACAGGGAGGAGTCAGATGATTCAAGCTCTCTATTTTGTTAGGGTAATAAGACATATGCAGAAAAATAATTAGATTATAGAACGTTACAAAAGGGAACATAATCAAAACATAAATTAAATTATGTGAATCAGATAATGTTTTATAAGACATTAAAATGATTTAAAGCGACCCGTTTACATTTGGCTTATCATCTTTATCCTAATCATCTTCTTAGGTAATAAAAATAATTCAGTAGTTGTATCCATTAGGAGGTATTACACTGCAAATAACACTATACTCACTCCAGGTAATTTAAACAATGGGATTTGTTCTCCCGCTTAAAAGCAGACCCAGGGCATGTGATCCCAGGTTCGGTTATGACAGCAGCACAGCCATGTCAAGAATCCAGATGCATTCCTTCTTTCTGCTCTGGCATCTTCAGCCTCGTACCTCTATGATCGTTAGTTGGCTGCCACAGCTCCAGACATCTCAGCCTTCTTCCACTTCTGTAGGGAGTGTGGTAGGTTGAAGAATGGCCCTCCAAAAGATAGTCACATCCTATCCCTAGAACCTGTGATGCTATTTTGTCTGGCAAAAAAGGACTTTCAGATGTGATTAAGTTAAGGATCTTGAGATGGGGAGATTATCCTAGATTATCCAAGTGGGCCCTGAATGCCATCATAAGTGTCCTTATAAGAGGGAGGCAGAGGAGATTTGACACACACAGAAGAGGAGAAGGCAATGTGACCACAGAGGCAGAAATTGGAGTGAGGTGGCCACAAACTAAGGAATGCCAACCACCACCAGAAGCTGAGAAGCAAGAAACAGAAGCTGCCCTAAAGCCTCCGGAGGGAGTGTGGCTGTGCTGACACATTGTTTTGACCCAGTGATACTGATTTTGGACTTCTGTCCTCCAGAGCTATGAGAGAATACATTTCTGTTGTTTTAAGCCTTCAGGTTTGTGGTAATTTGCTATAACAGCCATTGGAAACTAGTATAGAAAATGAAAGGGGCATTTCTTGTATGTTTCCTTTTACAGGAAGAAAACCCTTCCCAGAAAACCCACTGTAGACTTCCTCTCAGGTCCTATGAACTAATTTCTAGCTTCAAGGATGCTGGAAAATAAGTATCTGGCATTTTTAGCCTCCATAAACCTCTGCCAGTAAGGAAAAATTATGATGTAATTGTTTGGGGAAAAGCAACCAATAACATCTGCTGTAGTGGTAAAGGGACCACCTCAGAGTCAGTGGAAGGGAGATGGAACTGGAGATAGTGTACTGGCCAAATCCCAGAGTCAAGCACCAGTACCTGAATTATTCAAGAGTTGAATATACTCGTCAAGTGAACAGTTTCACTGGCATCAGGATATCACAGTGTCTTTCTTACCAAGCGAGTCAATGGATTCCCACGTTCTTCCGTGAGAGAGTGATAGAAACACTGTCGAGGAAACTGGCCACTTTTCCCCAGGGTGAGTTGTTATCCAGCCATGGCTTGGCTGACCTTCCCAGGTAGTACACAGCAAGGGAAATCCTTCTTGAGATAGGTGAGTTCCCTTAGCAGCATTTGGCCACAGCGTTCCGTCTTCTAACTCTTGGTTGTCTTCCTGGACGCTGTCCACAGGCAAGACAGGCATATGCTCAGCTTTATACTCCTCTGTGAATGACTTCCTTGCAATTCAAGGTTTCCAATTCATACACGATAATCATCTACATGACCTTCCTGGTGGCTATTCACCAACTGATTTTTTATTGGGATGGGGAGTAATCTTTCTTCTCACACCCAAGATTTAGTTCTTGTGTGACTATTTGCCTCCCTTTCATACTAACTGAGCTGGCTGAAGACCTGACGGCCCTGGAATAGCTCAGCTTCTACTACAAAGTCAGAGAGAAGCTCTTTCCTGGAGACCCCTATACTTAGGACATTTGTAGGAGTTAAACATCCTTCAAATCTGACTAGTAGCACCACTCCCAATAAATGTATTTTCTTTTTGGTCCATTAGTTTTAAAAATGTGGAAGGTTTTGGGTTTGGCTCAGAGAGCATTATAAAACACAAAGTCTTGTCATCTGGAAATGCCTTTTTTGATACTCTTGGATAGGACTAAATTTAAAAGGCACCCACACAGAGACCACCAGGTAATGTAATGGCTCTTTGCCCAAAAAACATTTGGAGGCAAATGCTTCTGCTGACCCACAGCTTGGGCCTAGTAGGGCTTTAAATCTATTACTTATAGGGTTGTAACTCTCCTACTGGGCTGTTAATCTGATTGTTTATTAAAGCTCTGCTGACTTGTTCATTTAATGGGTTTCTCCAGCGCAGCCAAGGTTCTTCAGAGAGAAAGTGTTACAGGACTCCAGGCTCTTAATGGAAACTGACAATATATCACAGGGGATGGAGACCTTGAAGGTTTTAAGCAGAAGATGGATGGGACTCTCTGCCTGCAGCTCATTTCAAGAATAGTTCAGCAGTTCTATATCGGAGGTAACTGCCTAGGTCTCTGCTGCGCAGAAAATCATTTGTCACTTTTGTTCCATTTACTTACCTTGCAACTAGAATTCCATTCCAGTGACCCCAGGGCATTAAAGCCTTTCATCGTACTGGGAGTCATGGAAGGGACTGGAAGAAGCAGTCAACTAAAATAGGTCGTGGGGACTAAAGTCCCTGAGAAGGTGGCTGAGGTGGACAAATAGTATAAGAAGCAAAGAACAACCCAACAAGGTGGGTGGAATGGGCCCCAGATGGGATTGTACCACGGCCTGGACGCGATTTGGGGGCCAACTGTCTCCTTCAAGGATTTTCCCTTTTCCTCCACACCCCCCAGCCTTTCATAAACCTAATAATGCATGCTCTCCATTTGTCAGAATCACACCCACTTTCTGCTTAGATCTGTCCTTTTCAGCCTTTCTGTCCTCCACATGGACATGTCCACATCCTGTGGTTTGTCTGTTTAGGACTTAATTCTTTCAATCTGGTAAATGATATTGGGCCACTGTGCTGATGACAGCCATCAGGTTCTAGAGAAGTAATCTCTAACAAAAATATAGTCAGAGCCACTCGTATAATTTAACATTTTCTAGTGACCATATTAAATGAAAAAAAAAGAGGTGAAATTAATTTTAGAGATATATTTTATTTTAGGCCAAAAATATATACAAAATATTTTCATTTCAACGTTTGACACTGGCCACATTTCAAGTGCTCCACAACCACAGGTAGCTAGCGCCCATTGGGGTTCCAGAGTCAGTCTCTCTCTCTCTCTCCCTTTTTTTTTTTGGTGAGGAAGATTGGCCCTGAGCTAACATTTGTTGCCAGTCTTCCTCTTTTTGCTTGAGGAAGATTGTCCCTGAGCTGACATCTGTGCGAGTCTTTCTCCGTTTTGCAGATGGGACACCGCCACATCATGGCTTGATGAGCGGTGTGTGGGTCCGCGTCCAAGGTCCAAACCCATGAACCCCGGGCCGCCAATGGGGAGTGCGCGAACTTAACCACTACACCACTGGGCCAGCCCTTTAGAGTCAGTCTCTTTGCTGCATCATCTGTACTGTAGTAATTTTCAAGACAGCATTTTCAGCCAGGTATTAGCAATTCTAGGCAGGACGATAGACTAGATATTTTGTAGCAGGTAAGTCCTCACTAGGCCCTTAACTTAAACCGGTCAGGCACGTTTCTACTTTGCATATTATCTGTCTGACGTCTGTATGTATGCTTCTTGTGATCCTAAAATATCACTCTTGGGAATTCTTAGGAAGAGACAGAAGGAGAGAAAAAGTCTTATAATGAATTTACTTCTGTAGGCAAAGTCTAAGATCCATACTGTAAAAACTCTGGAAATTAGGGGCTAATGTTGTATATGGTTGTGGCAATATACTTTTCTCCTTCCTCTTGTATTTGTTGTCTCTTTCAGAGGTTCGCCTCTTTTTTCTGCGCATACCGTTCCTCTTCTGCTTGCTGCTTCTTTGATATAACATTAGAGTCTTGAGTATGTGGAGCTGTTTTCATCGTCAGGAGTATAATTTTTAAGTAAATGCAATACTTTAATAATAAAAGAACAAATGGAGCATATTATAAAGTTCACACAATTTTTCCTGCGTTTATACCATCTATAAGAGGTCATCTAATGTGGAAAAAGACAGAATTTCAAATCTTGATTGACGGAGGTTGTGCCCTTGGTCACAGTTTCTGGCCTAAAATTTCCAATATTTGAGTTCCAGGCTATTGAAACATGTGTCTGTCAGGAGTGCTTTCAACAGCAAATAACAGAATACCTGACAAGCAGTTGCTTAAACATCTAGAGGTTTCTTTCTCTTAGATGACAAGAAGCCTGAAGGAAGCTGGATGCTGGCATTGGTTCTGCTGTTTGACAGTATCATCAGGGACACAAGCTCATTTCACTCCACCATCCTTAGTGTTATTGTGTTGTTATTAAACCACAGGCTTGTTACCTCATGGACTCAAATGGCTGCTGAAGTTGCAGATATTGAATCCTTGTTCAAGGAAGGAAGAGATTCTTATCAGAAGAACAAAAGCTTTCCAAGAACTGTGTTCCCTGGGCATCCCCAGCTATAAGAGAGGTTGGGAAAATGTGTAGTTTTTTTAGCCTCAAACGTGGAAGAGAGAAGAGACTGTCTGTTGAGTCAGTGAGCAAACAATGACAGCCACGATATGGCTCTGTAGTGGCCGGTAGAACAGCTAATGTATTGAGGGCTCATAAGATGTAAAATAATATACTAAGCATTTTACAGATATTGTTTCATTTTATCCTCACAACAACTCTTGACATAAGTCTCCTATTATTATCCCGTCTTTTTTAGTAAGGAACACTAGATCTTAGAGAGGTCCCAAATCACATGGGAATTCCTTTGTTGTTGCCCCGCCTCCACCATCACCAAGTAACTACCTCTATTGCCAGGTAGGTCCTCTTCATACTTTATCGAAATATTTGTTTAGTATTTTACTCCCTGAAGGCAGAATGAGAGAGAGGAAGGAGTCAGGGGTAACTCATTCTTTCTGGCTTGAGAAATTGGGATAGGATGGCCTGTTTCCTGAGAGAGGAAGAGTAGTGTTTGGCAGACACTGTAAGTGCTGTCTTGGATGCCTTTAGTAAGTGGTACTTGTCAGTCATCCAAGCAGCCGAGAGTAATAGTGTCAGGAGTACAGGAGAAATTTCATAGCCAGAATTGACCTGAGGGCCGGCCCCGTGGCTTAGCGGTTAAATGCACGCACTCCGCTGCTGGCGGCCCCGGTTCGGATCCCGGGTGCGCACCTACGCACCGCTTCTCTGGCCATGCTGAAGCCGCGTCCCACATACAGCAACTAGAAGGATGTGCAACTATGACATACAACTATCTACTGGGGCTTTGGGGAAAAACAAAAAAAAGGAGGAGGATTGGCAATAGATGTTAGCTCAGAGCCGGTCTTCCTCAGCAAAAAGAGGAGGATTAGCATGGATGTTAGCTCAGGGCTGATCTTCCTCACAAAAAACAAAAACAAAAACAAAAAACAAAAAACAAAAAAACAGAATTGACCTGACTTCTAAGAGGTTGATGATCACAATGAAACCAGTATCACCTTCCTAGATTTTCTTTTCTTAAGAAACAAGGAGGTAAAAGTAGTTCTTCCATGGATGCAGAAGAAACAGATAGCTGACTGATGGGTCAGAATGGCTTCTTTTCTGCTCACCAACACTGTGGTAGGTAGCTTCTAAGATGGCCCTTGATGATGCCTGCCTCCTGATATTTAAGTCCTTGTGTCAACCCCCAGCCCCCCTTGAGTGGTCTGGACCTGAGACTTGCTTCTGATCAATAGGACAATGGCAAAGGTGATGGGATGTCCTTTCCATGATTAGATTACAAGAGATTGTTAACTCTCTCTAGCTGGCAGAATGTCTCTATTTGCCGTCTTGGCTTTCATGCTTTGTTGAAGTAAATGGACATGTCAGAGAGGCCCACGTGGCAACTGAAGAACTGAGAGTGGCCTCTGGCCAACAGCCAGCAAGGCACTGAGGCCCTCAGTCCAGCTACTCTTGAGGAACGAAATTCTGTCAACAACCTGAGTGAGCTTGAAAGTGGATCGTTCCCCAGTCAAACTTTCAGATGAGACCCTAGCCCTGTCGACAACTTGATGTGGCCTTGTGTGAGACGTGAAGTGGAAGACCCAGCTAAGCTGAATTCCTGACCCATGGAAATGAAGATAATAAACGTGTGTTGTTTAAACCACTAACTTTGTGGTAATCTATTAGGCAATAGATAACAAATACAAACACTCCAAGTTTCGCTGTGGGAGCAGGGACCAGGCCCATGTAGCAGTTAACTGGGGTATATGCTTACCTAATTCCAAGAGCCAAGGGAGGGAAGACTATCTTTGGTGATTCAGAAATACTCCACAGAGATTGCTAATATATGGAAATAAATTACCTGGTTAGCCAATTAAAACCAGAAATGAGAATCAATCATTTGGTTCACAGGAGAATGAGAAAACCCTGAGAGGGATGCAGCTATATTTAGGCCAGACTCTGAGCTGCTGGAGTATGAACTAGGCTGAGACTTGCTGTGGGAGTAGGCTATGAGCCCCAGGAGGTAGATAAACATCAGACATAACCATGCAGTGGAAGGCCTTAGACAGGGTTGAGAAAGCCAAGTAACGATCAAGGGGAGTAGCAAGGGAACTTGTAGCTTGTCCTTCACTGGAATCCAACAAAAATAGGAGTGATCTTAACTTGTGAAATAAATGACAAGAATTCTAAGTGATGATCAAAATCATTCCATATTCTTGTTCTGTGGGCAATTTCATTTTTTTCCTTTCTCTTCTCCTATCTCTTCGCAGTAACCACAGATGCAATCTGTATTAGTCTGCTAGGGCTGCCGTAACAAAATACCACAGGTTGCGTGGCTTAAACAACAGAAATTTATTTTGTCATGGTTATGGAGGCTGGAAGTCCAAGATCAAGGTGCCATCAGGGTTAGATTCTGGTGAGGATTCTCTTCCTGGCTTATAAATGGCTGCCTTCTCGCTGTGTCCTCACATGGGCTTTCCTCTGTGTGTGTGACAGAGATCTCTGCTGTCTCTTCCTCTTCTTATAAGGTCATTAGTCCTATCAGATTAGGCCTCAACTCTTATGACCTCATTTATTATTAATTACCTCCCTCAAGGCCCTATCTCTAAATAGTCACTTTGGGTGTTAGGGCTTCAACATATGAATTCTGGGGAGACACAATTCAGTCCATCACACTTTCCAACCACTAAATGCCTACAAAAAGTAAGCCTAGTTAGGGCAGAAAATTGGATTGTCTTTTTCATCAAATATCTTCTTTTTCCAAAGCCTATTACAGTGCCAAGAACATAGTAGGTCTTCAATAAGTGTTTGTTGAGTGAATGAATGATGGCCTCTTTTTCTTCCATCAGATTGAGATTGCAACTGGGGACGTCTGTGAGACTAGGTCAAGTAGACAGGTATTTTTTTTATTAAAGGTGGATAGTTTTTATGGAGTCTTGTATAAAGTCTTTTTCAGTTTTATTACATGATTCATATATGTCATTGAGATTTCAAATTATCTAATTTTTTCACCCATTTCATTCATTGCAGATTTATTGAGCACCTAAGAGATGCTCAGCACAGGATCAGGTGCTGTGGGTCCAGCTAAGAAGGATAAGAAGTCATCCTTGCTCTGTGCTTATTGAGGGATGTGGTCAGCATAGGAAGCAGTTATGTAGCCACACGATTATATTATATATAAAGAACCATTGAAAAGATCACACTTCCCTTCCCTGAGGCCTAATAAGAGAATACAGTCCTAAATAAAACAGAAAGGATGCTTGCTAAGTAAAAGATAGAGATTTCTTTATGGCAGAGCTGTTTAGGAATTGATAGAAGTAGCTCAAGTAAATTTAAGAAGCACTTTATAACTCATTGGTGTCAAACTCAACTATAAGGCACCTGAGATAATCTGAAATGAGTGTTCAGTGATTGGATCCCATCTGCTGCCAAGCTCCCATGTGCAAATAGGAGCAGGCTCAGGCGTTTATCTTCAAAGATGCAGGATGGGGAGAACGGAGGACAAGGAAGGGAGGGAAGGCCTGGTGAGGAATGGCAGGCAACCTGTCCCCAGAGGTAGGCAAGGGGAGGGGGGGTCCCAGTGTTCTTAGGGACCCCCTAGTCTGATCTTCCCAGACTGGACTGACACCTACAAGGAGGTCCCTTGAATCTTTGCTGCTGTCCTGGGACTCCCAGACAGCCACAGGACCCAGAGTTGTCCACACTGATATTTATGCTGGAGAGGACAACCACTACAGCGGGCATCAAATCACAGCCATACCTTCAGAACCCAAGATTGGCCAGCTGCTGGGACTTGCCCAGTTAATAATGTAACTCACATTTTACATATTTGCATTTTTGGGATCCCACCTGTTTTGTTATGATTTTCCCCCAGTATTGATGACTTGGTTAGCTACCTATGGGCCCTGAATAGATCAGTTACAGTCCTGTCCCCTCCTGAGCATAGCAGACTGAACCCTGGTCTTTCTCATGTTTCTTTCTGCTCACAGATTTATGAATCAAGAGACCCAATGCCAACTTCCACTGTTCAATTCCAGAAGGAACAAAGGACAAGGAGAACTAACAAGGATCTGAGCTCTCCTCACCTGAGCACATCACTCCTGGAAAGTTCTGCCTACTCTCCCGGCACCAGAAACAATATTAGACACAAAGCAAGACTGCGTGCTCTGCTGGAAATCACGGAGCTGGTGACAGACCCAGAGCAGGGCTGAGCGAACCCAAGGACAGGAGTGAATGGTATGCCTAAGCATTCCTGCCACTATCTCTAGAGATTGCACACCTTGTGTTATCTCTGCCAAGCTATTCAGTGTAGGCTGTTCCACTCTCGGCATCAGCTAGTTTCCCGGGGGCGTTAAATGAATTCAAATAATATTGCGTGTGTGACAGCACTTTATAAACCCTAAGGTCCAATAGTAATATGTGGGTTAGCTGCTGCTGCCACCACTATGCATGCCATCATTACTGCCCCTCCCACTGGCGTGGAGGGCAGCGTCGTGTTTAAAACTGTAGGCTCTGGTCTCAGACTGCCTCAGCACTTTGGGCTATTTATTTAACTTTTGTTAATCTAGGCTTCCTCAACTGCAAATGGAGGAATAAGAATAAGACTCGACTTTACAGATTGTCATGTGGGTTAAATGAGAAAAATTCATGTAAAGGACCGTACCGGGAGCAAAGTACTCAATAAACATTATATTCCTCCAGTGAACAGAGCTAGATGCCAACTCTTCTTTGGTTTCTTTCCTTTATGTTATTTTTCCAACACGTTGAGTTAGCACTATCCTGTACATCGCAACGGTCTAGCTAAAGGCCAGAATGAGATATATCTAGTGATTAGGAATTGTGACAAAACAACAAAAAAAGATAACGTGCTTCTGCAGGCAAGGGGAGATCATCGCCCTCAAGGATATCACGCCCTTGAGAAAAGCACAGACTGTCAGGAAACTTATGTCCAGCTCTAGTACCATTTGTGGGAACCTGCTGCAGGTTTAAAATCTACATTTGCTTGTCTCTTCTCTGCCTTCACCCAAGTAACTTGGTGACACATTTTTCATTGCAACATACCCAATAGAGAGAAGAACTTCAAGTCGCATTTGCAGGAATTCTGTAACTCTGCAGAGGTGAGAGGGTATGAACGACTATGAAGTAGACTGTGCTTTCAAGAGGACTCCATGCTTCTGGGCCTCGGGCAGTCTGAGGGGTAGCAACAATGTCTTTTGGTCAAGACGATGGCTGTGAAAGAGAGTCACTCCAATTTCTGGCTACACATGGCGAATTAAACTCATGAGTTTACTTTCACTCTCTTCAAAATCTCAGTGGAAAAAAGAGAAAGTCATAAGCCCACAAGGACAAGGAGAATGGGAAAAAAGAATAGCAACCACATTTTGGAAGTTAGAGAGCTGAAGTAAGCGTGCTTACTTACTTGGTTGGAGGCGCTGGAGGCAGGCAGGAGGCTAGTGCATGGGGAGGAACGTCAGGGATATTAAGCACCAGGTATCTCTGAATGTGGAGGAGCAGATGGGGTTAAAAGCAGGAAGACTGCGTGAAACATGTAATAAAAAGAGGTTAGAATCCTTGCTCAGCCTCCCTGCCCAGCCAGGCAGATGGTTTCATTTGAGAGGCCACGGTCATTTTCTGCTGCAAAGATTCCTAGTTCCTGTGGTGATATAATTTGATGTTTTCTGGCCAGACTCCTTGGGGAGACTGAATAGAAAGACGTGGGGATCAGGGATAAGGGGTACAGCTGGGGGCAGGGGGCGATGGTGTGAGCTCTGCTGGGAAGACAGTCTGCAGATTGAATGGCTTTCTCGGCTCCTAGAATACTGGTTGCCAGACTTCAACGCTCCAGACTGGACAACTCTTCTCTGTATAAACTGATTCGCTGAGAACTTTTGTTAATGATGGTGTATTAATATTGGTTCCTTAATTGCAACAGACGTACCTTGCTAATGTAAGCAATTAGTGGTGGGGAAGCTGGGTACAGAGTATACGGGAACGCTCTGTACTAGCTTCACAACTTTTCTGTAAATCTAAAAAATAAAAATTAAAAATAAATAAAAATTAAAAAAATAGAAAAATATGAAAGATATGGTCTATTAGGGAAAATGGCTATAATGTTGTATCAAACTCCATAGTTGTGTAACTAAATTATTCTTACACTACGGGAAAAAAAAAAAAAGATACAGGGAGTTTAAAGTCCTACAATGAAACTAACATCCAGATTAATCTACAGTGAAGTTCACAGTCAATGAGCTCCACTCATAACCGCACAATCAATCCAATCACATTTTCAGTGTTTCACCTAAAATAGGAGCAAAGCACCAAGGATCACAAGACATGAGAGAAAACTTCTAGCACAGCGTTTCTCAACCTCAGCACTACTGATATTTGGAGCAAGATAATTCTTTCTTGTGGAGGCTGTGCTGTGCATTGTAAGATGTTTAGTGGCATCCCTGGCCTCTACCCATCAGACGCCAGTAGCACAAGTCCACAATTGTGACAAACAAAAGTGTCTCCAGACATTGCCAAGCGTCCCTTGGGCAAGACATTTTTCCTTACTGAGAACCACTGCTCAAGCATGAGAGAAAGAGAGAGCGAGAGAGCCATCAAATAAATAAACAGGAAAATTGCCAAGTGTCCCCTGGGCAAAACATTTTTCCTTACTGAGAACCACTGCTCAAGCATGAGAGAAAGAGAGAGCAAGAGAGCCATCAAATAAATAAACAGGGGAAAAAAGGGAAATAGGGAGGAAAGAGAATGTGCAGGAAATAGAAAAAAACAAGCAAAAAATACTATCTCCAGAGTGATAAGAGAAGATATTTTACTCATAAAACAAGACCAGGAAGCAATAGAAAAGAAACACTGCAGGAATGAAAACTACTCTTAGGAATTGAATACATGTCAACAGAAACAAAAAAATTAAATAGAAGATCTGGAACAGAAAGTTGAGTAAATTTCCCAGAAAATAGAACAAAAAAGGCAAAGAGATAGAGAATTGTAGAGAGAGGGAGAAAAAAGAATTAGAGGAAACTTTCAGATGATCCAAGATCCAAATAATAGATATTCCAAAAGAGAAACCAAAGAAGATAGACAGGAGGAATGTTTCAAATAATTAGTTCAAGAAAAATGTCCTTTATTAAGGATATGAGTTTCTAGATTGAAAGGACGCCTGAGGAATCCAGTACCTGAAATTTCAGAACAGTCGGGACAAAGCAATCCTAAAAGCTTCCAGGGAGGAAGTATAGGTTACATAAAAGCATCAGGAATGAGAATGACGTGGGGCTTCTTGAAGCTAGAAAGCAATGGAGCGATACCTTCAAAATTCTAAAGGGATTCCAACAAACTAAACTATCATTCAGGTGTGACGGTGCAATAACGACATTTTCAGACACACAAGGTCTTGTAAAATGTACCTTTCATGCTTCCCTTGTCAGGGAAGTTACTGGAAAATATCCTATGTCAAAACTAGGGAGCACACCTCTTTCCACCTCCATGTGTGTAGTGGAGGTAAAGAGTGGTTATGAAGCTCTGATGGGCTCAAAGCCCCATTAGGAGTGCTCACCAGGCAGCTCTTTCATTTTGTTAGAAAACAAGCCTTGAAGAATTGGCCGTGGGGCGATTCCGCAGCTGTAGCCAGTGACAGTGGTGAGGAGGGGTTCCACTGGCCTCAGGTCTTCCAAAAGCACTCCTTTCATTTCCTGCCCACCCCTTCTCTGTGTATGGCTGGCTCTGAGCTTAGAGTTTCTCTTAGGCTCAGTTGGAAAGAATGGCTCCCACATCCACGGTAGCCTTCACCTGCACAGGTTTGCTGTTGTTGCTTTATCAGGTCTAGTTTCTCTGTTCATCTGCTTTCCACATTCCAGAAGTGACTTAGATTTTCTGGACAACTGATGATACTTTTTATTGCATTCCAGAGCTACTATGTATATTTTCTTTTAATTAATTTTTCTGTAATTTCCAAAAGATTTTGGGGATCATTTGGGTGGTAAACATATGTATTGCATCTACCATTTTAAACAAAAAGATTCATAAATAGAAGATTTTGCCCCTCCACCACATTGACACATATTGAGCTTCTGCTCAACTAAGGCCCTCAAATGTTTATCATTTTCTTCTCAAAGTTGATCTCATCCTCCCTAATCTTGTGTATTTTTTTAAACAATTAAATATAAGACTTTACATTTATGCCTATTAAATTTTCTTTAGTATTTAGTTTATCACTCTTTCAGCTGAAAGTGAAGAAACTCTACTTACACTGGTTAGCAAAAGGGAAGTTATTTACATCTGAAAGGTCTAGAGGATTTTAGCTTCAGGTATAGTTTGATCCAGGTGCTCAAATAATGACATTAAAATCTCCTTTACTCTCAGTTTTCCAGCTCTCCTTTCCTCTGGATTGCCTTCATTCTCAATGAGGAATTATTTACATGGTAGCTCTTGGCCTTTCAAGTTTACATTGTGCAATTTAGTAATCTAAGTAGAAAAATATTCTCCTTTCCATTGGTACCAGCAAAAGTCCTGGTATTTGTTCTGATTCACCTAGCTTGGATCATGTGACCATCCCTGAATCATTCATTATGGCTGGTGTATGGGCCAGACCTGGGATTATACTAGAACCTGGTGCTGTATGATCCCAACTGACTGCCAGGACTTAGAGTAGAAGAGAAGTGGCTCCCAAAAGGAGGGAGATGCCACTAACCAGAAGAGAGAATGGACTCAAAAACAACCTAAAAAGTGAAGACACAAAGCAGGAGCCAAATGGTATGCCAGGCATGATACATGTTAATACTTTACATAAAGACAGCCTCACTCGCAACTTCCAGATAAGGAAATTGATGTTCAGGAGGTTTCAACAACTTGCCAGGCTTTTACAGTCATAGTTTAGCAGAGCCAGATTTAAGGCCTATATAAAATATAGATAAAGGAGATTTGCCCTAAAAAGAGTAGGCAGTCAGGCTGATCTTGAAAAGAAGGGGCTAAGCCTTGCTAGCATGGGGGGAACTAGGGTGGGGGAGGGTTTGGTTATGCCCAGAAATAGAGACGCTTTTATCCAAGAGCAAAGGACATCATTCATCACCTAGAAAGTTCAGCATCAAGTCTTAGTTTTGGAAAACTTCAGGGATACATGACGTCTCATATCTCGGCAGTGTAGGTGACACGGTTGTTGACTCTAAGAGGTGGAGTCACCTGCCAGGCAGGGCGAACTGGGGAGTGGCCAGGTCCCCTGCTTGAAACAGTGCAGTACGTTGAAGCCAAGACACACTTTTAACTTACAAACAGCTGTAAAATTAACATATGTATTTGTATGTTTTCCTCATTTGAAGCTTTTCCTCCTCAATTTTGTAAAGCTAGTGGAAGATTTAGTTAATCATAATATGGGCCATCCTTCTACCAAGTATGGCAAAAAGTAATTGAAGTGGGGTGAACTGTATTTAAATAAGATCCATTTGTCAAGGTAAAGGGAAGAATTGGGTACTATTTGTAGCTCATCATCTGCCCTTTGTTTCAAGCCTTCAGAACCTTCTGGAAGAGGGCTTCTGCTGCTACTGCCCAAAGGACTGTAATCAAGGGTTTGATTAGGTTCTGGGATTTGGAACTGTTCCATTTCCCTATGTTGGAGGAGGTCATCTAGAGGACGTGACCGCTGGTGGACCTGAGAGCTGGCCCCGGGCAATCAAAGACTCCTCACCCCTCCCCTGTCCTTGGAATGTACATTCCACCCACCAATCTCACACTAGGAGCTGTATCAAGGACGTAGCCTTGAAAGAGCAATGTGTTGTTGAGATCATCTGAAGACAATACGTGACAGAACCAGTTAAGGCCTCTGTGTAAACTTTCAAGATTCCAGTGGGCGGGTGCAGAGATCTACTCATTTGCAGCTGCCCAAGACAAGCTTAAAATGTTAAGTTCCCTTGTTTATTAAACCTGCCATGTACCAATCTGGAGCGGTCTGCCTCTTTCTTCAGTCCCTCCTTGCCCTCTGTGTACAGGGGCCAGTTTCAGATTTTACCTGTAAACTCCCGAGGTTGAGAACAAACACCCTACAACCAAGTTCATCAGTGTAGGAAAAATGTCGTAACACGGCTTCCCATATTCCTAGCATAGTAACTGAGAATAGGAATAAAGACAGTGCTTTTCTTGGAGGTTTACTTATTCTAGCAAGTGGTGATGACTTTATTTTTGTGTTAGCCCAGTATAAACTGGTATGCTGGTTTGAGACCATCCTGTTATTCCCAGTAGCCCTGGGAGTGGCTGATTCTCAAAACTCTGCTGTGCTCTTGGGAAATTGCCTTTCTGGAAATCGCACTGTAGCTTATTCAGAAGCACTTTTACTGGAGATCATTGGAATGGTCATTGGCAGAGCTTTATCTGAGCCTGGACCATGGCAGTAACACCTGGTTATTTTAGTCAAAACAGCAAGGTCAGCAGAATGGAAAGGATGGAATGTGGATGGGTACAGAGAAGGCAGCTTGGTCAAACTGATAGTTACTGGGGGATGAGAAATTATACACTTTGAGCACTTTCTTTGACAGGCAATATATAAATAGAAGCAGTTAAAAGTATCTGCTCTGCAGTCACAGCTCTGCTAGGGATTTGAACCTTGACCTTGAATGCTTCTTAAACTGTTAGTGCATAGGAATCACAGGAGCGAGGACCTTGTCCTGGTGGTGTAGTGGTTAAGTTCTCAAGCTCTGCTTCTGCAGCCCAGAGTTCACAGGTTTGGATCCCAGGCATGGACCCACGCAATGCTCATGGAGCCATGCTGTGGTGGCATCCCACAAAAAAATAGAGCAGGATGGGCATGGATGTTAGCTCAGGGCCAATCTTCCTCAGCAAAAAGAGGAGGATTGGCAATAGACCTTAGTTCAGGGCTAATCTTCCTCACCAAAAAATAAATAAATGCAGACTCTGATTCAGTAGATTAGGGGTGGGGCTGAGACTCTGCATCTCTAACCAGCTCCCAGGGGCTGCTGCTGCTGCTGCTGTGGGCAGTGCACGGAACACTCTTTGACTATCAAGGACCTAACTCTTCTGGGCTTTGGTTGCCTCATGTGTAAAATGGGGATGTCAGTATCTTCCTCATAGGATCATTGGGCGAGTTAAATAAGAATGTAAAGAACTTAGAAGAGTACCTGCCACAGAGTAAGCACTCAATAAACGATGACTATTGTTTATGAAAAATTGGAGCAATGAAGGCTCCTAAAGATTCGGTGAGAGTACCAATGCCAAGTGCTCCACAAGCAGCCTGATGCACAAAAAGCACTGGTCATAGACTTCCTATGTGCCCAGCTCTTGATCTGCTTCTCATTGAACCCCTCCTAAATTTATGAGATAGGTACTAACATCCTTCCCACTTGGCAGATGTGCAAACCAAGATTTGTGTTAAGAAACTTGCAGAAGACCACAAATTTACTAAGTGGCAGAGCTGGTTTAAACCCAGGTTATGTGGCACCAAAATCTATGAATTTAGTTACCTATAATAATTGTTACTGCTATTCGTATTACCTTATCGAGACCTCACAACAACAGTGGGTTTTTATACCCATTTTACAGGAGAGGAAACCGAGATTCAGGGCCTTTATTAACTGATCTAAAGTCATGTACACTATCTCTATTCCCTTCTTACACACAAGGCTGGGTCGAGGGAGGCACACAGGCCAGAATCTGGGTCCTGCTCTCTCTGCCACAGACCCCTCTGTGTTTTTCATGAGGGCTCCTGACAGCAGCTGAATAGTGTTCACTGTCCTTCTCATGCCGCAGGGGTGATTGGGAGAAGCCCTCCTTTCTCCCCTGTGGGACTGATCCCGAGCAAGGGCTCGATCTGCTCGCCACAAGATAAAAGGCCAAGCAGGTGGTGGTAGAGGAAGAACTTTAACAAGCGATAAGCCAGCATATCGGAAGGTGGCGGACTGTCGTCCTAAAAAACCCGTCATAAAGGGGAACTGATCTGGAAGTGACTTATATAAGGCAAATGGGTTTGGGGAGGGGGCTCGGAAATGTCAGGTGATGGATGACCGCAGAACCTTAAGTGCTTCTCCATAGCAGATCTGCTGAATGCAACATTCCTGAGGAATCTAAGAAAACCTCAGTTACTTCTTTATCTGGGACAGAAAGAACAGTTTGGGCAGAGGACATAAATTTTCTGCTGACAAGTTATTCTTTCTACTGGTTACAGATTAGCTTCCCTACCTGCAGTTTTAAGCTTTTTTCCAAAGCACATTGTGAGAATAAGACAGGGAGGGGAGCATGTGGACTTGGGGGCTGAATTTCTAAGAATCTGTTGCGCAGGGCCAACTGTCTTTCTTGCGTATGTCTTACTGAGATAGGTAGCTAGACATGAGCAGGGGATCACAGTTGGAGACCTTCTGCGTCAGTGAAGCGTCTTGCTGGCGTCCTACAAGATGCAGATAAAGGGGAACTGAGACCTGCCTGGCACCACCACTGGAGTCTGAAGCCATCAACCACGATGGTAAAAATAACGAGTGCACAAACAGCACATACAAAGCCTTCTGCTCTACACCTCTAGAGGACATTGACCTTTCTTTAATTTACATACAAATTCCATATGCATTAGCCCCACTTCCATGGGTGATGACTGCCATGACAGTTCCAGAGATTCCCCTAGAAGGTCAAGAACTCCCCCTCCCGACACGTGGGTGGAGGAAAAACCGTTATTGGTGGACAACCAGATAATGCTAATTCCCTCTAAACAGCCCAGATAAAAATAAAACTAACTCAAGACACGGGGCAGATGTGTCCTCTGGCACTGCCCTCTCCTCACTTGGAATGTATCCGACCTTTCCTCTAGTCAATCTTTGCTTGCTTGCTGTTGCCGTTGTGTCGGTGTCTGAATTCCTCTCTTACACTGACCAAGAACCTGGGCCATCGGTCTCTCCGATCTGGTTACATCTTTCTTTGGTGAGCCAGCCAGGAGGAGTCGCCAACAACTTTGTTACACTATCGGAACAACGCAACAAATCGTAAGTTATGTCCTCCGCCCTCCCACGGCTGGTGGATAATTTGCAACGTTTTTCTCTTGTCTCCTCTTTAGCTCCCTGCCGCTGTATGCAGCCGCCTCTGCTCCCTCTAGCCTGCTTGGTCAGTGCCACCGCAAGTGATGACTATTTTCTGGTTTGCTTAATTGGTGGTGGGGCACAGACTTACTCTCCCTGTTCTGCCGCCAGTACCTAAACTCTCGTCCTCTTGCCCCAGAGTGTTGCATCTCTGCTGGACATGTCCAAAGGGTACATACACCCCACCTGTCCATTTGGGGTAGTGATCCCTATTTCCAGTGTGTTCTGGAGCCAGACTATAGAGATTACTATTTGTGGGTTTGCATGGTCCGCCACCTTGTACAATGCCATGAGCGCAGGGTGTTTCATGACATATGGCTCTGAATGAGTTCTACTTGGATGCCTTGCAAGCTAGAGGAGATTTTAAAGTTAATTTTGCTCAGGGGCCACATGACGTGGGCTAGCAAAACTCCTTTGTCCCTGACTGGGTTAGCATCCCTTAAATTGCATAGAATGATCGTGGTCCGGGGTTGGTGGGACGAGAGGTCCTGGAACTATGACGATGTTAGGTCTTGCGGCATTCATCCAGGCACCCAAGGGCTGATCATTGGGCACCGCTTATATGGTCCTGTGCAGGAAGGTCTTGGCCAGCTGGTGGACAGGACAGACAGGAGACCAAGAAGTCGGCCTTATTGGAAGGGCTACCCCTTCACGAGGTAGCCAGCGAGGGACGCCTCCTGGCTACTCATGGTGGCCCCGTTGACTTGAGGGAAGGGGAGGACGCTCTCCCTCCCTGGCAGAGCCAACCCTCTCTCCGAAATGATGAAGCAGATCAGTGAGCTCTTTTCCTCTTTTCTTTCTTCCAGGGTAGGGGTGCCTCCCCCTCCATACCTCAAACTTCTCCTTTGATGTTTGCTCAAAGACTGGGAACGCTTGGAGCTGGATAGCGTAAAAAAGAAAAAAATGATTTTCTTCTGTAATGTAGCATAGCCTCAATATTCTCTGGGTGATGGGGAGCACTGGCCCCAGAATGAATCATTGACTTGCAACACCATTTTACAATTAGATCTTTTCTGCCGGAGAGAGGGAAAGTGGTCAGAAATCCCGTATGTGCAGGCCTTCGTGTTGTTAAGGAGTCACCCCACTATATGTGGGAAGCCATGCAGCTAGATGATTGAAAAGCCACTGATGGGTGCTCACCCCGAAACAGAGGAGGAAAAGCAGCCCCTAATGTCTGGGGAACCCCCCAAATATCACTCCACGTTCCCATCAGCCACTCCCTTTCAGAGCTCTGCCAAAGTATGCCCCCTACAGGAGGTGGCCAATGGGCGAGGGATCGTCCAGGTTTATGCCCCTTTCTCAGTGTCTTAGCTCATTCAATATCAACAAAATTTGGGAAAGTTTTCTGAGGACTCTGACAAATTCACAGCAGGGTTTAGAGGCTTGAGCTTGACCTTTGACCTAATCTGGAAGGATGTTCAAATTGTTTTATCTCACTGTTGCACCCCTGAGGAGAAGACCACCATTTGGGGGGCCGCACAAGTATATGCTGATGTCCAGCATGCTATCAACCCTCAGTTCCCACAGGGCACCACTGCCTGCCCTCCTGTTGACCCACAACGGACTTATCAGGCAGGACAGGCAGCGTAACTGACTGTAACACTATGGTCCAACGCCTCCTGGAAGGCATAAGATGTCAAAGAAAGCCAGTCAATTATGCTAAATTATACACAATTACTCAGGAACCCAACGAAAATCCTGCCCTCTTTCTGGAACGCCTATCTAAGGCACTCCGTAAATACACTGAACTAGACTCCACCTCACAGGCTGGGCAAATGGTATTGGGCACTCATTTTATAAATCAGGCAGCGCCAAACATTAGGAGAAAACTCCAGAAGTTGGCTCTGGGGCCCCAGGCCGCCCAGGGACAACTTTTGGAGGTAGCCTTTTCCGTCTTCAACAACCGAGATCAAATGGAAGATAAAAAGGAGAGGCGGCAAGCCAAATTACTGGCTGCCACCCTGACCTCAGTTTGGGCTCCCAACACAGGTTCCCAATGTTCCCAGAGTGATGGAAGGGGGTCCTATCATAAATGCGGGAAACCAGGGCATTGGAAGGGAGGACGCCCCTATAGAGGCAACAGGGGCCTCAACTCCCATGAATGCCTTGTCCCTTTTGCAAAAAGGGAGGCCACTGGAAGTGGGATTGTCCCTCTTTCCGAAGGGAGAGAGAGGCTGACCCCATACTGGCAGTGACTACTGACTGAAGGTGCCCTCGGTTCCCTCAGGCTCCCTCCTCTCACATTACCATCACTGACAGGGAACCATGGGCAACGCTGGAGGTGGCAGGTAAGCCTGTCAATTTTCTAATTGATATGGGGCCCACTTATTCAGTTTTGACCTCATATGCTGGACCATTTACCCAGGAGGCTTGCTCTATCGTTGAGGTAGACGGAAGGCCTAACAAAAGGTGCTTTACTGAGCCCTTGCCCTGCCTGTGGGAAAACAGTTTGTTGTCTCATAAGTTTTTGGTTCTGCCTGAGTGCCCTAGCCCCGCTGCTGGGAAGGGACTTTTTGAGGAATATGGGGGCCACCCTGTGCTTTTCTGCAGACCCCTTCCTCGGTGGATTTTCTCAGAAGTAACAATATCACAGGGAGTAAAGGACAATATTCCCCCTGAGATTTCTAGTCAGGTTAATGCCAAAGTATGGAATACCAACATCCCAGAGCGTGCTAAGTTCGCCCCCTGGGTAAAAATCTATATAAAGGATCCCACTCGTTTTCCCAACAAGAAACAGTATCCTCTAAAGCCCACAGCCTTGGCTGGACTTCAGCCCTTGATCACCAAATTCTTATACCATGGGCTTCTAATTCTATGTTGTTCCCCATGCAAATAAACCCATTCTTCCTGTCCCTAAACCTAACGGGACTTACCGGATGGCGCAAGACCTCCGGGTCATTAATGAAGCCATAGTTCCCATCCATCCCATAGTCCCTAACCCGTATGCTCTTTTGAATCAAATATCCGGGGATGCCTCTTGGTTTACTGTCTTAGATTTAAAGGATGCTTTCTTCTGTATCCCGTTACATTCAGAGTCTCAGTATCTATTTGCGTTTGAATGGATGCACCTGCAGACAAATTGGACCCAACAACTCACCTGGACAGTCCTACCCCGGGGATTTCGGGATAACCCTCATATTTCCGGAAACCAATTGGCAAAGGAATTAAGGAAGCTGTCACCACTGGGTACCCTTGTCCAGTATGTAGATGACCTCCTAATTTGTAATCATTCTCTGCCAGAGTCCCAAAAGGATACAATTGCTACCCTAAACTTCTTGGGAAAAGACAGGTACCGAGTCTCGCCTGATAAGGTACAGATCTCTAGGAAACAGGTCATTTACTTGGGCCACGTCCTACACCCTGGGACAAGGGAACTGGCCATAACTTGGAAAAAGGCCATTTTATCAATGGCCTCTCCCTGCACCAAGAAGGAACTCCAAACTTTTTTGGGAATGGTGGGTTTCTGTCAAATCTGGGTACCTGGCTTTGGTTTTATAGGTAAACCCTTATATGACACTCTGAAGGGACCAAATACAGAACCCTTAGAGTGGACCCAGGCCCAAGAAGTGGCATTTCAAGAATTAAAACAAAAATTCTCCACAGCCCTGGCTCTTGGAATACCTAATGTTGAAAAGACTTTCACTTTATATGTGGCTTAAAGACAGGGCATAGCGCTGAGAGTCCTAGTCCAGCAAATAGGCAATGTACAAAAACTCATAGCTTATTTTTCCAGACACCTGGACTCCATTTCCCAAGGATGGCCCAGATGTTTACGAGCCATGGCCGCAACAGCCGTCCTGACCGAGGAGGCAGGAAAATTGACCCTGGGCCAAAGCCTGACTGTTGAGACTCCCCATCAGGTCAAGACCATATTAGACACCGAGTCACCGTTGGTTAACGGGAGGCAGGATGCTCAGATACCAGGCTACTCTGTTGGATACACCCGAGGTCACTCTAAAGACCTGTACTCGATTGAATCCAGCCACTTTCCTCCCATTGCCCTCTCGGGAGGAATCTATCCATTCTTGTACTGCCGTCAGAGACCAGGCGTATGCCAGCCTCCCGGATCTAAGGGACCAGCCTTTAGACAATCCTGACCATGAATGGTTCACGGACAGAAGAAGCTTTGTTCCTGATGGGGTCCGAAGTGCAGGGTATGAAATTATGTCCTCACACTCAGTGATAGAGTCTAGAGCTCTGCTGTCACACACCTCAGCACCAAAGCCTGAATTAATATCACTTACCAGACCTCTGGAACTAGGAAAAGGAAAGAAATTTAACATTTATACAGACTCTAAGCATGCCTTCCTGGTCCTCCATGCCCATGCAGCCATGTGGAGAGAGAGAGGGTACCTTACAGCTAAGTCTTCCCCCATCAAACATCATGAGGAAATCCTTGCCCTCTTAGAGGCTATGCAACTGCCAACAGAGGTGGCTGTTATTCACTGCAAGGGCCACCAGCCCCTTGACAGCCAGATAGCTAAGGGAAACAGCTTTGCTGATTGTACTGCCAAGAAGGCGGCCACCCAAGGAGATACCCTAATGGCCGCCCTCTATCCTGCCCCCTTTCCAGCCCGACATTCATACTCGGATCAGGAGACAATAGAAGCCCGGGAAAAGGGTTTTTTTTTGGACGTTGAGGCTGATGGACAAAGGAAGGAAAAATCTTGCTGCCCACAAGTTGTCAGTGGAAAGTACTAAAAGGGTTACACGATTCGTCCCACCTGGGATGGGATGCCCTCCTCTCCCTAGCCAAATGACTCTTCTATGGGCACCATCTGTCAAATACTGTTAAGGAAGTGACCCAAGCCTCTTTCTTGTGTTATGCCAATAACCCAGGGGGTGGATTAAAACCTCCCTCGTTGACACCACCGTTCAATGACGAGGAGCATACCCAGGGGAGGACTGGCAAGTGGACTTCACTCAGATGCCCCCAGTCCGAGGCTTTAAATACCTCTTGGTTTTCATAGACACTTTTACTGGCTGGATTGAGGGCTTCCCCACCAGGACCGAACGGGAGACTAAAGTTGCTAAAGCACTTCTAAAGGAACTCATTCTCTGTTTTGGATTGCCTGGGTCCCTCCAAAGTGATAATGGCCCATCCTTTGTGGCCAAAATAACACAACAAATTGCCCACACCCTAGGCATACAATATCACCTTCATTCCTCCTGGCAACCCCAGTCTTCTGGCAAAGTGGAATGAGTTAAGAGGATGCTAAAGCAAACGCTTGCTAAACTTTGTCAGGAAATATCTAAGAAGTGGCTGACCCTCTTACCTATTGCTCTTATGTGTATTCAAGCCACCCCTCCAACCAAAATTGCCCTCAGCCCTTTTGACCTCTTGTACAGTAGGCCCTTTCTCACTGCTGATTTCTACGGGATCGGGAGACGTTTGACCTAACCTCCTATATTATTAATCTGGGCCAGGTCCCAAAGGCCTTGCAACAGTATGGACAGCAGGTCATGCCCAGTCCAGATCCTCTTCCCTTCCCAAAGACTGACCCAGGAGAGTTGATCCTCCTCAAAACCTGGAGAAAAGGGGGCCCTTCAGACCAGCTATTACCTAAATGGAAGGGGCCCTTCCAAGTGTTACTAACCACTCCTACTGCTGGAAAGTCACAAGGCAACAACAGTTGGGTCCACCTATCCCGTGTGAAACCTTTTGTGGCCATGACACTGGAACCCAAGTCATCGCCATTAAAATCCTATACCTGCGAACCCCTAGAAGACCTTCGGGTCCTATTTAAGAAGAACCCCAAGAATTGATAAGTTTAATTCCAATGCTTTCTCACTCCACAGTAATAAGTCTCTTGGGTATCTGCTTTTATTGTGTATAGGCGTCATCATCTTCCTCACTGTAGCTTGAGACCCACCTGGAACTTCTCTTATGGCTTGTTTTGTTTCCAGTTACACATACTAATATGATCCCACTTTATTTCTTCTCACTCACCCTCTTGCCTACCCAAGCCCTCCGGGAAGAAAATTTCTTGGTTGATTCTTCCCGTATCATTGCCCAATCTCTCTGATTGCTGGATCTGCCATCACCAACCTCACGCAGGCACCAGGTCATTATTCAAACCCACTCTCTACAACATCACCCTCAACTTAACCTTGGGATCGGCTTCTCCTCCCCCTCTCATTGTCCAAATGGAGGAACCTTCCCCCTCCTTTCTATGCACAGATTTCACATTCGATACAACCAATCGGTAAGGACAGGCTACCATTTTTTTTTTTTTTTTGTGAGGAAGATCAGCCCTGAGATAACATCCATGCTAATCCTCCTCTTTTTGCTGAGGAAGACCGGCTCTGAGCTAACATCCACTGCCAATCCTCCTCCTTTTTTCTTTTCCCCCAAAGGCCCAGTAGATAGTTGTATGTCATAGTTGCACATCCTTCTAGTTGCTGTATGTGGGATGCAGCCTCAGCATGGCCGGAGAAGTGGTGCGTTGGTGCGCACCCGGGATCCGAACCCAGGCCGCCAGTAGCGGAGCGCACGCACTTAACCACCAAGCCATGGGGCCGGCCCTTGGGCTACCATTTTTATGTGTGCTCTGCTACACATTTCCCCTGCTGTTCATGCCAGCCAAATAATAAACCCTCTAGGGGAACATGCACAAACGTTACTTACATGGGAGGGTGGGTACCTCCTCCTATTTACCCTGTCACTTTTGATACCTCAAGGGTGTGCCAAGCCAACACCACACACTGGTGCCCTGCATCCCATGAATATCTGGATGGAAATCAAGGTAAATCTCCCAAAGACAGATGTACCCCTTGGAAGTGTCCTGAACCCGTCTCCTAGAGGGTTATCTACCTACCTCCTAAGGCCTATTCCACCCCCGCTGGCTCAGGGGATCCCGAGTACAATGGAGGGCCTTTATGCCCCTGGTGCAAAGGCATTCCCTTATAGGCTCCCTCCTTACACACCTGGTTTAACTCCCCAGACTGTCATCAGGCTGGCGCCCCAGCCGGGTATTTGATTCTTTGTGGCCCCAGACAAAATCTACTGCCCCAGGCATTAGCCTTCCCTTGTATAGACAACACTCAATTTAGGGGACAATGCACCACAGAACAACTAAGCCCATGAGGACTTCCTATTACAATCCATAACTCCTCTCACACTAGAAAATAAGCGAGACTTGGGGCTCCTTCTAGCCAGAATAGGCCTAGCAGTAAGCCGTGCAGCCCCCTGGGGAGATTTTGCATATCACAAGGCCGCCATCCAAAACCTGACTAAAGCCTTTGAAAAACTAGTTCAAAATATGGGAGATGGCCTCCAAGGTATTAGGAGTTCTCTGGATTCCCTAGCCAATGTGGTTATGGATAATAGACTAGCCTTGGACTACCTCCTCGCCTCCCAAGGAAGAGTATGTGCCGTGACTAATAAGACATGTTGCATTTATGTCAACAACTCTGGCCAGGTGGAAGTTAATATTAAGGCAATATATGAACAAGCCACATGGCTTCACAGGTATAATGAAGGAATAGACCCAAACCAAGTCTGGAATAATGTTAAAGGATACCTCCCTTCTGCTATTTGGTTTTCTCCCTTTTTGGTGACCAATTATAACTTTTATTGTACTCCTCATCTTGGGCCCTTGTATCTTTAATCTCCTTGTTAAATTTGTCTCTTCCCACCTACAGGCTGTTCAACTTCAAATGGTGGTGCAGCCAAAGCCCACCTCCTTGGATTAGGCCTGCTCCATCTTCTATGACACTCCTGCAAATGGCCATAACTATGATACTCCCCACAGTCAGCAAGAAGTGTCGGGCCCTCTCCCCAGGATGGTCTGCGCCCCTTCTCAGCCTGAAGCAGCCAGATTCTGTTACAATGTCCCTCACCCTGAACGATTTCGAGAGTCCACACTTCCTAGGGGGAAATGAGATAGGTAGCTAGGTAGATGTGAGCGGGGGATCACAATTGGAGACCTTGTGCATCAGTGAAGCGTCTTGCTGGCATCCTACAAGATGCAGATAAAGGGGAACTGAGACCCGCCTGGCACCACCACTGGAGTCTGAGGCCATCAACCACGAGGGTAAAAATAACAAGTGCACAAACAACACGTACAAAGCCTTCTGCTTTACACCTCTAGAAGACATTGACCTTTCTTTAATTTACATACAAATTCCATATGCATTAGCCCCCCTTCTGCGGGTGATGACGGCCATGACAGTTCCGGAGATTCCCCTAGAAGGTCAAGAACTCCCCCTCCCGACATGTGGGTGGAGGAAAAACAATTATTGGCAGATAACCAAATAATGCTAATTCCCTTCTAAACAGCCCAAATAAAAATAAAGCTAACCCAAGACACGGGGCAGATGCGTTCTCTGGCCCTGCGGGCTCCTCACTGGGAATATATCTGACCTTTCCTTTAATAAATCTTTGTTTGCTTGCTGTTGCCGTTGTGTTGGTGTCTGAATTCCTCTTACACTGACCAAGAACCTGGGCCATTGGACTCTTCAGTCCAGTTGCATTACAACGTGTGAAGCTTACAGTCGGTCGTTTTAGCTTCTCAGTGCTCCTGTGTGATGCTTAGTCAGGCGGAGGGCTGTCAGCATGTTGCTCTCCTATCAGGGGTCCTCCTGCTGTTCTGCAAGGTGAGCTCAGACACTGGTTATTTTGTTTCCCATGTTAACCTTGTGGGTAGAGGCAGTTTCGTCCTAATCCAGGGAAACTTGAACTCTTTCGTCTTCGTTTCAGGACTTTGTGCCGAGTTACCAGCACTTCTCTGTTCAACCTGAACGCAGCCTTCCAACCCAAAGAAAGCACAGAATGGAAGTCCGCTGTGTTGCTTTCGGAAAAGTTACTAACCCCTAATGTAACCGATCCGTATTAGGAATGCAAAGGCAATGGGATGGATGGAAAGAGCTGTACAGTTCCAGAGAGTTCAAAGTGATGGAGAGAAGGCTGTTGAGGATGTAAGCGCTGGGTTAGTTTCTCTGGGGTGCAGACTATGAGAGGGAGATGTGCATACGGGAAGTTTAGGGAGCCTTTAGGGCCCACACCTGTGGGGGAGAGGAGTTATGTTTAAGCAGAGGGAAGAGTTGAACTGAGATGCAGAGGCCTCAGCCAATCCCACAGGTAGCTCTGGAGCTGGGGTGGCCCTTCAAAGCTGTAGGGTGGGGTCTTCCCACTCTCACATGACTAGTCACTGCATGCAGGCTGTCCCTGGGGTGGGGGGGTGTGACCTTGGGTGGGGGGTTCTCTCCAGCTGAGTGCAATGCCTGGCAACTCAGTGGAGGGTGGTGACCACCAACACCCCAGCCTCTGGGGGCCTGAGTGCCTCCACCCTAAAGGGAGGGCTTGGCCTCTTACCACAGCAACTACAGCACATTGCGTCAGCCGTCAGGGGCTCAGCTTGGCAGCATTACAGAAACAGCTGTAAATCTTGCTTTAAGAATAAAATGACCCCACTGGCAAAGCCAAAGGCTGTTTGGAGATCAATAATGATTGCAACTAATCAAGGAGACTCCACAGTCCTGCCCAGCCCTAAAAGTTTGCAAATTCAATTATTGGGCGAGAATGGAATATAATGCAAAAAAGCCAAGGAGGTATTGTCTGTGAAAATTTTCAGCACAAAGTATTTCAACCATTTCAGCCTATTCGCGGTTTCCTATTTCCAACTTATACCAAATGCACTTGAGCACACGCACACATGCACACACACGCACACGCGCACACACACGATTAACCTTGGATATGGCTTCCCTTCAGAGACATAGAAAGCTCCTGAATCAACTCCTATAACATCTCCCCAGACTATCTTTGAAAGGAGCAGATGAATGAGTTTGACAGAAAACTTTTGCTTGAAATTTTCCCTTTCTCAGATTGCATAAATTTAAGGGGAAAGTCTGCCAAGTGTTCAATGACGCTCTGCATGGTGACTTCTGGCAGGGACACTCTGTACCAGCAGCTAAATGAATGTTTTCCTGAACCACTGACTTATCATTCTTTATCACCTGCTCTCTTCCTCCTTTCCTGCACCGTGGCCGTCTAAATGACTGGGGCAGGGATAGGAAAAACACCAAACTTTTCTAGAACTGTGAAAGACACTGTATATTCATATCTGTTGCTGAGAATTCATTTGGTAGATAAGACTGCAGTGATGAACACGGCTGTTCAAAGCTTTCTTTTCAAGCCTAATGTGGGCAGTAGGGGTTAAGCTCCCACGCTAAAGTATTTGGACATTTAGAACTCTGGCTTTGTGTTAGCAAACTTTTATTAGAATAAGATGTCTCACAAGATGAAGTGGGTCATATAATTCCCCTGCTGAAAACCCTCTCATTGTACTTAAAATGAATTCCAAGTCCCCTAGCTTGGCCTACCAAGCTTTACAAAGCCCAGGCCCTGCCCCTTTCCCAGCCTTATCTGGGGCCACATTTGCCCTCATTCTCTGTGCTTCGGCCATACTGATGACGGCCTTAGGTTCCTCCCACACAAGGAGGCCTCTCCAAACCCATGGCCTTCCCTCCTGCTGCCTGGAATGTTCTCCTAGCACTTCAATGGCTGGTTCCTTCTTCAGTTCAGCTGAAATGTCGCCTCTTAAGAAAGGCCTTCCCTGAGCATCATCCTCCACTTTTAGTCTCTGTCCTTATAGTGTGTTCTTGCTTTTCTTCACTGTGCTCACCTACCAGAATTTGTGAGTAGTTATTTGCTTATTTCTTTGTTTATTGTCTCTTTTCCACTAGACTCTACTTCCTGAAATGGCAGGGACGATATCCATCTTGTTCCACATTGAAAACCCAGTGTCAGGCACACAGTGGGTCACCTGAATGAACAGTGCCTCACCCTGTGCTGAAGTCCTATGCTTTCTGCTTCAGGAAATACTTATTTAGAGATTTTAAATGAAAGTTTTGCATACACGGAGCTATCTCACAAGCATAAGACAGATGAGATAGGTTTTTAGGATGAGGACATTTCAAACTCTTTTTGCAACTAATGGCTCCTTCCTCCTGATCTCATAGTGGTTTTGTTTCAGTTGAGGTATAATTTACATACAGTGTACTGCACACATTTTAAATGAATTTCACATATGTATACATCCATGGAGATCTAGATGGAGATGTATAATGTTTACAGCGCCTCAGAAAGTTCCCGTGTGTCCCCTGTCAGTCAATACCCTCCAAAAGGTAACCACAATTCTAATTTCTATCAATATAGGTCAGTTTTGACTGTTTGTTAACATCATAAATGCAGTCATACATCATGTATTCTTTCATGTATGTCATTTTTTGCTCAAAAGTATGATTTTGAGATCCATCCATGTTGTTGTATGTCTCAGTAATTTGTTTTTTTTTTTGCTTTGTAATATTCGTTTGTGTGAATACATCACAGTTTATTTATCCATTCTACCTTTGGAGGACATCTGGGTTGTAACCAGTTAATGGGTGTTATATGCAACGCTGCTGGGGACGTTATCGTACAAGTACTTTGGTAGATGTGAGAATGCATATCTGCTAGGTGTATGTCCTGGAGGGGAATTGCTCCCAGATAGGCATATGTGTAGCCTTAATAGATACTACCAAACAGCGTTCCAAGGTGGCTGTACCAGTTTATACTCCACCTTGCTCCATATCGTCACCAGCACTTCATATTTCCCCATACTGAATTTTGGCCATTCTGATGGGTGTGTGGTGTACCCCTTTGAGGTTGCAATTTGCCTTTCTCTGATGAGAAATTATGTTGAACACTTTTTAATGTTTAGGGGCCGTATGGGTATTTCAAGTGTGTGTGTGTGTGTGTGTGTGTGTGTGTGAATTGCCTGTATATGTGAAGCACCTGTTTAACTATTTTGATCATTTTTGAAAAAATGAATTGTCTTTTTATCATTGATTTGTAGGAGTTCTTTTTACATTTTGGATATAAGTTATTTAAGAACTATACGTATTGCAAATGATACCACTTCAATACAAGGTTGACATAAGGGAAGCCATATTGTAAAAAAGAAACCATATTGTAACTTAGAATGACCTCTAACTCTGGATTTTATGGCCCCTCCCAGCTGCCATAAGTTGATAACTTTGTTCTTTTGAGTTTCTTAGGAATGTGATGACCCCTGGGCAGAGAATCTATACTGATAGCCATCATCAATGACAACTGTAAGATCAAGGTGTAGGGCCGTTGCTCTAGTCTCTGATGCATATCAAGTAAAACAAAAGATTACCAGGAACTAAAACCAGATGGATGCCCCTACCCTGAGACCAGATGCTTCCCCCACTCGGAGACCAGCCCTCTATGTAACTGGCCTGTAGTCATTGTTCTGTAAGACAGTTTTTTTTTTGGACATTAGTCGGCCATCTTCCCTCTTGCTAGCAAGCTGTAATAAAAAAGTTTTTTTTCTCCTACCACCTTGCCTCTTGACTATTGGCATGTCTTGCAGCAAGCAGAATAACCTTCTTGGCTGGTAACACAAATATCTTCTCCCAGTCTGAAGCTTTCCTTTTCACTCTCCTAATGGTGTAATTTGATGAATAGATGCTCTTAATTTTAATGAAATACCATGTACCCATCTTTTATTTTATGATAGTGCTTTTTGTGTTCTATGTAATAAACTTTTGGTTTTATTATTCAGGTCTCTTATAGTGTTTTAAACTAAAGCATAGAGTCAGGGAGATGGTAAAAGAGGATCCTAGTACACTTGCAATGGCTTTTAGGACCAAGATGGTTGAAGTATGACAATAAAACAGGAGGCCCATTCCTTTTATCAGAGCCCAACCTGTCCCTGCAGGCCTTGCTCAAATTCCTCTTCCGTCATGAGACAATGCCAACCTCTTCCCCCTCTGCTCATCTCAGGAAGAGCTCAGATGAGTTAATCTCATCTGTTGGTAACATCTTAGAAAGACTACAGGCTGAACTGCAATCTTCCACAATTACCACTCAAAAATATTGAACTCAGGCAGACAACACAGAAATTACACTACACGGACAAAGACTCATTCACCAGATATATTTGAAGTCTAAGCTCTTTGAGCTATACACGTGCACAAATGATTCAGTTGGTGGAAATCTCCCCCTTCCCCTCCATAGTTAAACTTTTCAAACTTAAAATAGTGCTAAAGAGGTTTGCATAATGTGCATCATGGAAATGCTGAGGCAATTCTGACTTTCACAAAGCTAGGAAGTTCTACTGAAACACTTCAAGGAGACCATCCCCTTCTGGTTTCTTACTGCTCTCCTGGGAGAAGTTCCCCTTAGTCCCTTCCCAAACCCAACCTAATGAAAGAAGTACTTGATCTGAGACAGATTAACATCAATACTTTGCAATCAATTTCACCAAGACTAACCACTTAGTTCATACACTCCACTGAGTTATTTTATGACCACACAGAATGGTCGTTTCAACTTTTACTAATTTGGTTGGAAATGTCTAATGTATCCATTTTAAAACATTTAAAAACCATTTCCAAATATTTTCTCTCATTCAGATTTCTTTAGAACCCGCAGTCTGAAAATTCTGAGCAGTTTAAAAGGTCAAATGACCCACAGATGACTGAGAAGAGATTCAGCACAAAATGGCTGATGGCTGCAGTTTTCCAGCATCCAAGGGCAATATTTCTTCCACTAGGGGGTAGCATTTCTCCACTATTAAGTCTAATCTTTCATTTGTCAGTGAAAAACCAAAAACCTCCAGAGCAAAGGAAAGTCAAAGCATTTGCTTATTATACACTCCTCAGATTTTATTTTTAAAAGGAGCCTTCCTTTTTCTTATGGAAACTCGGGATTTTACAAGCAATGCTGTCCTCAGTTTCACCTGTACTGTGTCCAGTACTATATTGCTATTTTCACAGTAGAGCGGACTTTAATTTCTGAGTGATCAGTCTGTGTGTTAAGTTTCTGATGAAACTAACATACACCTTAGTCAAAAACCACAATAATCCTTCTGTCATTCGGCTATGTTATTGTTCTTGTGTGTTTTTCTGAGGCTTGGGGTCATGAAAGTATTTCCCCACTCTGTCGTAATTGGCATTTGCATCTAAAGTAATTCATTAATGTACAGGAGTAGACGAGGCCTGGCACATATAGCAGAAGGTAATGGTTCTATAGGTGTATCTTCTGTAATGCACTTTGGGCTAGAGAAATAGAAAAATCACATGTAATGAAAACAAATAAGTTTTTAAGCAATATGGGCATTGCATGAGTCGGATCAGCATCCATTTCTCTATCATCCTTTTCCTCTGAATATGCTCAGCGGCTGCTACATTCTGGAGATTTAGTGTCGCCCAAATTGTCTACAACTGACACTTGCATCTTCACTTTATTTAAAAACAAGTGGCCTTGATAGCAAAGATGTTGGCTAATCATTTATCTACTGGCATGAGAAGTTTTGTGCCCTTCCAAAATTCAGCATTATCCATAATAGTGTAATATTATCAGATTATCTGCATTAGTGTATGAATGTATTCATAAGCAATGCACATATTATGTTCTTAAGCAGCTAATGGCTGAACAATCACTAAATAAAAAACATCCAGATTTTAAAAGCACAGCTGAAACATTTGTACAAATATACAAAGAGAAAAAACAATCGTTCAGACACCAGAAGACTTATAATAAATAGGTGTGTCTGAAGTCGGTCTCTTATCACCCTGGACAAGCCTCCCCACTGAGGCTGGGAAAGTTCTGTATGGAAGTGGTGTTCAAAACCTACTGAGGAAGATCTTTGGGGCCCAGCTCAGTTCTACCTCCAGGAATTTTAACAGAGCTATGGAGTATTGACTCAAGATAGTGACTATATCCAGACTTGTTGAGCTGGACGATGCTGATAATTTTCCTAATCTAGATAGGACATAGTTGGATGCTGACAATCTGTGAGTTATAGTATATCCTCAAATCATGAAAATAAATGCTGGTGATCATGCATGTCCTGGGAATGTCGGGATGCAGTGAGACCAGATAGGGGTATCTCATGCAGTCAAAGTCAAGTTTACTTATGGTCCTACTTAAGTGGCCAGGAAGGAAGAACGCACACACGTCAGGACTGGGACTGAAACAGCTCACAAACAACACAGGTGCTATTTGTTACTGATGTCTCTGGCTTGGATCAACATGAGAGAATGAAGATATAGGCTGTACTGATGGTTTAATAAGAAAATACTACTTTTTTTTCCTAGAACCTTCTAAATAATGGATTACATTTGATGGGTATGATATGATCAGGAAACAGATCACCTTTTCCTAGCCCTTTTGTCCAAGAGGCTTGATTACAGGAAGGAATCTCAAACAACCAAACACCCAGGGATTTAAAGGCAATTATTTTTTTTTGACAAACAAACAACAAGGGGGGGAAAAAAGCATGATAAAGAGGAGACGCATATTATCGTCGAGGTGGAGCGGTGAGCTCAGTTGGACACGGAGGGTGGCAGGCCAGGACGCCGGGTCTGGATGATTTTTGGCTTTGGGGACATCTTTGGATCCTCTTCTTCCTCGATGTCACTGTCACACACGTGCACGACGACACTTGGGGTGGACTCAGTCCCTGCATGGAGCTCATACTTCTCTCCTGGAAAGCAAGAATAATGGGGGGTGAGAAGAGGGAGGGATTTCAAAACAGATTCTTCGGCGAGGTTTGCTTAGGAAGTGAAAAGAACATTTTTCAGCCTCTCGGGAAACCTGGGATCCTATCTGGGAATGGCTTGGGGTACTGGAAAATGGAATGAGCTTGATCTCTCATTGTATCCCAGCTCTACCACCATCAAGTGCACAACCCTGAACAGGCCACATAACTTCCCTTAGCCTCAGCATCCTCAACCGTAAACTTCAGAATGCAATGACTACAGTCCATAGGATTGTGGTGGTGACTGAGTGGGTCTGGCAGTTATCAGGTTCTCTTCCATTGCCCAGCATTACTGCTAATTGCTGAGTAACCTTGAGCCAATCACTTCACTTCTTCATCTTTTGGCTAGGGTAGTCTCTAAGTTCTCATCAGCTGTACATTTCTTAAAGCAAGAGCTGCCCCAGGATGCAATAAGGTGGGATCATCGCTTGTCTGGGATTTGCAGTGGTTGCTGGGTAACTGGGTTAGATGACGGTCCCTTCCAGTTCCAAGTCTTTCATTCTTGACTGGATCATCTTACAGTCAAATTGCTGTGCACCGACTGGCTTCCTGTCTGTCTTTGTTTCACTTCAGGAGATACTTACCCAGCATCTCTCATGGTCTGGCCCGTTGCTAGTCATAAAGGCTACAAGGCACAATAAAAAACATTTGTGTCTTTCGCAAGAGCACAGCCCAGTGGCAGCATGTAGAAATAGGAAGTGTCACAAAATACTACCATGGTAAGCACTAAGGGCAATATATATCAAGGACTCTGGAACCCAATTGTAAGGAGCAAGTAACTCTGAAAGGCTTCCCAGCAGAGGTGACGGTTGACCTGGGTCTAAAAGACAAGTAGAAGGCCTCCAGGTGGTGGGGCAGGAGGAGGTGGGCATTCTCAACCTGCATGCTTGTAACTTCTCAACTCAACTGTTGACATACTCATCTTCATCTTCCCATTCTTCACGAATGGGAAACATCTACAAGCAATGTCTCCCAGACATCCTCTTGGGCAGTGGGTCTCCAGGTCTCACTAGATTGGGTCCTAATTTCTTAGACTAGGACAAAAGACTCTGCACATCTCTCACCAGTCATGACAGCCACGTTTTTATACTCATCAAACCAGCTACTTTTATTTGGCCTAGTCTCACCTCTTTGAGAGTTCCCTAAATTCTGCCCTCCTTCCAGGATCAAAGCCAGACGCCACCCAGTCAGGGAATCTTGCCTGTTACCCTCAGTCTGCAGTGGAAAGTGCCCCTCCTGGACCGCCAGAGCAAGTGCTGTAGTTCCAGCGCCGGGGTACGATTTATGTGCTTCCATGCACATCTTGGTGAGCAGCAATGGTGAAAACAGCAAATTCCTGCAAGGTACAGCTTTAAATTCTGGATGCTGACATTAGGGAATGAGGAGCACTGATAATGCAGTAGGCATAAAGGTCTTCTCAGCGATGCTGGGAAGGATGTAAATGTTCAGTCAGCAATTGCTGTGGGTTGAATTATGTCTCCTTAAAAGATGTTGAAGTCCTAATCCCCAGTACCTGTGAGTGTGACCTTATTTGGAAACAGGGTCGTTGCAGATGATTCAGTTAAAATGAGGCCATTAGGGTGGGCCCTATTTCAAAGTGACTGATGTCCTTATAAAAAGAGAAAATCAGGAGGGGGGCGCTCATACATGGAGAATGCCATGTGAAGATGGGAGTTATGCTGCCACCAGCCAAGGAACTACCAGAAGCTAGAAGACAGGCCTAGAATAGATCCTAGCACCTAGCACCTTCAGAGGGGGCATGGCCCTATTGACACCTTGATCTCAGGCTTCTAACCTCCAGAACTTGAGTCAATAAATTTTTGTTGTTTAAGCCACTCAGTGTGTGGTATTTTATTATGGCAGCCCTAACAAACTGACATGGCCATACCCTGCTAAGAGTCTTCTCTTTCTGTTAAGATTCAGAGAAGTCTTTATTGGAATCCCCTTTGTAGAACAAAGGCTTTCCTGGATGAGGACAACGAATATTTTGCAGAAATGAAGCATCACACCTCCAGTGTTTCTCTGGATATTGGCAGCAGCAAAGAGAGAGAGAGAACTAGCCAGAGCCACAGAAGTATAGCTCATAAAGACTATAATTTACGGTCTAGATTTGGTGAAATCGTAGGTAGAGAGAGTTGTGTCAACAAGTATTAAATCTCTGACATAAGGGAGCTGACGTGGACCTGTCTGGACCCAGGAGAGGACAGTGACACAAACAGGGGATGTGGAGCAGAACCAGGAAGGGGATATTGCCTGAGTCACTCACGCCACGCTGTGCTTCTCCCCCTGGAGAGCAGGACTGATGGTCAGCGCTAACCTCACTGTACTCCCTTCTGAGGTTATTAAACTACTGACACTGTGGCTGTGGCGTTATGTACTGATGCTACTTACAGCTCATTTAATTGTGTTTGTTCTGTACTCCTTAAAGTATTTTGTCATTTTTATCAAAATCCCAAGGTAGAAGAACCACTTCAGAGACTGCTCAGGAGAGGAACCTACACGAAACTGACTTTATCTGAGAGTTGCATAGAAGACTCTGGGCCAGGAGTGGGCAGCCCTGGTTGGTGGTGTCTTTGAGCAGTGGTTCTCAAATACATGACAGTTGACTGGGGGTGCTTGTTAAAACCAGGGTTTACCAGTATAAGGATGCAACTCTGCAAATTCTAAGTTAGTGACATCCACTTTGGTACCCAGCACCGCTCCAGGTGTTTCAGTGTCTGGGTGGCCACTGTTACACGGCTTTGTGTGACAGGCAGGAGGCTGGGGTCCTGTGAGGGCACTGGCATGCTCATAACGTGCCCCCTCTCTTCCTCTGTTCTGCATCATAAACTCTCATTGGAAAATGATAACAGCGCAGGTAGAGGACAGTGGAGGGAGGGATGCTGACGATGCCCACAGAAGAAGAAGCAAGGAATCCCAGAGCAGCTCTGCAGCCGCTCCCAGATATCAGCGCTCATTAATCTTTGGTGTTCTCATCTCTGTTCCTGGGAGAACAGCAAATCCCTCCACGTTCCACAGCCCACAGTGATTGAGTTCACTGTATCCAGGGTTTCCCAAATTTTCTCTTTCTTTCAGGAACGCTTTGCAATTCTGAATGAGAGACACCCTCAAACAAGAGACAGAGAAAGAAATGATTTCTGAGTAATCAGGGAGGTGGCTCTTTTTGCATATAGGATTTCTTCGAAGTTCTCAGGATTTCTTCGAAGTTCTCACGTTTGGAGAAGAAGCGCCTTTTGAAGAAATGCTAGTGGCTGCCATAGTACTGTTTGTTGCTCTGCTGGTTGTGATGCAGGGATGAAGGAGGTGGCAGTCTCTTGTTCTCTGATGTGGGGATGACAGAAAAGAATGTGCCACAGCAGAGCAAGTGGGGAGACTGTGGGACCTGGGGGTGAGGTGATGACAGGAGGGCCCCCAGCCAGGAGACTGACCAGACCCCCTGCCCTTTCCTCATCTGTTGGCAAGAAGCTAGCTTTTTTTTTTTTTTAATAGTAGTAAAATATACATAATGAAGCTAGCCTTTGATTAAACTATTTGTTTGCACTGGCTTGGATAAAGAACATTCCCTTAAAGACACCTCTAGTCGCCACGTGTTTACCACCTCAAAAGTGGATCCCTTCCTCTCAGACACGGTTCTGGGGGCACACGCAGGATGGGGTGCCAGCTCAGGGGGACACTCTGTGCAGGGCGACTTTCATGTTGAGTTAACAAAGTCAGATTGCTCGGTAGTAGAGATACCTTATTGCTGTGATCCCATTAACTCTGACATTTCACTGTTCTATTTTTGGAAACTTTCTTACTATCAAAATCCAGCAAAGCTTAACAGCTGCTGAGAGCCCACAAAATAAAAAGAAACAGCTTTGGTCTTGCTGGATTGAATTTTTCTTTTTTTGGCCTCTCTTTTCCTTTGGGCTTCAGCTAATTCCTCTACCACAAGGGTTGACGTCAATGCTGTCACGTGGGGACCAACTGGGCTCAGTAGGGAACAAGCAGCCCATGGGGCCTTGTCTGCACAGGACGGGGCAGGTCCTGCCACAGTGCAGTGAGCACAGCCAAGCAGCCCAGCATTTCTTTTAAGGGACAAGCAGAGGTTCACCCACCACACTCTCAACTTTTCTAGTCTGTATTCAAACTACCCTTTCTCCTGTGAGCAGAATGGGGGCCAGGACCAAAAGCCCTCAGAAAACACACTGATCAGGGTTTTCCACCAACCTCCATGAAACAAATTCCCAGCTATGCAAATGCAAACTCCTCCAGCACGTGGTCAAAAGTTAAATGCTCATTCAGGCCTTTGGAACTGATGTAGGCTTGGCCACTGTTCAAAATAGAAGCCAAAGTTCTGTTCCTCCTTTCCGGAGTGGATGGAGACAGGTTGGTGACAACATCCCAATTCCTGCAAGACTGGAGGAAGTGGAGGCGCCCACGGCTGCTTCCTGTTCTCAGGAGGGAAGAGGTCGAGGCCCTGTGCTGACCAGGGGGCTGGGGGACATGGTGACATGATTTTGGCACAATCGCAGAGAAGTGTGTTGGTGACTGTTGGTCCAAGTGTCCCTGGAAGTTCTCCATCACGCCACCTTTGGCTTATGGGTCGTAAATGGGCCCCTTCTTGAATTCTCTCTAAAATAATGAGTGTGATTAAGCATGGTTTGTAAAAATCGGCATAGTGCAGATACGTTAGGGGTGGGCTGATAATACAGAGCTACATTTATGTGTAGTAATGCAGAGTTGAGACTGTTCAGAATCCTAATAAGAAAACTTTTGTGATGGAGGGAAAGGCAACCCTTCTAAAACCTCAGTGCCTCCCTGGACACTCCCTGCTGTGAGTTCTGCCAGGAATGGGTAGACTCCCTGCACTAGAAGCTTCCAAAATACAGCCAACTCCAGCAGGCACAGGCCACCACAGTTTGCTTTCTTCCTCAGCATTACTGCTGTTCTTCTGAGAAGATTCTTTCTCAGGAACAATATGAGCTCCCAATTCCTGTCTCTATGAGGAGCCACGTACTGGGGCTGATCACACACCCGCATCTCAGCTTACTGACATCTCTAAGTCTCCAAACTCACATATCTAAAGCAGAATTATTTATTTTCCCTCTCAGTCTGTATTTCCTTCCCAGCTATTGCATTTCTCTTAGAGGTTCCATCATTCTTCAGCCTTCTAGGCGCAAATTCTTAGAGTTGGTCATCCTTGAACCTTCCCTTTCTTTCATCCACTGTGCTTACTCAGTCACTGAGCATTATTGAATGTCGCTTTGAAACATTTCTCCGTGTGCTCCTTCCCCACACCCCGCTTGTAATGACCCTGTCCACGGTTCACTTCCTCCCATCAGGGTATCTTAGCTGGTTTCCTCACCATAGGCACTTATCTTCCCTGCCAGAATAACCTTCCTAAAAATGACACTTGGATGCTTCACCTTATGACATACTAGTGATGTGACCCTGAGAGTTATGAAACATTTCTAAGCCTCAGTTTTCCTTATCAGTAGAATGGGAATAACAACCACATCCCTGGCATGCTACGAAATAAAGAAATATGTGTCAAATACTTTATCAAGCCCTCCGGAGATGCAGGATATGATTATTTAAGGTGATTTTTTGGTCAGTGCTGCCCCCAAAATAATTTCCAGTTTTCAATATGATGGACTAACCTAGTCACACTACTCAATAGTTAAAGAATTAAGCAGCTGAATCATCACAAAGAACTTTTACCCAGTGGAGTCCGTGTTGTAATCAACAATAAGGGGTGGGGGACGACCTGCTGAGTCCCACAGTTCAAATGAACAACTGCGAGTCACGAATTCAGATGAATGATCTTTTCTCCCCTAACCACTGCCCCCACCCCGCATTGGTAAGTCTCTCTCCTCCTACCCATTTCCATACCTCTGTTGCTATAAGAAGGAAAATCATAAGTTGCTTTTTAAATGAGATCTCTGATTTTCTTTTTCTGAGATAGTGGGAACCACTTCCTTATAATGCTTAATTATATCACGTTTTGTATTATATCTTAGTTATTTCATCTGGCGGTGTTTTATATTCCAAACCACTGAAGTCAGGACTGGAACTTCTTTTGTGATTGCTGCAGCTTGGGGTACACGTTGGTGCACAATAAATGTATTATTGACCTGTGAAAGGCATCAAGCTTGGCTATTGATGATGATGTAATGTCCAGTACACGCTCACACATGAGTTTTTCTGCTATAGTTTAACTTGTGTAAGTTTTACCTTTTCAACTAAGCTGAGAACTCTTAGGGCAGCTATTTACCCTGTTTTCAGTATGCTCTCAGTGCTAGGACAGGAGGTGTCACAGAAACGTGCTATTTGCCTTAAATGCCAGACCCAGCTCTAAGGACTTCACAGAAATCGGATATTTGATCATGACAACAGCTCTGTGATGTGGGTTTCATAATGTCTGGTTTATACAGGAGGAAACGGAGATCATACAAATAAATGGCAGAGCCAGGATTCGAACTCAGGTCTGTCTGACTTCAAAGAATGTGCTTGTAACCACTCTCCGATCCCGCCCCTCATTAGTCCACTGTTTCCATTTTCTACAAGGGACTCTACTGAAAGGGAGCCTAGTTTTAACTTTTACTTTTAATACATTTTCATGGCAACTCATATTTTTAGTGAATATTTGTTCTCTAGCTAATGGACTATTTATTCCTTCTGCATCTGGCCTCTTCTTGTTTTGGCCAATTGCTAGTTGTTCTAGGCATGGTCTCCTTGAATCTTCTCAATGAATCTTCTCAAAAGACAACATTTAATACATTATAAAAAGAAAAGGACTATAAATTATAGACAGAGTTGATTTACATCTCGTATGGTAGCTTTAGACTCTGGAAGAAGAGCCTCTGTGTTTCCTTCTTGCTTTAAGTTTATTATCTCTCATATTAAAGGTGTTCTCAACAGGAAAGTTATGTGTTGTAGCAGACTGCCTGTGTTTTGCAAAAACGGTCATACTATTTCTTGCCCAACATTACTCTTCTAGAACCTTGCCACTCCTCCATCGAGGACTGCTCCCACTGTGTTCCCTCCCCTCAAATCCGGACAGGCCTTTATGGCTGCCTTGACTGAATCAGTGTGGCAGGAGTAACCAGTGTGACTTCTGAGTTAGGTCACAAGAATGCCATGCACTTCTACCTTGCTCTGTCGGGCCGCTCACTCTTGGAAGCTCAGCTCCATGTTGTAAGGAAGCCCAAGCAGACCACAAAGAGGCTCACAGGGAGAGGAACCGGGGCCCCTGACCCACAGCCTATCTGAGCTCCCAGCCAACAGCCACACCACTTTGCCAGCCATGTAAGCGAGCCATCTAGAAAGTTGATTCCCCTGTCCCCAGCTCAGCTGCCCAGCAACATTGCACAGAGATGAGCTGTCCCCCGAGCTCTGCCCAAATAGCAGATTTGTGAGTAAAATACATGATTGCTGTTGTTTTAAGCCCTTCATTTTGGTGTATTTGTTGTGTTGCAATTGATAAGTCATGGGTGATACAAGTTCTCTTTGTTCAAAAGCAAGCTAAGCCACTACACTCGAGTTGAAATTAATTGCCGTTTAGTGTTTTTTCCTCCTTTCCCCTGCTCTAGTGCTATGTTAGAGTGGACGCTTCACCAGTTTCAAGGGTTCCCTCCATGTAGAGGGAGCTCCGTTAGCACATCACTGGGGACCTCTCTCCCCAGCCCCTCTCCTACTCCTCTCCAGCGCAAGTGGAGCAACACCTGATGTGTAATTTGGGCGAAAAGAGCTAGAAATGCCAGCTCATCTTTCCCATCTTTCTCTTTGAGCCATCCCTGCCTGTGAAAAACTTGTGCTTTTGGCCATGTGCTAAGCCCAGCAGAAAAGACCCTGCTCTGTGTGGGGCGGTCTGATGTTCTCCATTTCTGAGACAGGGTGAGTAAAACTGCATGGCTCTGGATTGCAGCATTAGAAAGCTCTGGCCGTTGCTCAACTCAGCCACTTTCTCAGCTTTAGCCTTTCATCAGAAACAAAGCTGGCATTATTGATCTCATCTGTCTTATTTCTTATCCAACCCTCAGTGAGTTCTGAACCAAACAGGGGAAAAGCAGGTGTCAGTTAGTAATCTATACTGAATTTTAAGAATGGATGATGGCTTATGAAGGCAAATGCTAAGAACATTTCCAACAGGACCCCTGAACACAGAACCATGCTGGGTTATGTGCTGAGTGTGAAATTTTAGTTTGGCTTAAAAGCCCTTTATATTTGATTAAGAAGAAGAATGGAAATTCCAATATTAAAATTATTTTAGGCTTGGTCATGTTTAAAAGGCACTGCAAACCCTCACCCCCAATATTTTTATTGTAAACGTAGTATTTTCAAGAGGAAGTCGGGAGCATCAGCCCTGATTTATAGAATAAGTAAAATGGAATTTCTATGTGTGTGAGTTTTCCTGAACATTCCTGTTGGTGAAATTGAAACCAGAGATTGAGGGAAGAGTTCAGAACAATTTGAAATGCACTTGGCAGGTGTTCACGTTTAAATTTCCTTTTCTTTCAAGTGTTAGGTTTAGGACTTGATAGAATCTGGCAGGGATAGGAAGGCCCACAAGGCTGCCAAGCCCCGGTTTCCCACCCCCTTGTCAACTTCGGAGACGGAGGTACCTGGCACGGATCCAGCTGTCAGACATCTGGAGAGGTGGGAAGGAGAGAGTGACAGGCCAAAGCAGGGAAGGGACCTGCACTTCCTTCCCTCTACCCCGGCACTGGCCAGTATTGGAGCGCGCCATGTCTTATGGCCCTCTCTCAATCCTGGCAGGACTAATGCTGGTTTGGTTTGGGGCCAAAAGTGTTCCTCAAGAGAAGGACTGAGTTATAGCGAAAAACCTCAGGAAGTTTCCCAAAGCTGCACCTCCCTCCCCATCTAGATATGCTAATTGACGGTATTTTTAAGTTATCTACTGACAGTCTTGTCTTCTCCTGGTTTTCCAAAGGGAAGGAAAGCAAGTGTGTGTGTGTCGGGAAGGAGGAGGGGCGGGTGACACTTCTCTGTGCTGTCTCCCCTCTCTTATCCTCTGATTTCTGCTCCCACCTGGTACCTCTGACCCTTTATAGGCACTCCCTGCCTCTATGTTTCTATGACTCTTAGTCACTTTGAGAACCACCTGGCAAATCCTGCAAAAGCGTAATTAGTGTGGTTCTCAAACAAGGGTGCTGCACTCCCAGGGGTGTCTGGAAAGGCAATGGGGAATTTTTTTTTGGCTGGTTGTCATAAGGACTGGGTTGGGTGTGGATACTGGCATTTAGTAACTGAGGCCCAAAGATGCTAAATGTACTCCAATGTGTAGGACTGTCAATTCCAAAATGTCATAGCTTTCACACTGAGAAACCCTGAGCTAAGAGCTTAACATAGGCACTTACATTTTAATAGGCAACTAAGATACGGTTTGAAAATCAAATGACAACAACTAGGTAACACACACTTAGCATTTACTATGTCCGGGGCTGGACATATAGATTTAAATGGATTATCTCATTTGCTACTGGCAATAATCTGATTTTACGGTTGAGGAAGTTGAGGCACAGAAAGGTTAAGAAACTTGCTCAAGGTCACACAGCGCATAAGGTGGAGCCTGGATTCAAACTCACATCCTGAGTTTTAATCATCATCCAAAAGGAAGAGAAATAGCTCTCTTCATGTTGGAGCTTCATTTACAGCTACAAAAGAAAAGAGGGGATATTCCAGGGCACCAGGCAGAGGAACATCTCTCTGAGGATGCCCTGCTAAACAATACTGCTCAGAGCAGAGTGATCATCACACCTCCCATGGATTTCATAGTTCCTCTGTGCCAGGCACTGGCTAAGAGCTTTGTGTATATTAATTATTCCATCTACACGGTGACCTTGCAAGTTGTCAAATAATCACTGTTTTTTAAAAAGGAAGTGCAGAGAGGTGAGGTAAATAGCTCCAGGTCACCACAAACAAGTGGTGGAGACAGGACTCCAATCGAGGTCTGCCAAGGCCAAAGCATGGCCACCATATTGCCTCTGACGTGTTTAGGAATAAGGTTGGGATGGTGCAGAAAAGACATCAGGGTGAACATGGACTTCCCTGCCTCAGCAGGTCTAGTATGAGTTCATGTTCGGAAGATATTATCAACATGAATGATGAGGGTTCTTGCTCCTCTCCCCCATCCTCAGTCCTGACCCACATCAAACTAGGAAAGCAGAAGGGGCCTTAGTAAGACGGAAGGGGAGAGAAAGAGAGAGAGAGAGAGGGGAGGGGAAGAGAGAGAGAAAAAAGATAGTGATGGGGAGGAGGGAGAGAAAGAGAGAGAAAGAGAAAAAGAGAGAAAGGAGAGAGGGAGAGAGAGAGAGAGATAGGGGCGGGAGGGGAGAGAGAGATGGGGAAGGTGAGAGAGAGAGAGAGAGCTATAGGGGAGGGGAGAGAGGGAGAGAGAGAGACTACTTCTGTAGTTTTGTTGTAAGAGATGCTCTGTTTCAATAAGAGAAAATTTACTTATCTTCTGGGGGTTTCCCTCTAAGACTGGATTAAGGGGACCATTTATCTTCATTTCCTCCTGAGTCATTTAGGACCTAAAGTACTTCCTGGCGACAATCGATGGACTGAGGACCTGAATTAGTGGTTGAGACAGTGAAGTGGAACCCTAGGAGGAAAGTAAGGGCAAGAAAGATTAAGGAAACTATAGATGGAGAAGAGGTGGGGAGATGAAGGGAGACCAGAGAAAAGGGTCTCAGAGGCTTGTGAAGTGGGGCGTGTCCACCGGGGTGAGAGGTAAGTGCAGACACGAGGGCAGAAAGAGCTGTGGACGAGCTCTCTGTGTGCTGGGACACAGAGTCACGAGGCTTTCCTCTCAGAGTGACCATCCTGCTCTACCTGTCCCAGTATTAGGAGCCCAGCTAAGGGAGCAGCTATGGGGACGCACACACGCAGGCGCGCACACACAGCCACACGCACACACACGCCCAGATTTTGGTCACGTGTCTTTTCTATTTTTCTAAAATGTGCATGTTTTCCCTGTGAAATAAGAAAGGGAAGTATTTTATACTGCTACTCAACAATGATGGAAGATAGTTGTGAAATATATGCTGAGAAGAGAAGCCCCTTTAAAATCTTTTTCCAGCAAAAATTCTTTGAAAGGAGATGGGAAATTATGAGCATGTTCCAGGGTCCCAAGTCTGCGTCCCTTGGGCAGGGAATGATGCGTCGAGACCCCACTACCTGGAACCCTGGAGGTGGGCTGCTTTGTTTGCTTTTCATATCTGTGATCAGAAAATAGCAATTGTTGAACAAGAACTGAGGCTTATGTAATAGTCATACCACATGCACCCAAAATATTCATCTATATTTTAAAAATGGAATTTTCTCCACCTTTGAATCAATGAGCCTAGAATAGAAAATGTTTCTTCCTTATAAGTACATGGATTAATGAAATATATTTTCCATTTGGGGGAAACAATGTTTACCAAGCAGCAAGCCAGCAAAATTGCTTTACTATGGCACGTTTTGATGGAGAAGAATTTGGAAAAAATCTAAATATAGCGGATGTACGCAACTTGAAACTCAGCAACGTTTTAAGCCCTCCTCTGCAGTTAACGCAAATTGATCTCCCTAACAAGAGCTAAAAATAGCAGGAGGAAAAAAGGGAGTTGACAATGACTTTTCATGTGGCTCCCTGCAGGCATTTTCAGTGACAATGAACATGACCTTCCAGAACCGTCCTAGAGAGGAGAACAAAGGCTGGCATTTCACATGCCGCCTCTGAATACCACCCAGGGAGCAGGGCAAACACCTCTATTTTGCCATTTTTGCTGATTGGTATAGATAAGCTGTTTGGCTGGGCTGGGTTTTTGTTTTTCTATTTTGTTTTACATCCGAAAAGAACATAGCACTACGCTCTTTCTGGAGTCAGGAACGATAGATATTATAAAATAAAACAAATTAAATATTCGATTCATTCTCCACCTGGTTAAAGCTCATCTTATTTTGTCTAGGTCATTGTTAAACGGCAGGCTTCTCTAAATTCACCAGGGGGACTAATATAAATGGAGAAAGCCTCTGTTTATAGAGACCATAGCTGTTCTTCAACAGAGCAGAGGAAGGCAAAATCTGATCCTCGCGTCCCCCTGGACCACAGAGAAAAGCATCGAGTGTGCCTTAAAGAGCTGATACAGTGGGTGTGTTTTAGGGGGCTGCCAATAGTCAGAGAAACCAATGTGGAGGAACAAAATGTATTGATTGTTTTGTATTTTTAAAATTTCCTTTTGCAACAATCTTGAATTTCTTCTGCAGAAATTAATTTTACTATTCAACAGAGCTCTGGTTTCTCAAACTTTTCACTCCCCAGGGCAAGAGTGCTGGCTCGATGAGTCCTTTCTGCTTCTTGCCAGTGGCAGAGGGACACATTTGAACTTACCAGCTGTGTAGCCTTGGGCAAATTGCTTAACTACTCTCTGCCTCACACTCCGCAGCTGTATAAATGAGGAGAATAACAATACCTGTCTCATAGAATCGCTGTGAGCATTAAATGAGATAATATAGTAAGGTGTTTAGAACTGTGCCTGACACATAGTAAGCTGTATATATAAGTTTTAGCTGTTGTTTCTATTTAAGTTTTTTTCCTAATTTATCTATTTTACTTTCTGGATCAAAAACAGAACATACAGTCATGGGAACAATGACTAAGAATGTTTGAAATTGTGCCTCTCATATTTCCCAGAATAGAAACTGCTCTCAATACAACAAACAGAACTGAGAGATGCTTGTCCCGCGTTAGGCGGCCCTGGTCTCGTGTTGTAACGCCCTGCTCCGGATCTCAGAGGAAACGCACAGGCTCGGGTTTGATCACGGTTCCTTTGTGATGCACTGTTCTCTCCATGTTTGCTTCAGGAGCTTTTCTAGAAGCTCCAGGGGGCCTGAATTGTCTGTCTCTGGAAGAGGGTCGTCAGTGTTCCTTTCTTAAAGAATGGGGGCACCCAGGACCCTGCCCTCACTCTCCCATTTGCCCTCCCCAAGAGTCTTAACAACGCCCATCATTGCCTTCCCGGGGCAGCTAGACGGGGCAAAGCTCCCACAAGTCAGCTGGTTTGCAGAGGTGACCCTGAGCCTGGGTACCATCTCGCCCTGGATCCCTGCTTCATGATGCTCGTTCTTTCGACCTGCTTTTTCTCAGCATCTTTGGATCTCTGCATCTCTTCTCAGCCACTCAGTTCCGCTGATTTAACACATTAGTCACTCCTCAGAAGCAGAACTCCATTCCTTTCATCATTTGGGCTGCTTTTCTCTGCTCTCATCCTAATTTGTTTCTGTACTTTTGGAGCTGAGGTAATCATCCCTTAACATGGAATGAGTTATAATTTGTTAGTGAAATGATTCTGCCAAAGGATTAAAAATAAATTTTACTAAATGATTTTTTTTCAAATGGAAACGCTAGAAGTCCTCTCATTAGAGAAAACATTAATTTAGTGCTGGCTGACTCAGTCTGGCTGAAGCCATAAGAAAGCAACAATTTGCCAGTGAAGAAATTATCTCTAGGCAGGCTAATAGCTCTGATCACTCACTCATTCATTCATTCATTCGTTCATTCAATATTTATGGAGCATCTACTATGTGCCAGGTGCTATCAGGCGTTCTGAAAACCAAAGTGAATAAAACATGCATTCTCCCCTCAAAAAGTAGGGAAGACAGTAAGTTGAACAATAGACAATTAGCATAAGGAGAAGTGAGCATTTGTGCAAAGTGCCCCGAGGATCCTAAAAGAGCAGCTCTTGCCTTAGCATCTCGTTGGGGAGGTGGGGCGGAGATGTGAGTGGGGAGGAGGCAGGGTGTGGCCCTGCTCCCTCCCCGCTGCGGCTGAAACAGCCGCCAGAGGCCCAGGCCTCTAACATCACCTCTGTGATATTTTCAACTCAATTGTTGGATATAATCTTTCATCTGTGTGGGGTGAGGAGGCTTCAAGGACACAGGAAGAGAACACATGGATAACCACATAAAGAGAAACAGTCTCAAATTGCTGGCAAGGAATAGAGAGAAAGATATCCCAGAAAATACGTCCAAATTGCAGCCGTTCCGTGAGACACAAGAAAAGCAGGAGACCCTCGATATCTGCTCTTGCACACCCAGAGCACAGGCCTTCGTTTGCACACCTACCAGACACTGGGTGAGGCTTCCTGGAAGTTACAGTGGTGTTAGAGATAACTGTCAATTCAGGGTTAGGGTAAATGTTTTCCTGTCGGAGCAGAGTAGGCCTAAAGTCCACCGAGGCAGCCTGTATCCCTAATAGAAGGCCGTTGGGTCTGGCCAAGTGATGGGGTCACAAGAGCCAGGTTGGACATTTGCTTCTGCCACCAACCAGCTGGGTCACTTTGGGCAACCTCAGTTTTCTGGTCTGTAGAATGGGGCTAGCAATAGTTCTCATCTCTGTGCTTGTTGCACAGCAGGGCACTTCCAAAATGGTAGAAAGTACATCCATTTGGTAAGAGAACGTGAAGCTTATAGGTTAGCAATAAGGTAAAAGGCATGTACTTTTAACATTATTGATAAGTCATTCACACCTAAAAAGAACCCCTTTATTCTTTGCCTCTTTGAGACCATTTGCTTCCTCCTTCCCCCCTCCTCTGTGCCAGGCTCTGTGAGCATCCCTTCTGAGGCCTAATTCCCACTCCCTCCATCCCCTCTGCCTCTGTCAGTCCCTGGTGGCACCCTCCAGACCTGGGACTCAGCTCCATCAGCCAGCGAGGCTGTCTGAGACTTGCCTTTATCTTGTCTTTGCATCAAGCTTTGTGAACATTAGCCACAAATGAATTTTCTGTCCCAATCTGGATAAAACATGATTTGAATTGACTGGATTACCAGCTCCAAGTGAGTGGACCAGAGGCCGGCTCGGATCTGATGGTCAGAAAGTCTGACTTGGCCTGGGCCTCCTTTGTCAACAGTGAAGCAGGAAGAGCTCTGCACTGGAAACCCTGGCCCCACCACTTTCCCCTTCTCGGGCCTCAGTTTCCCCTCCTGTAAAATGCAGGTTGGCTAGTGACTCCTAGGTCCTCTAGCCAAGACCAATGATTCTATGAAGAAGTCCATTTGCTGACATTCAAAGCAACTGTGTTCAAAGTGTGTTCTTGTTCATATCTGTGCATGACAGTCAAACTGGCCGCTCCAAGGACCTTGGCTCTAATGGGTCCATTTTTGGGGGCGTGCTCGCCTGCTTCTGAAATGTCCTGAATTACTGTGGGAAATGGCTTCACAAGGCTCGACTTAAGCAGACTTGACTTATTTTACACACATCATGTTTACACATATCACAGACATGGCTCTCTTTGGCTGGGGAGTGCATGAGTTCAGGATGCCTATATGTGAACTAGACTTTCAAGGAAACCACATTTCTCCCATACCTCCCTTATTGTTATATTGCTTCTTTCACCAGCTTATCTTAGTTAGATACCTGCTGTTTCTCACAACGGCTCTTTGAGGGTGAAACCCATGGCCATTTTAAAGGCCCTGAGAAGCTGAGTGATTTGATGGTGATGACAAAGAAACCCCCAAGGAGCTTGCTCTTGAGAGTGCTGTAATTTAACTCTCAGTCCACATGTGGGAGAGCCAGTAATTCTCTTGCAGGGATTGCTTATTAATCAAATCAGCCTCATCCTAGTCTGGGGACCCAGTGGGGTGACCAGCTCTTCCTGGTTTGCCTGGCAATTTCCTGGTTTTAGCACTGAAAGTTCCCAGGAACCCCTCAGTCCTGGGTGAACCAGAACAGTGGGTCACCCTTATACCCATGGTCCTCAAATTTCAGTGTATGCAAGAATCAACACGTATGATGATTAAAACCGCAGATTTCTGGGGTGGGTGGTTCTGGCCCAAATGTTTTCCTAACCACGCTAAGAAATATCGGTAAGAACTTATTACAAGTTTATCATACTTGCATTTGGCATTTAGTCACCAGTGGTTCTTGAACTCATCTGCACATCAGAATCACCTGGGAAGCTTTTGAAAAATACTAATGCCTGGGGCCAGCCCGGTGGTGTAGTGGTTACATTCATGGGCTTCACTTTGGTGGCCTGGGGTTCGCGGGTTTGGATCCCAGGCACAGGCCTACACACTGCTCATCAAGCCATGCTGTGGTGG